>NC_054379.1:167300338-167672838 GCF_017654675.1 Xenopus laevis | reverse complement strand
CACCATGTTCAGGGTGGAATTGCAGCGCGTCGGCAGGTTACAGATGAGCCGGTGGGGTGGCAGATTATGCTGCCACTGCATCTGTGCCAAAGACGCGCTGGCAGTGGGGGACCTGCGAAAATGGGCGCATACCCTAAGTACCTTCTCCAGCATGTCACCCAACCCTCAGTAGCTCTTGAGGAAGCGCTGCACCACAAGGTTGAGGACATGTGCAAAGCAAGGCACATGGGTCAGGTGGCCTAGGTGGATGGCGGCCAGCAGGTTGCGACCGTTGTTGCAAACAATGTTACCTGCTTGGAGTTGCAGCACAGCCTGACATCGCCTGTGCTGCACTGAAGTGTAGCTGCGAGGACGCTTCAGGGGTGGCTCATCCATAGTGGAGGAGGAGGAGGAAGTGGGCATGTGGGGTTTGCCCTGTACCCCACGGGGAGGCACCCTTAGTCTGAGGGGAGCGCCCCTGCTTGCACCCTCCCCAGAACTCATCAGGGTGACGCAGTGTAGGTTATGTACCTCCCCTGCCCGTGCCTGCTGGTCCACGTGTCAGTGGTGCAGTGCATGATCCAGCGACAGGGACACATTCTCCACCACCTGCTGGTGGAGGGCAGGGACGGCTGTCGGAAGGGGGCTGCTTCGGGGCTGTCGGAAGGGGGCTGCTTCGACTAGCTGATAGGGCAGCAGCTGCACTGCCAGAAGTTTTGCCAGGCAGCCATTAAGCCACTGCACTTGGGGGTGGCTGGGGGAGAGAGGCGTCTTGCGGGTGAGGAACTGGGGGAGGGAAACCTGGCGGGACAGGGGCCGCATTGAGGAGGAGGCTGCAGAAGAGGCTGAGCTACACAGTGGCTGCCTCCGACTGTGAGCCCCAGAATCCTCTTCCCTTGCTGCAGGGTCTGGGGAGCTAGCACTTCTTCCCTGAGGAATGGGAGGAGGTGGACAGGAAGCACAGCTGCCCCCCGGTGCCCTGCCACTTTTGTGCTGCTCCCACGTCATCCTGTGATGATGTTCATATGGGAACTTAAAGCCGATGTTCCCATATGTGACCCTGCCTGCCCCCTTTGAACCTTCTGCTGGCAGAGCTGGCACACTACTACTGCCTGGTCCTCTGCCTGGCACGTAAAAAATGCCCACACTGCTGAAGTGCGGGCCACTTCCTTGCCTGCTGTGGAGGGTGGTCCCCACCCGTACGCCCATAGGCTTTGGACCAAGGCGCAGTGCTGCCCCATTGTCTGCCCCCCCTAGCAGAGGTTGGTGGAGCCGGCTCTTCATCCTCATCAACAACAAACATTTCCCCCCCTGAACTGCTGCTGTTATTCTCCGGAGCCGGCTCCCAGGGTCTGTCCCTGTCATCGTCCTCCCCCAAACCATCGTCCTCCCCCAGACCAGACTCTGCCTCATACATGGCATCCATACCCACATCCAGCATGTTAGTGTCTGACCCCACACCAGCAACCTGCTGCCCTGCCATAAGGGGACCCTGCCCAATATCCCCTACTGATGTGGGCTGTGACATGACCTCCTCATCAGACATGAATGCCCCCCCCCATTCCTGCCTGATCATCAAAAAGATCCTGGGTGTCTGGGCCCAAGTCCACCTCAGGATCAAATAAGAGGGATGGAGTGTCATCCCACACTGAGCTAGCAGGTGATGCCACCTCCTGCCGCTCACTGGTGCCCGCTGCAGACGAGGTAGCCTGGGTCAGCCAGTCCACCACCTCTGCCTGCTGTGAGCGTATGGGTCACGAAGCAGTGGCAAAAAAAAAACAGTAAACTGAAATCCACAACCTCCGCTTGCACTGACTCAGAAAGAAAAAAGTTCTCTACACAAACTCCACTAACTAAATCACACACAAATCTCTCATTATCCTGCTCTCTTTACCTCTACCAAAAACGCCACGAGTAATGGCCGCCTCTGCAGCTCCTTATATAGACAGTGGGATGGCTCACATCTAATTGGCTGCTATGGGTGACGTTCAGTTTGTCGCGCGTCCTTTTTTTTGACGCACGCTCTCGGCGTCTCGGCTCCCGTCCCACGTCAAAAAAAAAATGATGCACGGCGAATTTTTGATGTGATTTAGTGAAAAAAACTCCATAGTTAAACACGGAAATTCGCTGCAAATTTAACTAGTATCCCTAGTATCCAACTGTATGTAGTTTGTTCCTGCGATTTCTCAATCTGTCCCATTATATTCTGGACATCTGACATGTTGCATGCGTCTCATCGTGACTAATCGATCCTCAACGCGCTGTGGAGTTCAGCCCTAACTCAAACTGAGCCAGTTGAGGCCAGCTGTAGTGTTCAGTTACCAGAGGTAACACTAATTATTCAAAACAATCCCCAGCTCTAGGCAAAGCTCACAGTGGTCCTATTCCTGTGCCAGATCATTGGAGTCTCTATATCGGTGGCATTGACACTGCAGGGTAATTACCCTTCCAGGCCTTCTTGTTGGAGCCCCTGCTCTGATTTAGTCAAATTTAGTCGCATTTAGTTACATTTAGTTACATGCATAGTAGATGAGGTGAAAAAAACATATGTCCATCAAGGTTAGCCTATTGCTTTCTAGATCATACATGAAGAAGGCAAAAGCCCCATTTAAGCCATTCTCTAATTTGCCTCTGGAGGGGGAAATTCCCTACTTCTTTATAAAAGGGCAATAGGACCTATCATAGGATCAATCAGTGCCAGGCCAACAGATACCTGAGGCCAATGCAACTACCTCTTGTCCCAACTATAACTTGCCCCCTCAGCCCTCCACCTGCCCTCCATCACCACGGCAACCCCTCTAGAAGAATTGGCTACCTTTCTGCTTTCAACCCCCACCTCCCTGCACTTCCCTATCCAGAACTTACAGTAAGACAGAGCAGAAGTCTACAATTCCACATAAGTGCACCCCCATAAGTGCTTCTTACCCACCATAAACAATCCCAACTAGATCAGCTTGCTAGCTCTTCCCAAAGTTCTCAATAATATTTCTGCATATTTTACATGTGGCATTAGCTCATGTCAGGGGAAGAATGACTCTATCCTCCCCTGAAACTATATTCCTTTTAATACAGGACAATATTCCGAGGCTTGTACCTGCAGCTGACTGGCACAGTCCCATTAAGGGTAACTCTAAGGTTAATTGACTATGCAAGGGGTGCATTGTCAGCTAGTTGAAAGCCGGATACCAGCAGTCTAAAACTTTGAATATCTCATAAGCCACAGTAACTATAGAATGAATTATACATTGCAAAATAACTCACAGACACACTTACTTCTGATCCCCTTTAAAATCATTACATCTGAGTTAAGCCACATAGGGTGGTCTTTAAGGGTCATGGAAGACTGCTGAAGGTTCTCAATTCTAAGGAATATATTGAGGAAAGTAATGGGAATGATGGATTGTTGCTAATATATTATTGTCACTTAACCACTGTTTGTTTCTTTTAGATATTTACAGCTCATGACCCCCTAGGGTTCACTATGTTAGTCTTAGAATAAAAACAGTATATTGGGTATAAATAAGTTGTTTTGCTATGTGGTGTAGAAAAGAATAACAGTCACAAAGTTTTCTCAAATATTATAAAAATAAATCTACTGGATGGATAAATTGAGCCTCATAGTGATTCCCTCTTCATAAACAGGTTCTATCTACCCACGGCATGATCTGTGCAGTGATACTTTCCCTTAGGAATCATGCTGATACTGACCGTTCTTCTGCAGATCTTTCCAGCAGCATCTGATGTCAGTCACTATTCATCCCCTGGATGTGGTCTATGGAAAAACAATTACTCCAACACTTTCCAAGACGGGGATTTCATTGTTGGTGCAGTTCTTCAACTCAGTGATTTCCATTGGCGTTTTCCTCCTTCACAAACTGAATATCAAAAGAATATTATATGTATGCGGTATGTCCTTCATGTTTGTGTACTATGTATGTATTGAAATATATGTTAGTATTTCAACAGATATCCATAGACAATGTGGGTCCACTAAACTATTTTCCTATTCAGCTGTCTCTCCATTCAGCTGATCAACTGCCTCTTTTGTTATTAGTCTATCTTCTCGTGGCTTCCATCCTCTCAAGATGAAGCAGGCCTACCTTGCCTTATGACAACTAAGATTCTAGCTATCAGTATGAGATTATATTTGTTCATCAGAAAAAGAAAGTGTCTCCTTATTAAAAAAATAAAGAAAGTTATAGTGCCTGGTCAGATTCAAACTCATGGCTACAGTTTCTATAGATCTTTCCCTTATCACTATCCTGGCTTTGGTGCATTAAGCTCTCCATATCTCTATAAATATTTGTTCGATCCTGAGAAGGATCACTGCCATCACATCAGAGTGATTGTCAACCTGAACTGCATTATGTGAGCAGAACCAAACAGAAGAGCAGAGTATTTAAGGATAAAAGGTGCTGAACAAAGTTCTAGTAACCAGTTCCACCTAAGAAAGTACCATGAATTAACAATGAATTTTCATAATGTTTGGACTTTACTCATATTTTTGAAAAGCAAATTCAGCATAATAGTATGAGAGCAGAATTTTCTCATATTTCCAGATTTCTCACAGAGGTCCTTCTCCTACGACTAGTTTCTATTCAGTAGATTACTTTGGGTCACTACCCTTGAGAGCAGAAGCACCTGTTCACCAAAATGTATTATTATTAATTATTTCCTATTCATATAGTGCAGACACATTTCCACAGCATTTACAGAAATTATACATTATTCACACCAGCCCCTGTACCAAAGGAGCTATTTCTATTACATTTACTTGCACTATGATTAATGGTCACACACAAGCAGCCTATTGGTCTCCTCCAGTACGAATCTTGGCCCAAGTATGTGACAGGCCTTTCCGACTGATATCCTACCAAAAGTCCTCTAAATATCAATCAGAGGTTTGAGAATCCTCTTGGACATAGTCCTTGCCCAAGGGGTCTTCTTAGGCCCCAGTGGATGATCCAGTCTTGACCCAATTTGGCAAAGTAAACAGGGGGCCAAATTGAGCAAAGATCCACTTATTTGGACATATTTGGCCACCTTAAGTTTGTTTTATTTAATTCATCAAGTGATGTCTCTCTATTATATGTCTATTATTCTCCCTGTACTACTTGTATGTATTTTATAAATGTTGTGATTTCTTTGTTTGGGTCTCTGACTATTACATTATGTGGGTACAGAGTTCAGTACATTATTTTATGGAATATATTTAGTACATAAGATAAATGATATTAAATAAAATAGTTATTGTATATTTTATGTATTTCATTATGATATTTGATCTTTGATCCGACAGCACATCCTTCCAATTTTACCGTCATCTTCTGGTCTTCAAGTTTGCCATTGAAGAGATTAATAGAAGCTCATGGATTTTACCTAATGTTACCCTGGGCTACCAGATATTTGATTCTTGTGCAGCTGAACCTAAGGCTCTCTCTGGTGCATTGGACATAATCTCAGGAGGAAACTATAAAATCCCAAATTTTGCATGTTTGAAAAATATGAAACTAATTGGTATTTTGGGAGACCTGTCGCATGTGTCGAGCTACCCTATAGCCCAGCTTGCAGGGATTTTCAAGTACCCACAGGCAAGTATTAATTTGTATGACTTAAAATGAGTTTATGGCATTTTAAGTGACAGAATGGTCAGGGCTATCCAAATTCAAGCATACTTCAAGATATTATCAAGGGTTAAAGTATGATGGGAGTTGTTGTATAGTAACAAACAGGAGGTATTCTTTAAGCAAAATGGTTTGATAAATTTAGCCAGCAGCTACATGACAATGAAAAATAATTTTCCAATGAGAATCCAACCTAACAAGTCTCACTCCATGTTCTTTCTTCCTGGAATTGGAGTCAAAAGCAAAAAACACAGTTTTCATATCACAAGTATATCCTCCTTCCATGTTCAATTAAAATGTAATATAATGAAGCCAATATGATTTCCATATATAAGACAAAACAAATGCTAGGAAACAGCATAGTGAATTCTCTTGAATCTGTAACTACAGTTTTGGTCACCAGAAGTGTTAATGGTAAATTCTTTTGCATCTGTAATTAGGTTTTAAGTCAACTTCTTGACCTGTTAATTCTTTTGCATCTGTAATTAGGTTTTAGGTCCTTGACCTGTGAGGCACAGTTGGACACATTTATGGAGCATTTCAATCCCAAGGCAGGCTGGATTTGGGCAGCGCTGTTTCTGTATGCATTGCCGCCTGAGGCGGCTCCAGTATTGCCGCCCCCCCAGCCCGATTCGATTTCCGGGGGGGAGGCAGCAACGCTAGTGCGGAGAGCGCAATTGCGCTCTCTCGCCCTAGTAAAGCCGAATTTCCGGTTCAAAAACCGGAAATTCGGCTCTTAAAGGCACCAGGAGCGGCTTTTTGCCGCCCCTGGAAACCTAGCTGGCGATGCCGCCTGAGGCGAGCGCCTCAGCTCGCCTCATTGGCGGATCGCCCCTGGATTTGGGGTCCTACAGCCAAAGTACCAATAGATATTCTTTATGTAGAACATTGGCTGAAAGGGAGCTACTGTCCCTCTCAGACAATAGGCCCAGTAGTTGGTTTGTAGTATAATGTATATGAATAATAACACTTGTGGCACACTGATCTGAATAGAGCATGGTTATTTCAAAGAATGTTAATAGTTACCTCATACAGAAACTATTCATTTTTACTAATAAAATTAGTAGTCAAAAATGATGTCCGACACAAGCCAATTCATTGAGCTCATATTGAATAAGGGGTAGACTGCCCTTTTAACACCATGCCAAGTGTCAAGGCTTGCTGCATTTCTATGCATTTCTATGCTTACATAGTAACATAGTAACATAGTAAGTAAGGTTGAAAAAAGACACATGTCCATCGAGTTCAACCTTTTTTTTTATTTTTTATTAACTACCTATCTGCCAGTTGATCCAGAGGAAGGCAAAAAACCCATCTGAAGCCTCTCCAATTTGCCTTAGAGGGGGAAAAATTCCTTCCTGACTCCAAAATGGCAATGGGACCAGTCCCTGGATCAACTTGGACTATGAGCTATTTCCCATAACCCTGTATTCCCTTACTTGCTAAAAAGCCATCCAACCCCTTCTTAAAGCTATCTTATGTATCAGCCTGTACCACTGATTCAGGGAGACAATTCCACATCTTCACAGCTCTCACTGTAAAAAACCCCTTCCGAATATTTAGGCGGAACCTCTTTTCTTCTAATCGGAATGGGTGACCTTGTGTCAGCTGGAAAGACCTACTGGTAAATAAAGCATTAGAGAGATTATTATATGATCCCCTTATATATTTATACATAGTTATCATATCACCTCTTAAGCGCCTCTTCTCCAGCATGAACATCTCCAATTTGGCCAGTCTTTCCTCATAGCTGAGATTTTCAATACCTTTTACCAGCTTAGTTGCCCTTCTCTGTACCCTCTCTAATACAATAATGTCCTGTTTGAGTGATGGAGACCAAAACTGTACGGCATATTCTAGATGGGGCCTTACAAGTTCTCTATACAGTGGGACCCCCTCCTCCCGTGACTCTCTGCCCCATTTAATACAAGTCAAGACCTTATTTGCCCTTGATGCTGCTGACTGGCATTACTTGCTACAGACAAGTTTATCATCTACAAGGACTCCAAGGTCCTTTTCCATAATGGATTTGCCTAGTGCAGTCCCATTAAGGGTATCAGTGGATATTTTTACATCCCAGGTGCAGGACTTTACATTTATCAACATTGAATCTCATTTGCCACTTAGCTGCCCAGATTGCCAGTTTGTCAAGATCATGTTGCAAGTGCCACATCCTGGATGGAATTAATTGGGCTGATAATTTTGTGTCATCTGCAAACACTGATACATTACTTACAACACCCTCCCCTAAGTCATTAATGAACAAGTTAAATAAAAGTGGACCCAATACTGAGCCCTGAGGGACCCCACTAAGAACCTTACTCCAAGTAGAGAATGTCCCATTAACAACCACCCTCTGTACCCGATCCTGTAGCCAGTTTCATATCCACGTGCAAACGACTTCATTAAGCCCAACAGACCTTAGTTTAGAAAGCAGTCGTTTGTGGGGCACAGTATCAAACGCTTTGGCAAAATCCAAATAGATCACATCTACTGCCCCCCCACTGTCCAGCATCTTACTTAGCACATCATAAAATGCAATCAAATTCGTCTGACATGACCTATCCTTCATAAAGCCATGCTGATTGTTGCTCATAATGCCATTCATTAGGACAAAATGTGATCCCTTAACAAGCCTTCAAATAATTTGCCCACCACAGATGTCAATGTTACTGGCCTATAATTGCCAGGCTGAGATCGTAATCCCTTTTTAAATATTGGAATAACATCAGCTTTCCTCCAATCCATAGGCACCATACCAGATGACAGTGAATCTGAGAAAATCAGAAATAAGGGCTGGTCTAAAACTGAACTAAGCTCTCTTAGAACCTGGGGGTGTATGCCATCAGGCCCTGGAGCCTTGTTTACATTAATTTGTATTAAAGCTTTTTGAATCATATCCTGAGTCAGCCACTGACTAGATTGAGCTGAACCATTCGTGCAGTTATTAAGTGAGCCTGTGAACCCAGACTCCTCTATTGTATACACTGATGAAAAGAACTGATTTAACACATTTTCCTTATCTGTATCTGTTACAACCATACTGGTACCATTATTTAATGGAGCAACACTCTCAACCTGCATCTTTTTACTATTAATATATTTAAAAAACTTTTTAGGGTTAGTTTTCACCTCCACCGCAATTAACTCTGCATTTCTTTTCTTAGCCTTCCGGATTGCTGATTTACAACATTTATTACAGTGTTTATATTCATTAAATGCAGCTTCTGTCCCAACAGATTTGTAGTTATTAAATGCCTTTCTCTTCTTTCCCATTAACTTCTTTACTTCTGTATTAAGCCACACAGGATGATTCTTAGAGCTTCTACGTTTAGTCCTTAAGGGAATAAATTGAGAACAGTAATGATTTAATATCATTTTAAAGGACAACCATTTCTGTTCTGTGTTTTTAGCTGAAAACCTAATGCCCCAATCAATGCTCTGTAGGGCAGCCCTCAAGGCACTAAAATTCGCTTTTGCAAAATTCATGGTTTATGTTGCCCCAGTATATATTAGTTTTTTGCACCAGACATTAAATGATAAAACATTATGGTCACTATTACCCAGGGGTTCAATGACTTGCACATTTGCTATAAGTTCTGGCTCATTTGAGATCACTTATGATTAAGGGCGTTCTTGCCCGAAATGCGTCAAGCGTGATGCCTATGATTATCATCTAATAAAGATTTTGGATTTTAACTATTATTGGTGTGCATTTTCCTTTCTTGCTGCATTTCTACACCCATTCAAAATAGGCCTTTTGACTGCCAAATGTTATAAACCCCCTATGAAATTATAGTGTCTTTCCTGAGGCCATGGCCACTGATCCTCTTAGCTAAAAACTGCATTGCTCCAGGTTAATAATATTGAAGCATCACACTGCAATCTTCTTCCACTTCATGGCCCTAAACTGGGTAGATTAAAATGTTAGCCTTTTACCTCTAAGTTTGGCTTTTCACTTTTACTGTACATACTCACCTGGACTGGGCCATTGAGAGGAGCTAGTAAGACAAAGAAGATGGTAGTGTGGCGGTCCTAGTGTAGCTAATGCAGTTTTCAGCAAACAGTAGTTCTGCCTGGGGTCTCAGGTAAGCAGTTATAATCATTTGAGGGTGTCTAACATTTAAAAACCCTCAGTGATTTTACCTTTCCTTCTCCTTTAATTGTAGGCTGCCTTTAGTCTAGCTCAACATTTTGTAAACAAAATAGTTTCATTAAAACAAAGCATTTAATTTACAAATATAAAAACATAAATTATTTGTCCAAGTAAGGGGTCTATTTATTAAAACAAATTTCCTTTTTTTTCACAAATCTTATTTTTCTCTAAATTTCTCTCTAAAATTCATGTTTTTTTTGTTGCTCTACAATTCTAAAAATTCATGTATTACCGTATATACTCGAGTATAAGCCGAGTTTTTCAGCATCCAAAATGTGCTGAAAAAGTCTACCTCGGCTTATACTCGGGTCAGCGGGCAGTAGCTGAGATTGCAGTCACTTTTAATCATTCCTATACCAACAGTTCACTTGGGGAGAGACTGCAATATCCCACAATGCCCTCTGTTGGTTATATGGAAGAATAACAGTGCACCCTCTGTTGGTTATATGAAAGAATAACAGTGACTGCAATAGCACACAGCGCCCTCTGTTGGTTATATGAAAGAATAACAGTGCGCCCTCTGTTGGTTATATGAAAGAATAACATTGACTGCAATATCACACAGCACCCTCTGTTGGTTATATGAAAGAATAACAGTGCGCCCTCTGTTGGTTATATGAAAGATTAACAGTGACTGCAATATCACACAGCGCCCTCTGTTGGTTATATGAAAGAATAACAGTGATTGCAATATCACACAGCGCCCTCTGTTGGTTATATGAAAGAATAACAGTGACTGCAATATCACACAGCGCCCTCTGTTGGTTATATTAAAGAACAACAGTGACTGCAATATCACACAGCGCCCTCTGTTGGTTATATGAAAGAATAACAGTGATGGCAATATCACACAGCGCCCTCTGTTGGTTATATGAAGGATTAACAGTGATGGCAATATCACACAGGCAATATCACACAGCGTTTCGTTATACGAAAGATTAACAAAAAACGTTACCAAGTAAAAACAGTCTAGGACCCATAGAAATCTGCACTGGTCCTCTTGGAATTTTTTTTAACCATTCAGACCTTTAGAGGTTTTCAGATTATTTTTTTTTTGCTAGTAATTATCTGAAAAAGGTTTTAGAGATATTCAGCATTTTTTTCTGTTCATACTTTTTCTATTCAGATCTTTTAACAACTTTCAGATATACATGGTTTTAGAATTTAACCTTTAGAAAACTTGAATTTTTAGAGGAAATTTTTTTTTTTGTGATTTATTAATCTCCATTGCTGAAAAAACCCAGAATCTGAAAATCTGCCATCTCAAACCTGTCGAGGTCCAGTATAAGTCAATGGGAGAGACACCTATCCCAAAATTTTTGTGGTCTGCCCTGGTTTTAGCCCAAAAATCAAAAAATCAGGCATGGAAGTTTGGTAATTATTTTTAATTCAAATTTTTATATTTGGATTTTAGTAAATAACCGCAAAAAACGCTAATACAAATATTTGCCAGGTAAAAGTTGTCGAGGTCCTGTAGACATCAGTGGGAGCTGCACTGGTCCTATTTTTAATCAATTTGGATGTTTCCTGATTTTTTTTCCAAAAACTTAAATTTTTAGAGGTTTTCGAAGGTATTTGTGTCTTTAAGCACATTGTTCAGCAGTATTTTACATTCATGCTTTTTATATTCGGATGATTTAATGAGTTTCATGGCAATCGTGGTTTTGGAAAAAGTGAGTTTATTTGTGGTTTCAAAACCTCTAAAACCACTAAAATGAGACTGTTGATAAATAGGCCTCCAAATGTTTATACTTACTTGCTGGTAAAATAACAGGTCATTATATTGTTTCCAGGTCAGCTATGGCACTACAGATCCCGTTTACAATAACAGAATCCAGTTTCCATCATTCTATAGAACTGTTCCGAATGAAGTATCAGAAATGGATGGGATTGTGCAGATGCTGAAGCACTTTGGTTGGAAGTGGGTGGGCCTCATTATATCTGACAGTGAAAGTGGGGAACGAGCTCTTGACAGAATAAGGAAAGGCATAGAAAGTTATGGTGGTTGTGTTGCCTTTTCTATTTTCCTTACGGAGACAATTTATTTTTATTTTTTTAATTTTAAAATACTTATTGATAAAATTGATAAAAAGGGCGTTGATGTGATTGTTCTGGTTTTAACTCCATTGCATGTCAAGGTCCTTGTAAGATTATTTTCTTTAAGACAAGTCACAAGGAAAATTTGGCTCACATCCTCCTTTTTCCCCACTGTCATCCACTTTATAGATGGAAATGTTAAAACCTTACTAAATGGCACTTTGTCATTATCTGATCAGGGAGGAGAGATCCCTGGGTTTGAACCTTTTCTTTACAGAATGACTCCCATTAACTACCCCAATGATGATGTAATTACAATGATATGGGAAACATTACATAGATGCTCATTTACTGGATTTCTAAAGACTAATACAAGTGTTCCAGTTCAGAAATGTTCTGGCAATGAATCCCTGAATAATGAGGTTTTATCAAGGTTTGGTAAATTTGACTTCAGAACTGGTTATCAAGTTTACACCGCAGTCTATGCACTGGCTCATGCCCTTCATAATCTTCTCTCTGTTCAAACACCAACCCATCACCTGGAACCTGCAGGAAGTCTAAATGATAAATTCAAACCATGGAAGGTAGGTTTCATATTCCTGGAATCTTCTAGTAATAGTATTTTACTGACATTGACTAACTTAAAAAAAAAAAAGTTGGACGTAACTTTTCATAACCTGTAGACTGGAAGCATCTTTATTGTCTAGTAAATAATTTTTTCATGGAATTTAAAATAAAAAACACAAAAAAGGTTGCCAAGTAAAAATAGTCTAGGAATCTGCGCTGGTCCTCTTGGAATTTTTTTAAATCATTCAGACTTTTAGAGGTTTTCAGATTTTTTTTTGCTAGTAATTATCTGAAAAAGGATTTAGAGATATTCAGCGTTTTTTTCTATTCATACTTTTTCTATTCGGATCTTTTAACAACTTTCATGATATTCATGGTTTTAGAATTCAACCATAGAAAACTTGAATTTTTAGAGGGAAAATTTTTTTTTTGTGATTTATTAATCCCCACTGCTGCAAAAACATCTGCCATCTCAAACTTGTCGAGGTCCAGTATAAGTCAATGGGAGAGGCACCTATCCCAATTTGAAGTTTTTGTGGTCTGCCCTGGGTTTAGCCCAAAAATCCAAAAATCAGGCATGGGAGTTCGGTCATTTTTTTTAATTCAAATTTTTAAATTTAAATTTATTAAATTAGTTATCTACATCTAGCTTAGGCAGCTGCAAAACACCTAATGGAGCAAGTGATGAAAGCTTCCCTTCTCTCTTCCATTCACTTGTCACGGTCAGCACCCTAATTCAGAACCAATGCTAAGCACTCTGGTCCCGGCTCTTGCTTCAGCCTTTAGCAGCCGCCTTTCACCTCGGGAGGAGCCCTCAGCTAATCGGATGCCGCCAGGTCTCAATAAGAGAGGTGCAAAGCTAGGGGTTCTGAACAAGCACAGGGGCACAACGGTAAATGCAAAGTCTTTGGGCAGAAGGTCGCGGTACAAGGCTTAGGCAGAAGAGTAGTCAGATCAGGCCGGGTCGGGGCAGGCAGGGTGCAAATGGAGTCAGGCAGGCAAGGGGCAAACCAGGAGATCAGTCAGAGGGGATGTAGAATAAGCGAAGTCGGATATCAGGCAGGAGTCAGGATACAGATGTCAGAATAGTCAAAAGCCAGGCAGGGGTCACAACAGGAATCAGGATCAAAAATACAAACGCTTAGAAGCACCAGGAACAAATCCTATAACGGGCAGTGAGGGTTGGGTGCTGTGGCTTTAGATACACTTGAATTTCTCACCAATGCGTGATGGCGTCAACACACCAGCGCGCCTGTGCATATAAACAACACAGAGGTGCGCCGTGTGCGCCCTAAGGAGCAGCAGTCTTGGAGGCAGAGGCGCCTCGTGGTGGGCGTCCCCTTCCCGCTAGATCACCAGGGTAAGTTGTTACTTCACTCCAGGGACCTACTATCCAGCTTTTCCTGAGCAATGTTTGCTGCAGAAAAACACGGAAAACCTATACTTAGCTTTAAATATATTATTTCATGGTCCTGGAAGCAAGGGGAAACAAATGGGATTAACCCCCAAGAAATTGGGTCCTCCTAAGTAAATTCACTGTTTAGTCAGAAGAGCTGACTATCATTCATTTCAGGGAGGACCACCCTAGCAGGACACAACTTGAGTTTTTTATGATTTCCTTTGAGTAGGAACGGTGCCAAGAATATAATGACCATAACTCTTGCTGGAAACATAATAGCGAGATGATATTAAATTAATTGGTTAGGAATTTTCCGACCGGTTTCATACACACTAAACATCAACACTATGGGGCCGATTCACAAACTTCGAGTGAAGGATTCGAAGTAAAAAAACTTCGAATTTCGAAGTGTTTTTTGGGCTACTTCGACCATCGAATGGGCTACTTCGACCTACGACTACGACTTCGAATCAAAGGATTTGAAGTAAAAATCGTTCAACTATTCGACCATTCGATAGTCGAAGTACTGTCTCTTTAAAAAAAACTTTGACCCCCTAGTTCGCCATCTAAAACCAACCGAACTCAATGTTAGCCTATGGGGAAGGTCCCCATAGGCTTTCCTAAGTTTTTTTGATCGAAGGATATTCCTTCGATCGTTGGATTAAAATCCTTAGAATCGAACAACTTAATCTTTCGATCGAAGGAATAATCCTTCGATATTCGAAGTCAAAGGATTTTAATTCCCAGTCGAATATCGAGGGTTAATTAACCCTCGATATTCGACCCTTGGTGAATCGGCCCCTAAGTGATCTGTCCCTGCCCAGATATTCCCATCTGATAGACCAAGGGGTATATTTATCAAAGAGTGAAGTTAGAGATCACCACAGTGCAATTCCCCTACTCTCCATTCATTTCTACGGAATTTTGAAAGGTGTATTTATCAAAGGATGAAATTTCGCTTTCACCCATTGATAAATACTCTTTTAAAAATCCTATAGAAATGAATAGAGAGGACTGTGGTGATCTCTAACTTCACTCTTTGATAAATATACCCCTATGCCAAACCTAGTCATGCTTTGACTCTTTTGAAAGCTAATGTGTCATTATAATCCAAAACCAGTTTTTCATAAAGCAGGTATGGATTCTAGGATGATAAATATGCTTGCGTATATGTTATATTGTGACTTCCACATCACCTATGAGGGGCCTTAATGTGAACTCGAATTCCCCCCTTCTTGGGCTTTTACTGGCCCACCTGGAATGGCTCTTATCAGCCAGAGCTTGGAGCAGGACACCACAACCTGTGACCCCTTTCCACGTGACTAATTCCAGAGTAGTAAAGAGAGGTCTGTTATTTTGTATCTGATTTTGGTACTGGCAGAAATGTTTTTTTCATGATACCTAGGCCTGTTTTATTAACTCTTACATGCCTGTATCATGACACATGTAATATTAAATAAAGTATATAATAAAGCAATTGTCTTGCTGTAAAAACATTGCCAAACAAAGTTATATAGTTGTAATCTGTTACTATGAAATCTATGTTATAGTAATTATACTTTGGGGCCGATTTGTCTTGGGGGCCAATTTACTAAAATTCAGATTTCTATTTTCTCACTAATTTAATTGTTTCTCTAAAAAAAATAGAGAAATATTGAACAAATGGTTCAGATCATTCACTTTTTTTATTCATACTCAGGGAAGTCAGGCAAGTCAAGGGTCAATAACCAGAGGATAAATAGGAATACAATAGGGAAGGCACTAGGAACAAACTAATTGAACCTAACAACGGGCAATCTGCAGTAGACTGAATTCCCCTTTTATACTATTTGAATTATGCGCCATTGCGCGTGACTTCATCACGTCAGCGCATAAACCCATAGGGAAACCGGCGCAACAAGGTGAAGCAGCAGCGCGGCGGGCATCCATGCAGAAGGAACGTCGGTGGACCCCGCTGCCCACTAGACCACCAGGGTGAGTCCTTACATCCTAGCCTATGAGTAAGTGCCCAAAAGGCATGAAACGCGTAAGGCATTTGGGATGTTGCTGTTCTAAATAAATACATTTTTTAACTACATCGTGGAGAGTGATCCAGTTTGTGCCAACCTTTTTCATTTGATATTCTGTCACAGTGCCTTCCTGAGCTGAAGGCTTAAGGTGTGAGCACCTGGATCCCCCAATGCATTGGGTAAGTTAAACCCTCATAAAATTTACAATTTGGAGCTTGAGGCACTATACAAATCATTTATGTATATAATGAGTCCTTACATAGGCCTAATAGTGGGAAATTAGTGCTCTCCACAGTATGAGTTCTAATTGGTGAATTTGTTGACTCATTGGGAAATGGACTTCTCAAAATCCCATAGGAATGAATAGAAGTGGGTACATTTTTCAGTGCTAAACTCTAATCATACTTTTTGCTAACTACCCCCCTAAAATTCCACCACTCCATTTATATAGAATTTAGAGTAATTTATCAAATGGTGAAATTGGTGATAAATACTGTATGCCTCTAAAAATCTTTAAATGAATGTCCTGTCCCTGTCACACGAGAAGTGAATCAACAGGCAGTTTACTCGCCCTTCAATCACCACACTGTATAAGTTCCGGACCTTGTTTAATGCTGATGATCAAAAGAAGGTAGAACTGTAGATACAAACAATATAGAGGTATCAGAATACATTCTGGATACAGAAGATACAGATGAAATGCAATAAAACATATATAAACATCTGATACGTGTTATACAGTCCTAATGAGGCCTAACACAGGTGTGTGCTGAGAGGGAAACATTGGGTTAAAAACTACAACCAGGATGCACATAGCAGTAAAATACACATAGGGGCAAATTCATCAAGGGTCGAATTTCGAGGGGTTAAATCCCTCGAAATTCGACTGGGGAATAGAATCGAATAGAATCGAATAGACTATTCGGGCGAATTTACGCGCTGGCGAATAGTCGAATTGGCGAATATTCGCCAGGCGAATAGGCGCTCGATCGAATATTCGCTCGAAGGATTTTCATTCGATCGAATGCCTTTTTATTCGATCAAAAACTTGGAAAACAAGCCTATGGGACTTTCCCATAGGCTTTTAAAGCAATTCGGTAGGTTTTAGGTGGCGAAGTAGGCAGTCGAAGTATTTTTAAAAGAGACAGTACTTCGACTATCGAATGGGCGAATAGTCGCAGCGTTTTTGCGCTCGATCCAGTACTTCGACTATCGAATGGCGAATAGTCGCAGCGTTTTTGCGCTCGATCTATTCGAATCATTCTACTCAGGCGAATTTACGCCAATTCGATAGTCGAGGAGCACAAAAATTCGAAGTTTTTTTACTTCGAATCCTTCACTCGAAGTTAGTGAATCGGCCCCATAGTATAATGAACAGGCATTGAGGCAAAATGTAAACGTACCAACGATGATTGGATAGGCCTGCTTGGAAACAAAGATGGGTGAGGATTATACAGAGTGTAGTGAATTGTGGCTGTTACTACAGAAATGACAGCTTCCTCTCTGCACCAGGAAGTGATGTCATCAAATGTGACAGGAAGAATGTGATAATAAACATCTGCCAGGCCGCAGTGCTAGAAACAACCAGCAGGGGGGGTACCCTAGAGGCTCAATACACATACTTATAAGAATAATTATAGATAGAATACAGACAGAACTGCTGCTGTGGCAGCACAATGAATCAAAAGTGGTGGAATGAGATTATAACAACAATAATAATATTTTTTGTAATGTCTGGTTTAATGTTCATTCCTCAGCTGATTGATTCTTTTTTTCAATTATCCCCTTTATACAGTTTTATCTTCTCACCTTCTTCTAACATTCTCTTTTTCTTTATGCTCTGCTTGTCAAAGTCTTCCGGTGTTGCAGAACTCCATCTTCTTCCTCCATGCTCTGCAATTTTGCAATTGTTTTACACTGTGTACAAATATCAATCCTATTGTGCCATTTTATTCATTCATGTTCAGCCATTTCCACTTTCCTCCTCTCCTTTTTTGTCTTTCCTTTTCTCTGTTGCTTCACATGACTGGGACGACTTGCAACATACAACAAATAGGCAAAAGAATCACAGAGTCCAATGGCTCAGTCTTATTCTCCTCAAGAGTTTATACATAGTCGTAGTAACTTCCCCATTTTTATTCACCAAAACTTTTCATGAAAATGCAGAAAAAAATTGTGAGAAATGTTGTTATATTCATTTTGTTTTCTGTATTTTCCCCAATATAAAAACATGTGTTTTTCCCTCAACAGAACCAAATGCATGTAACAATTCTAGCATGGATTAGTAAAAATATTTGCTAAAAACACTCATTTGTTGCAAGACTTCACCATGACAAGAAAATTTGTTATCACTGCATAGTAGCAGAAATGATACAGTTTCTTGAACTACAGTAGTTATTCTGACAGAAGCTGCTCAACATAAGGACCTATAGGTAGCATAATAATACTTCCACATGTATGCTTCCCAATGTTTAGTAGCTTGTTCTCTTGGTTCACCTCTCACAGGCAGTGGTGCGGGGGGCTCATGTCACATGTGGGTTATTTATACATAGCAGGACTCTGGGTCCGCTAGTCTTAAATATTGCTAATCTGATAATCTTTTGATAATCATCTCTATTATGAGATATAGAGGTCCAGACCAAACCTTCTGCCAAAAAGCATTGCCTTCTAGTTTTATTAGCAAAAACACAGTTACGAGAGTTACAAGAACTGAGTAGAGGCAGTTTACTTTAATATACATGACACCCTTAACATGTTACTGCACAAAAACTAAAACACAATATTTTAGATCTGTAGACAGATTCCTGATGCAGAGGAACCCTGAAGCTACTGCCACCTCCAAGGTTCACTAGGCGTCTTCTGGAAATCCCTGTAATTGAGCAAAAACACTTTATCCCCTTGCAACTGTGCTGGAATCATTGGGTTAAACCAATGCATTGCGGGAAAAACATTGTGAGTGTGCTGGAAATTGCACCTTGCTCACTGCACTTGTGGACAGTGTTGGACTGGTCTGCCGGGGTGCCGGGAAATTTCCTGTTAGGCCCCAGTCCCAGTCCTCTGTACTATCCCTAAACATTTATTATGTGGTCCTTGATTTATATGTGGTCCTTGATTTATTGAAAATATTTTATATTTACTTTCTGGAGAAGTGCCTAAATCCAAAATGTATTATATTATCTTTTTTTCTCTCTCTATTTTTGGTTGTGATGGTATTAAACACAGGGCTACCAGATCATTTCCTTATTAAGTACTCTTATTTCTGGGCCACAAATTGCTAGATGCAACATTTTGTCTTTACTTGTACTGCTGACAAAGGAAAGGAAAATGGATTTTCACAATTTAAGTGTTGGCACTAACTTGTCTTTAGCCTTTTAGCACTATTGTTACCATCTAAGCCACTAGTACCATCAAGAAATCTGAATGTGGTGGGTGGGCCCTTTGCACCAGTTTCTTTGGTGGGCCCACACTGCTCCAGTCTGACCCTGTGTGAACTTACTGTATATCTGCCTTATGATCTTAAAGAAAACTGACTCTTCCTTTCTATTTATTTTAGTTAAATGCTTTTATTCACAATGTGACGTTTAAAACTCCTTCTGGAAACATCTTGTTCTTCAAAGATAATGGAGACCCTCCAGCTCGTTTTGACATTGTTAAGTGGTTCTTCTTAAACGATGATTCTGTTTTACGCAGTAAAGTTGGAAGTTTTGATGAGTCAAATAAACAGAATTACCTTTACATTAATTCCAGTGCTAATTTGTGGAGTCCATTCTTCACAGAGGTAAAGCTCTAACAGTTATACACCTATACTGATACACAATGATACTTTTATTTGTCTGTAGTAGGCACTGACTGCCAAGAGTTCATGATCTGTTATCCACAAAAAACCCAAATCCTTCTCAGCCAATGAGACATTTACATTAAGGGGGATATACACTATGGGTTCAATTAATTAAAAATCAATCTTTAGTTTTTTTTCAAGATTCGAGATAAAAACACAGTGAAAAGTACGCATATACTTTAGAATCTTCTTTGTAACCTTGAATAGTTGACATTTATTAAAAAATAAAACCACAAAAAGTCACCAGAAAAAAAGCTGGCGAGGTTGTATAGAAGATAGAAGTCAATGAGAATGTTCTCTGAGAACTTTTTTTATTTATTTATTTTCCCAGTTTATTAAAACATACGAGATTTTCAGCCTCATTGAAAATGAATAGGACAGTGAGATTCTCACTGACATGCAACTTTTTTTCAACGAAAAAACATGCGCAGGAATATTTTGTAGCATTTTTTTCTTGAATTAAAACGAAATCGTCCTAACTCCCATCTACAAATTTAACTCATGTATCAAAAAGTCAATATGGGAAAAGTCTTGTTAGTGAAAATTCATATTGTATGACTTTTTTTAATTTGGTGTCCGAATAGTAAAAATTAGATCACAATGTCAAGAAACATTTTCAAATTGTTAAAGGGACATCTGTCGTTGACTTCTACATCACTTTAACAGGTTTTAGCTGGATTTTTTTTTGGATTCAGATTTTTAGCAGATTTGGTGTATAATAAATATTTAAAAATTCAAGTGTTTTTTTCAAGTTATCCCTCTAAAAAACTCAACCAGAAAAAATTGAAGCTTCATAAATAGGCCTTAGTGTGAGAACTCTAATTTATGTTATTTATACCAAAGTGTATGACCCTCCCTTTGCTGCTCAGTTCTCCAATTTATTCAAATCTCTGAATGGAAGTTAGAATAGTTTTGCATAATCCATTATCATCTGCAAAACTAGATTAAATGCAATTCCATGTATTTGCTAAAACATTGGCATACATCTGCTGAGTAGTATTGGTGCTAAAGCATTCAATTTGTTTTAATTATGAGAAAGCAATAATAGAACATGACCAGATAGAGTCTTATTACCATAGAGAAATCTGTTTTGCAAATCTCATACAAGTAAAGCTGACTCAAAGTCTCAATTTAATTTTATTTCAGAAACTATTGAACTATTGTAGAAATATATAGAGTTTGGAAAGCAAGTGAGCCTTATAGAAGTTATTTAGGTTATAGAGGAATTCATTTGTAAGGAGGGTAATGAACCCTATTATCAGACAAGGATTGCTCCTTGAAAATGACTATTTTATATTTGACTATTTTATTTGTTTTCTTTCCGAAACTAGTTATAAAAGCTCCCTTCAGAAGCAATGTCCATGTTCATAGCCTGGTACACACAAAATACACATAAACTCTTAAAATGTTTATGAAGATTCTCATTTATCCAGGTCATGATATACAATATCCAGTGATGGGCAAATTTCTCCCGTTTTGCCTGCAAAATTTGTGAATTTCCTGCGAAATTCACAAAACACAAATTTTGACGCCGGCGTCAACATTTTTTTTTGACGGTGCCAACAATTCCGACGCTGGCGACAATTCTGATGCCCATTAGTCAATGGACATCTATTAATTGTCACCGGCGTCAGAATTGTTGCCGGTATGAAACATTTCTTTACACCAGCGCATTTTCGCTAATTTATTCGCAGACAGCGATACGTGTAAATTTGCAGCAAATTTGCACCTGGCAAATAAATTCACGTCTTATCGTTTAGACAGTTCTTCATCAGACAGCTTAAAATAATATTGCGACTACAGTCCAGTATACTTTGAGTACCTTGACTTTGTGGTGTCCCTGAGATAGAAAAAAATTGAGAGACAGGGATTTTGGGACAGTGAAAGAAATTTATTTGTGCAAATGAAGCAACGTTTCGGGCATAACCAGCCCTTTATCAAGCTGGTTATGCCCGAAACGTTGCTTCATTTGCACAAATAAATTTCTTTCACTATACCGGAGTGCTGCTGGAATTTGTATCGGAATTTGCACTAGACCTGGGCAGACAGAGTCGCAGCTGGCACCCGACGCTAGAAAAAACGGTGAGATTGATTGTGTAGCACTACACTCTATGCTTAGGGATTTTGGGACAGCTCCACCATCTGTATTTTCTTTTTTCAATCTATTCAATGAATTCAAGCGCTCCAGGAAATCAATTACCCATTTTAATGTTTATCTGATCAATTGCATCTGTATAGCATTTTTTAATGAAATATAGGAATTTTGAAATAATCAATTGAAGCACTTGACACTTTATATTTATTATACACTAATAGAATTTAATTCGTTTTATTAGCCAACAATTAATTTAAAATTTGATTGAAAGTTGTCAAGCCATGAAATAGATTCCGCAAGCCTAAGTATAATTATAGGGGTTTTATATTTATTGAGGTTGAGTTTATATGGGGTACTTTTTCCTCTAATTAACTATATGTACTGACCAGGTCAGACCCCTGTATAGATCTATCAAACAATTTAGAAACATATCACAGGTTTTTAAATTTTTCTTTTGAAATAAATTCGCCCATCACTAACAGTATCTAGTAGAATTAATTCAAAGGCAACTGGACATTTAGTTTTACTTGAAAACGTTTTACCACTAATCTGAGTGGCTTCTTTAGTTTAACTGAAGTGGTAGGGAATTGCCGGGCATTTAAACCCTTCAGGTTAGTACAGTCACAAATATCCAATCACAATGGTTCCATCAAACTTCAGTAAGTGTTAGATGAAACTCACAGATGTATGAAAGTGTGATCCAGTCACAATGGTATCATGATTTTCATTGAGGCAAGTGTTAATCTTTCAATATACATGACTGGAAGTTGTGAAGCCACTGGGGTAAGGAAGTCAAAGCAGCATTGTAGGTTCATGATAAATGGTGTTGCAAGACCCCTCCTCTGTTCAGGGATGATTTCTCAGATTAAATGGCATTTTTCCCATCTCTTTCACATCCCTTTCAAACCATTTGTCCTCTTAATCCAACATCTGCACATTTCTATCTTCAAAGGAGTAGTTAGATGTGAGAAGTAGATAGACTGCTGAGTATAGTCCTGAGGATTTAGCCCTTCTATGTTGGGCCATTCACTTACAAAGCGGTTGTTTTGTCTCCCTAATGTACAGATTGGAGCACTCTTCACTACACTGGACAGCACAGGGCTTTGGTGTTTGGTCTTTAGGGTGCACTAACTTCTGTCTTAGGGTATTGCTGGGTTTAAAATACACAGGAATGTGATGTTTCTTTAAAATCTGTTTTTCTGATGTTCCAGCCACATATGGGATGACTATGCTATGCTCCTTCCCTCCATTTCTTGGTTTGGTCGTTTTGCTTGGCTTTGATTTTATTTTGATAACGGCTCAGTTCTAGTATCTTCAAGTTTCCAGATCTCCTTTCAGATGTTTGTATTTTTTCTCTTTTACTGCTGCACGGAATGCCACAGTTTCAGCTCCGATGGTGTAAAGTTCCTGCAACCCCCAGTTTATGTTCCAGAGGGTGATGGGAATCAAACAACAAATACTGATTGGTATGAGTGGGTTTCCTATTTACTTCAATATCCAGGTTTCCCCACACTTTGATAAACCATTACACAATCCATAGTGAACTTGATGCTTTTGTTCACTGAGTTTATGCATTTAGTGAAAGCTGGAACCTTATGTGCCTTGGTGCTATTCCATTGAAGGTATTCAGGGCTATCTTTTCCACTTCTGAAACATAAAACTGGGGGTTATAAGAACACCATGGGGCTGAAACTGTGCCAGTAGCAGTGCTTTTATAATTCTTTATCATACCCACCAGCCTGATATCACTACTCCAGAAGCCTATGGTGAAGAGACACTGGTCATGGTTACATGTAAGTGTAAGGTTTACAACAGGGAGCCGCTGTAACGGAGGATAGCCACTCCATGGGGAGTGGATATGGCGGAAGCCCAGGGGTGTAGCCATAGGTGATTGGAGGCAAAGACATGATGATAGTAGATTGAAGATTTAATGGCAGCCAGAACACAGAAAACAAAAGGCAGGAACAGGCAAAAAGGATAATCGGGGTATCCAGAAGGTGAGGGAAAAAATGGAGAACAAATGAACTTTGAGGAACACACTCAGAAAACAAAGTAAAAGGTATTCAGGAACAAGGTATTCAAAGACAAGGTTTTCAGGAAACAAGGTTCAGATCCGCAGGTCAGGAACAAACAAAATACATTCAATGATTATAAAGGGAAGGTGATTGGGAATAGGAAACACATGAGGGTAATGAGAAGGGAGGATACAAACTGGTAAGAGGCAGATAAACTGGAACATCAAAGACAAGAGTTCAGGATCAGCCCCAAGAGCTCACAAGTTAAATGCAGCAAGTGTCCAGAACAGAATAAACAAGAGGTTGAGTCCCAGGCTGATTCTGACAGTAAGTTATATGGGGTCTGCAAGAGACAAGATATTAGTACTAATGCAATAGATAAGGCTTTCAAAATGAAACATAATTATTCCTAAAAAAGTTGAATTATGTCAGTACAAAAGTGCTAAAGATAATCAGCTTTACAATTCATAAAATATGAAACACAGCAGTGAAAAGGTGAGGACTGATGTACTCAAACATAATAATGTGTCACTTGTATGTCTATTTTTTTTTCTTTGTATATTATTTAGATTCCACGGTCCCTATGCAGCGAGCCTTGTTCCCCAGGATACAGGAAGTCTAAAATAGAAGGGGAACCCCCTTGTTGTTATGACTGTGTCCAGTGTGGAGATGGGGAAATGTCTAATACTACAGGTAGGAACAGCCAATGACAAACACAGAATGTAGATATACATAGGAAATACAAGTAAAAACCAATTGGAATAAAAGTGATTTTCACTACATGTAATATTCTGAATTTCAGATGCAATGACTTGTGTAAAATGTCCTGAAGACCAGAAGTCCAATGAGCAGAAAACTGACTGTGTTCCTAAAGCTCTTAATTACCTTTCTTATGTGGATACTCCGGGGGTCAGTTTAACTTCAACTGCCATATTTCTCTTCATCGCAACTTCTGCAGTGTTGGGAATCTTCGTAAAATATTGGGACACTCCTATTGTAAAGGCCAGTAACCGAAATCTCAGCTGTCTCCTCCTCATCTCTCTCATGTTGTGTTTCCTCTGCACTTTATTGTTCATTGGGCGCCCAACTAAAATATTTTGTCTGGTTCAACAAGTGGCATTTGGAGTTATTTTTACGATTTCTGTGTCTACTGTGTTGGCTAAAACCCTCACAGTTATTATTGCTTTCAATGCCACAAAGCCTGGGAGCAAGCTGAAGAAGTATGTAGGAACCCAACTATCCATTTTAGTTGTCTTTGTATGTTTTTTGGGCGAGTCTATAATCTCTGTTGTATGGATGGCCTCCAGTCCTCCATTTCCAGATGTTGATACTTATTCTGAAGCTGACACCATTATCCTACTGTGTAATCAAGGATCTATCATTTTTATCTTCTCTATAATTGGATACATTGGAGCTTTGGCAGTGATGAGTTTCATTGCCGCATTTCTAGCCAAGGATTTCCCTGACCGATTTAATGAGGCTAAAAACATCACTTTCAGTATGTTGGTGTTCTGTAGTGTGTGGGTGACATTTGTCCCTGCATACCTGAGCAGTAAGGGGAGTAGAATGGTGGCTGTTGAGATATTTGCCATCTTGTTCTCTAGTGCAGGCCTACTTACCTGTATATTTGCCCCCAAATGCTACATTATTTTTCTTAGACCTGAACTGAACATAAGAGAGATTGTTGTCAGAATTACTAGTTATTGATGCAATCTTTCATTTTGGTTAAAAAGCAGAGATTAGCTTGAGGTACTTGAGTGTATGGATTTAATTATACAATACCTAAAGCCAGATTTATTTGCACCAAGGAAGTCATGTTAGTAACATAACAATTTAGCAACTATCTGAGATATCACTTAGAGCTAACCCAACCATGGACTGTAAAATGATCATATGTCAAAAAATAAGGCAAGATCACCATAGAAAACAGTCTTTGCTTTGTCAATTTTTTTTGTCTAAATAATGCCTAAAATCCATGGAAATTAATATCAGAAACAGTAAAAAGGAAGATTATTTCATACTTACTGTGATCTTCCTTTCCTAGATGAACTCCATGTCAGTACTCATCGGGATAGCCCCTCCTCCCTGCTCCCATTAGTAGGACCCTCCCCAAGCCTTTAAAAGGCCAACCACACCCACTTACCGGTGTCTTTTTAACAAGCTCTCAAATTACAGGAAAAAAGGGCGGGCTGTACTGACATGGAGTTCATCTAAGAAAGGAAGACCATGGTAAGTATGAAATAATCTTCCTTTTGCCCTAGACAAACTCCATGTCAGTACTCATCAGGATGTAGCAAAAACGATTTTCCCAATGGGAGGGAATGCACTTTAAAAAGAATCTGTAATCAGCAATAGAATAACACTGACTAGATAGTCCACAATCATGCAACTTCTATAAGTTAATAAAGAGACACCGGGTGAAAACCCCAGAATAAGTTCAGGAGGCTAAGAATAGCCACATATAGTATAGACCAGTGATCCCCAACCAGTAGCTCGTGAGCAACATGTTGCTCTCCAACCCCTTGGATGTTGCTCCCAGTGGCCTTAAAGAAGGTGCTTATTTTTGAATTCCAGGCTTGGAGGCAAGTTTTGGTTGCTTAAAAACCAGATGTACTGCCAAACAGACCCACCTGTAGGCTGCCAGTCCACAAAGGGGCTACCATTAGCCATTCACAACCCTTATTTGGCACCACCCAGGAACATTTTTTGTTCTTGTGTTGCTCCCCAACTCTTTTTAAATCTCAATGTTGCTCACTGGTGAAAAAGGTTGGGGACCCCTGGTATAGACTATACAATAGAGAGAGAGAGAGGTGTTAGCCCAGTGTCAGAGTGAGGAACAAGTGAGTTCAATAACAACCACTTCACCCTTCCAGAAGAGAGAGAGGGGGGGGGGTTGAAGAGAGCCCTTGTTGGCTGACACAACCTAGTCTTATGAGAGTTATAACCTCTAAGGTTACAGATCCAAAATAACCCCAATGCAGCTAAAGGCAAATCCCATGACTCATGGAGGCAGGTTGGATACCCTGGAGAGATGGTTAGAGTCACCCACATGACCGGTGTTTTCATCCCACCTGTAAGGGACATATTTATATGTGGAGTCCACTTAACTACATATATAAACTCCCTAAGTGAAGCTGACCTTAGGACTGGAGAGGCCCTATGGATGTTCCAGTAAGTGTCAGAAGGGCTTCTAATCCACTAAAAGTCTAATCCATCTGGAAAGTTACCTGGACCGAGAGCCCTGTGAGAATGTACAATAGACCCAATTCTCAGCCATTGTAAATGTAAATCCCTATAGTATAGGAAACAATGTGATAGACATGGACAAAACAGACATAAACACATCCAAACATCCGCTAGACAGATTTGCAGGACAGATACTTAAAATATCCTCAATTCCTTCAGAAAGAAATGAATAAGGCTAACAGATGTAGGAGAATGCACTCCACTGTAATAACTGCAAACATCTCACATAAGGGAAGACTATGATCCTGCTCAGGAGAATCAAGTATGTTACAGCCTGAGGCAAAAGAACAGGTAGAAACACCAGTATATAACTGTGAGGAGGCAGATTCCAATACTGCTGGTGGTTCAAGAGGGCATTGACTTGGAGAGGAAAAATTAGCACTCATTGGATGCTTCCATCTGCTGTCTAATCAGTTACCTATCTGGTATGGAAGAACAGCTAGCCCTGTATTCCAAAAAAAACACTAACTAGGGGATTGGAAAATTGAAGAAAAAACAGACCCAAATAAGTCTGCCTTCTGGACGCAGAGCAGAAACCTGGCCTTTATGCCACAATAATGCTTTGTTTTGCTGGTTGTATAAGCAAACTACTCATATACTGGGCCAGTCCTATTTGTAACTTGAACAAAGGCCATCTCTATTGTCTAACAGACACTTTGAGGATTCCTATTACCTGAAAACTTTTGGTCTGAAGTATAGACTTTAGACCAAAAGTCTAAAGTTGAACTGAAGAAGCTGCTCGGATGAGTAGTGAAACGACTTCATTGATTACTCAGCAAGTCCAGTTGTTTTTAGATTGACCTATACTAGATATGTGTGATTATTACATAAGCCTCGGTCAGGGCCCTAAGATACTGGTTCTGACAGAGCACCATGCCCAACCCCAGAGCCCCAGCAATGGAGAGTAATTATACTGCAAAATTGACTGGAATAAAGAATTATTACCTGGCCCTCCATTCATGCAGGCAGTAATCTGTAATACAAGACTGCTGAATCTAGGGAAATTTACATTCAACGGCCCCAAATGTACTACATACCTGTGGTTATTCTTAACCCAGCGATCCTTATGAAAGACGGGCTTCAGAAAACTCCTGTTGTGTTTATCAAGAAAATATTTAAACTTACCTACCACAGGGAGAAACATTGGCAAGTACAGTAATAAATTACATTCCCTGCTTAATTGATTAAGCCATACCTTATCCCAGGAACAAAGCAATGGCATTATAAGACATTCACATGTAAGTATCCATGTCAGTACTCATCGGTATTAAACCCCAATGTACCCCAGATATAATCACAGCACCATGTAATGTTATAGTTTAGGTTATGTGTTGCTTAGAGCAAGCCTATATCAGAACCTAGCAGCCACCCAGCCCAGTGATCTAATCCATTAAGGCTACTCATTCCAGGTGAGCAATAACTAGAATATATACTGCAGAGCAAACTAGGTGCATGACTAAAGGCATGTTTTTTAATTATTAATAATGTGGAGGCATTATACATGAGCATACCACACCGATTGGGGGTAGACACCATAAAATCAGTATTTGAGTGTATACATGAACCCATTTCGGAACAACACAGTTTTATTTTGCAGGCCTTGAATTTGTGCTCTTCCACACAAAAAATTAGAGCGCTCACCTGTTACTCCATCCACCTTTTCAGGTATCTGGTGCTAAACAGCATACAAGGCCCCCTGCGAAGAGCCAGTAATATTGCAACAAAGTCCAAAGTAGCTGTAGCACACAATTCAGTTTTGTCAATGCAAAAAGTGACTTTTATTGGCTCATTGCAAACTTCAAAAACATGGCAACGTTTCGAGCCGCACAGGGCCCTTTCTCAAGCCTAAAATTACATTCAAAGTGCTGTGTTAAATAGACAATTGAAGGGGGGTGGTGTGACAACCAAGTGGGAGGGACCAGGAAATTATCCAATTAACAATTTGTTAAACTGCATCCACATTTGTTAAACATTTGTAGATCCAATGTATTCCACTTTTATCTCTAAGGTATATAAAAATATTAAAAAAACGTCCATCATACAGACACCTTGTGCAAATTCATGTATCTTCATAAAACATTAAAATATCAGTGAAAATAGACAGTGCAATTCTACATTTTTTTAAACAGGTTTCTTACAAAATCTGAGAATTTTTTTAAACATAATTTGAGAAAATTTGAAAAAAATTTGAAAAAAAGTTTTTTGTTAAAAATACAGCAATCTGAGACTCAAGGTTAGTACCTCTACCGCATCAAATACCCATTCTTTCAAAGTATTTCGGGGTATGTAGATCATGTGCTGGTACTGGTCTTCAGATTGTTCTTTGTTCAGTGGCCTTAAAAGAAAAAATATCTTTAGTAATCATAAATATAATAAATTCAATAAGATACAATTATGTACAAAGAAGTCTGCGTACCTACTGGTATGTAAACATTGCTGGTGTATAGTCCTTATTTAGACCCCGTGGCCACACTGTGTCTAGTCTATGAATTTATTAACTAAGAAACAGGATAGACGAGATGATAATAAGAGACTTGTATTTGTTAGCCGTTATAATACAGCTAGCAGACAGATTGGCACGATCATTCACAAACATTGGCATATTTTACAGTCTTGTCTTCCAGAAGTTCAAAGTTTCAACCTACCACCAATGTTGGCCTACAAAAGGGCTAAAAATCTAAGGGATCGGCTGGTTAAAGCTGATGTGGGCAGTCGGAAGCCCCAAAGGGTACCGTTTCTACAAAATCCTAAATTTGGCACCTTTCCCTGCCTCCACTGCTGTCAATGTAATTCAGTAATAAAAGGGAGCACATTCCATCATCCACACTCTGGCAAACAATACAATATCAAACATTACTTTACGTGTGAATCGTCCTTTGTGGTGTATTTATTAAAGTGTCCTTGCGGCCTATTATATGTGGGGGAAACAACACAGAAAATTAAGGATCGTATATCTAAGCACAAATCAACGATTCGTACAGGACAAACTGCCCTACCTGTACCCGCACATTTTCAAAAATCTGGCCACACAGTGAGTCAATTAAAATATCAGGTTATTGACACAGTCCCAATACCCAGAAGGGGAGGTAATAGATTACTGGCTTTACATAAACTAGAGATGCAGTGGATTCATAGACTAGACACAGTGTGGCCACGGGGTCTAAATAAGGACTATACACCAGCAATGTTTACATACCAGTAGGTACGCAGACTTCTTTGTACATAATTGTATCTTATTGAATTTATTATATTTATGATTACTAAAGATATTTTTTCTTTTAAGGCCACTGAACAAAGAACAATCTGAAGACCAGTACCAGCACATGATCTACATACCCCGAAATACTTTGAAAGAATGGGTATTTGATGCGGTAGAGGTACTAACCTTGAGTCTCAGATTGCTGTATTTTTAACAAAAAACTTTTTTTCAAATTTTTTTCAATTTTTCTCAAATTATGTTTAAAAAAATTCTCAGATTTTGTAAGAAACCTGTTTTAAAAAAATGTAGAATTGCACTGTCTATTTTCACTGATATTTTAATGTTTTATGAAGATACATGAATTTGCACAAGGTGTCTGTATGATGGACGTTTTTTTAATATTTTTATATACCTTAGAGATAAAAGTGGAATACATTGGATCTACAAATGTTTAACAAATGTGGATGCAGTTTAACAAATTGTTAATTGGATAATTTCCTGGTCCCTCCCACTTGGTTGTCACACCACCCCCCTTCAATTGTCTATTTAACACAGCACTTTGAATGTAATTTTAGGCTTGAGAAAGGGCCCTGTGCGGCTCGAAACGTTGCCATGTTTTTGAAGTTTGCAATGAGCCAATAAAAGTCACTTTTTGCATTGACAAAACTGAATTGTGTGCTACAGCTACTTTGGACTTTGTTGAATTTGTGCTCTATCACAACATCTTTCTGTTTGATGGCATTTACTACCTACAGCAGCAGGGGGTGGCCATGGGGGCCAAATGTGCCCCCAGTTATGCCAATTTGTACTTAGGTGAATGGGAACGCCACATTTTTTCTGCAGAGGAATATGAGATGTACCTGTGCCACGTCCTACTGTGGCACAGGTACATCGATGATATTATCTTAATTTGAAAGGGATCTGAACAGCTGCTGAAGGAATTTGTTGCCAAACTGAATGTAAATGATTTAAATTTATCTTTTACTCTGAATTATGACAGCTCAAGACTGGAATTCTTGGATATAAAGATTATAAAGGACACAAAGGGCTTTTTGTCTACCAATTTATTTTGCAAAAAGACAGCAAGCAATAGCCTTCTTCATGTAACATCCATGTACCCTCCCAAATGCATTGAAGGCATTCCCAAGGGCCAGTACCTAAGAGTATCTGCTCCTCAGATGAGGATTTCAAACAGGAGACATACAGGTCATATCAGATATTTAAAGCTAGGGGCTACAAAACAAGATGCCTCCACAAAGCGTATCAAAGTCCAGGATCCCCAGGTAGGGACATCACAATTCGAGTCAAAACAGACTTATTCTGACTTTTACAGAAAGTGACAGAGATGTTCGGTCCATAATTTTCAAACATTGGGACATTTTGTCCAGGGACCCTACTCTGGGTCCCTTGGTCTCTTCACGTCCACTAATTACATACAAGAGAAACACCAGTATTGGGGACTTACTAACCCGGAGCCACTATCAAAGAGGCTCCGGGAGGGCGTGCTGCAAAACACCAGGTCCTTACAAATGTGTCTCTTGTGAACAATGCTACTTTCTGAAGGTATTTAAGATCTTTGGAAGAGCTGCATTAAACTTTGACATGTACCACTATATTTGTTGTTCCACCACATATGTAATCTATCTGTTTACCTGCCACTGTGGCAGTATGTATGTGGGGAAAACCAAAAGGACCCTTAAAAGGCACATATATGAGCACATACAAGACATTAAGAACTGTAATTTCTCTCCTCCCCCCCCCCATTTTTTTTTTTGGGCAGGAAAACTAAGCAGTCAGTTCGGCTGTCAATACCACTGCTCTTTCTGAAGGGTTTTTTTTTTTTTTTTCTGTTCATATCTTTACACTTAACTAAGATACATTGTTTATCATATGTAACTTTTCTGAATGTTGATGTAAAAAGTACTGTAACATTCCTGCTCATATCTAAGTCTGCCTGAGAGGGGGAAATAGATCAGAGAACCTAATACGGCAACTTGGCTCAACTGCTAATAGGCAATAAGAGAGCTTAGGCATTAGTGGGGACATAAAAACTGCATCACGCACTGTATGGAAAGGTACTTGGAAAAAACTCTGCAAACTAAGATGGGGCGCAATAGAAACAAGTCCCAAAAGTCGGATAGTCCACGCAAATCCCAGGACCCCCCATCCTCTCCCGCTTCAGATACTGAAGGGGACCCTACACAACAATCTGCATTTACTAATGCACAAGAAATGTTCCAACTTCTCACCCCGTACTTTGATAACAAATTTGACTCATTACAACTGACCATCAATAACACCTTGAGTAGGATAGAGTCTAACACGCAAAGGATAGTTACTGTAGAACAGAGGGTCAGTGATGCAGAGGACCAGCTGAATACAGCTCAAACACACATTAGTTTGCAAACGCAATTGATTCAGGAACTTCAGGAGAAGGTGGACGATTTGGAAAATCGTTCACGTCGGAACAATTTGCGATTTATAGGGGTTCCTGAATCAATATTAGCAGTGGACCTGGCGGACTATATTCTCACTGAACTGTGTCCAGCATTACAACTCCCACGTAAATTGGCAGATAATGGCATAGAACGAGCCCACAGATTAGGGGGAGAGAGACTCCCAAACAGAAATGGGTCTCGCCCGGTCATAGCCAAATTTCTGAACTATGTGGACAAAGAACTAGTGTTGCAATCGTATAGAAAATCCAGAGATGTGCAGGTTCAAGGTCACAAAATCTTGATTTTCCAGGATTTCTCAACCACGGTCTCACAAAAGCGGAGGGAATTTACCCCCATCTGTAAACACCTTTTCCAGACCAATGTCAGGTTCTCCTTATTGTACCCCGCTAAATTGCGAGTTTTCCTGAACGGCCAACCCCAACTCTTCCTCACCCCACAGGCAGCTAGGGAACAGCTGGGATTACCTCCAGAAAATGGGCAGGACGGCAATAGAGTGCCTTGAAGGTTATTCAATTGCTGATATATGGCACAATACTTTAATCTTACTACCCCACAAAGTGGGAGTGAGCGTTTTTTCTTTAGGGAAAAAGTTCTTTTGAAATTGAGCATATTTCGAACATGTTTTACGGTTTATTTGTTATTTAAGATGATCTCGTTGAAACTAAATGTTTTCTGTACTCTTTGGTCTATGTCTCGAGTGCTGATGCTGCCCTTATGCCGGAAGCAAACTGCCCAGGGACTGCCCGATGGCTGGGACGGGTGGACCCCAGATGTCTCGGATACTCAGACTTCACGACCCCTTAATGATAGAAAATGACTGACTCAGGTAACGCTAACGCAGACATGATACGCACACGGACACAACACCACATCAAGATAGTTTCCTGGAATGTGGGAGGACTAAATACTCCAATTAAGAGAAAAACAGTCCTGGCACATCTCAGAAAATTGAAACCGGACCTCATATTATTGCAAGAAACTCATTGGAAATTGGGGGACACTAGTACTCTTAAAGCCCCCTGGATTCGAGAATGTGTTTCAGCGCCTTATAAGTCTAAACAAAGAGGTGTGGCTACCCTAATATGTACTTCCCTGCCTTATCAGATACGAGATACGGTTACAGATCCTGAAGGTCGCTTTCTAGTTACCCGTCTTGACATACTGGGGACAGAATATACCATTGTCAATATATATGCCCCAAATGGCCCTAACAAACCATTCTACACACAACTTACACAGAAACTACTGAGTATCCCGACTCCGAACTTGATAGTAGGGGGAGACTTTAATGCTCCACTATTGACAGAACTGGACCCCCAACCAAACATAACCGTAATACTAACGGTGACATACTACAAATGGAAGACCAACTGACCCTAATAGACCCTTGGAGGCTACTACATACTACCGAGAGACAGTATAGCTTCTATTCTGGGGTGCATGATATGCACTCCCGCATAGATTACATACTTACCCATGAACGTCTCTTCTTTCAGATAATTGAGGCAGAAATTGAGGAAATTGTACTGTCGGATCATTCTCCGATCCATATTAGTCTACAACTGGCACATTCACACGTACAATGCAGACGGTGGACCTTCCCTTCCTATTTAGCCCAAACGGACTCCTTCCGTACACTATTAGTTAATCACTGGCACAACGTCATTGACGATAATATTGGGCACTGGGAGGAACCACTTTTACTATGGAATACCACTAAAGCAGTAATGAGAGGGTACCTTATATCCCATTTGGCTAAACTACATAGAGAGGAGCATACTAAATTCCATCAAATGTTAAGTGAAGTTAAGCGAACACACAAAGACTTTATAGGCACACCAACTGCAGCATCCAAGAACAAATATATGGAAGCTAAACAACTCCTTGAGACCTATACCACATCTAAAGCCAAAAAGAACTTAGAATATACTAAATACAAATTTTATAGATGGGGAAACAAAACAGGGAAACTTTTAGCCGCCCTTGTCAAATCCAGATCTAAAGCTAAACATATCCCATCTGTACTCCTCAGGCTATCAACCTGACACTTGAGGAATACTTTAGGAAGGTATACTCAGCAGACGACCCTCAGGATGAATTGATAAATCACATCTTACATAAGGCCTCTCTCTCAGAAATTTCACAGACTCAGAAAGACATGCTTAATGCGCCCATAAGAACTCTGGCCAACAACAAATCACCAGGTCCGGATGAGTACACTGCTGAGTATTATAAAATTCTGAGCCCGTATGCCACTCGATTATTAACGAATGTATATAATGCCATTTATCAGAAAGGAGACATTACCTCTGAACAAATTGCAGCGTATACCACACTACTCCCCAAACCTCATAAGGATCCTACTCAACTGAATTCCTACCGTCCAATCTCCTTGTTGAATGTCGACCTTAAGATTCTATCTAAAATTATAGCCCAGCGACTTCAAACGATATTACCTGATCTTCTCACACATCACCAATTAGGCTTTGTTCGCCACCTACACTCGACGAAGGGGATTCGTACGGCAATAGCAGCAACATTGATATCTGCACAGCACCAAAACACGAAAAATGTCCTTTTAAGCCTTGATGCGGAAAAGGCATTTGACAAAATATTGTGGCCCTTTTTGTTCCGAATAATACAATGTAGAAACCTAGGTGACAGCTTTGGGACATACATACGTAATTTGTATGTTACTGCTCAAACTAGGCTGTTAATTAACGGGACAATAACGGATCCCATTACCATCTATAGAGGTACGAGACAGGGCTGCCCGCTTTCACCCCTGTTATTCAATCTGACGTTAGACCCACTTCTAAGAATCCTCCAAGCTATGGTGACTTTTCAAGGCATCACAATTGAAGATCATGAAACCAAAATTACGGCCTTTGCGGATGATCTCCTTCTATATATAGCAAACCCTAAACAAGCTTTACCGCACATCCTATCCACTATCCAACAGTACGGGCTAGCCTCAGGCTACTGCATCAATATAACCAAATCAGTGATCCTGCCACTAGGGTCAAAGGGGAAGCCTAGATGGAGTAACAAATATGATCTAACATGGGCCAAGGATGCGATTACGTATCTGGGTATTCAAATACCGAAACGACCACATGAGCTGTACACCCGCAACATCTCACGTAGCGTAATGGAAATTACACAAGATCTGAAAAACTGGAGAAACTATCTGCTCTCGGTTATGGGTAGAGCCAATTTGATTAAAATGGTGGCGTTCCCCAAGCTTCTATACAAACTACAAAGTCTCCCCCTACTAATAGCTGACAGAGACATCCGAACTCTATATAAACTGTTCAGGGATTTCATATGGAATGGGAAAAAGGCTCGAATTAGTTTGAGAAAACTCCAACAAACTACCTTAAACGGGGGCCTTAACTTCCCCAATCTTAAACAATACAACTTGGCTGCCACAATGAGACATTTGAAAGATTGGATCCACAATTCAGAAATATACACAAACACCTCCCAGGAACAACAATTCATTCCACAGACCTCTTATATATCCTACACATGCATAAAGCGGAGCTTACGACTACCATTACAGATAATCCATTGTTATACTCCACCTGGCAGACGTGGAAAGAGTTGAGGAAACAGAATAACTTAAATAGCAATCACTCCTTATACCTACCTCTCCTATCCAACCCAGAATTCCAAAGTGGGAGGGCACTGACGATCTATCAGGACTGGGGTAAAGACGGGATGACGACGATACGCCAATTGACAAAGACGGACACTCGTAAGCCATTAACGTTTGTACAACTGCAAACCACATTTCCCTGCATACAACATAACGTATTTGCCATTCTGCAAGCTCAGACGTATACCAGTAGGACAATACGACTTTTATCGGATAAGGATTGGGACAATGATTTGGACAGGTTCCTTTTATGTACTAACTCCATGAGGGGTACTATATCTCTGAACTACAAGTTTCTGCAAGTCTCTATAGACTATGACAGTTTACCTAACGGACCTAGGCAGTGGACAGTGGACATACCAGAATTGACCACAGAAGAGGTTTTTAAATTGTATGTATATTCCTGGCGCACCATGCCGTCTAGCATATATAGGGAAATGTTTTTAAACCTGCTGCACCGAACTTATCTGACTCCGGAGGTTCTTTATAAAATGCAGAGAAGGGAGAGTAGTAACTGCCCGAAATGTGAACAAAGTGGAGCTAGCCTTATTCACTGTTTATGGTCCTGTCCGTACATTCGACGGTTTTGGACTCAGATCCGGGACTATGCTACTAGGCATCTGTTGAATTTTGTCCCATTATCAGCAGCCTGGGCGATCTGGGATAAAATTCCGACTACTCATACTAAAATTACACGGGGTGCAAAGAGGCTCTTGTTGATAGTATCGGCGGTAGCAAAAAAAACGATACTACAAGTATGGATAACAAACACCCCCCCCCCACCATCAAACTATTCTTGGAGAAGTTAGTCAGAGTTTTTCATATGGACTGGACAGAAGCATCTTTGAATAAGAACACAATTGTCAAACGGTTTTTTGAAACTTGGGAAACATTTATTGACATATGTCCAAGAACAGTAAAGATAAGGCTTCATGACTGTTTCCACTCTACAGAGTGGTATATTACTAGGACTATGGGTGGTGATCCTCCTGTCAATATATGATTAGGCTTACAGTATATAGCACTATGGATGGGGCTTCCGGCATCGCAGCTGTGGAGCCATGGTGAGACCTGTGAAGAGATAGAAAGAGTACTTTACGTGGTCATCATTTTATTTTTATTTATTTTTGTTTGTTGGCAAACATAGTGGTTAATATGTTGTTTGCATTTATGAGTTTGCATAATACATTAAGATTTCCTATCTGATACTACACTGTCTATTTGACCCTCCATTTCTGCACACTTGGATTCTGAATGTGACCTTGGTCGCACGGAACCACCCTGAGCAAACCGAGCCACCACGTGTACAGGCTTTACCTGTTATTATCATCTGTAAATGTTACTTGCTTTCATTGTCGTACCTTACTATGAAGATGTACATGATTTCTGCTCAGGAAAATGTATGTGTAGTAACGGAAACTTTCTCTTGGAAATATTGCTCGAATAAAAAATGTTGTTTTAAAAAAAAAAAGAACTGTAATTTACTGTCCAGTATTGCCAAGCCTATCCATTGTTAACACAATGGACAATATATGGGTTCATTTTGCAGGAGGCTGGAGGTGACCTTTGCATTATCCTCATTTGTCTGTCTATTACAATATCATAGAAGAGAACTGGGTGCAAATGAGAATCTGATTCCCCGGCCCACATAGGGGCAAACAGGTGCTTGTTTTTTCATATGTACATATGTACATTTTTTTTAAATATAGCCAGTTCTGCCCCAGAAATCTTTGACAAATAAACAAACATGGCTAATTAGGCAGATTTTTAATTCCCCAAATAAAAGTTTATGCTTTACACAAAAATCTTCACATTTGAAGAAATATCCTAGACCAATGCTAAAGAATATATATTATCAAAGTTGGATTATTGCCTTTCACATATTTGTACACATGGACTAGACTTTTGTCTAGTCCTTTTTGCCCTTTTTGTCTAGTACTAGACGAAAACTTCAAATCGAATTAAATCCAATGCGCTATTCCTTCCATTGGAACGATTCGAATTCAGCCGAATATGGATCTATTCAATCGAAAACTGACCTATTCAATCCAAAAAAAACTTCGACTTAATTTTAGTTGGTCTTTTTGAATTAGACTTTCAAAGTTTTTTTGAATTTGAAATTCGACCCTTGATAAATATGCACCTTATTGTTATTAGCAAGACAAAGTCAATATATGAAGTAGAGGGTGCCTGAGGGAAAAAAAGTTTCATGAAGGGGACTCAAGATAAAGGAGTCTTGATGGTGCCATGAAAAAGGAGGCAGGATAATTAGATGATATAAGGGCAGGATAGTGATTGGTAGGAGAGGTGTGAATCATTGCAGGAAGTGAAGTCAGGTCTGTAAAAGATATTAGGATATTGAGATGAAGTTCTCCTCTACCTACATGAAAAATGTTGTACTTGAAGCTGTTGGTAAAATGCGGTCTGGATGGACTAGAATAATTGGAGAGGACTCTTTTATGAGAATCTTTAATGAGTATTTACATTTGTGTCTTGAGATCAGGATCATGCTTTATATAGGTGGTGGTCCTTAGCTACATATCTAAACTTGGGCCTTATATCTGGATATCAATATAGGCATTGAGTGACTATTGAGTTATTCTTAAAGAATATTTAATTAATTTTTTGTTGTCATTTTATTTATATTCATAAAAATTGAATTCAATGGCCATCTGTAACGAAACTGGGGGGTAGTTCCGTCCACCAGGTGTACTAAGTGGGCAAAAATAAAAAGAAGACTTTATCTGCATAAGAGCCTGAAAGCTTCACGATACAGGTATCCGTTAGAGATGTCAGTAAGGTGTTGGATCCCATAGGCATTTATGGTTTAAATATCCAACGATTACAAAGTTTTGGTTGGAGAAAACACAGTAATGCAAAGGGTTTTTTTAATGCAAAAGCTTTATGAAAAAAAACTTTAATATCAAAGGAATCTTTGGAGTCACATTCATTGACAAAGGTATGTTGAGGATATTGGGAAATTTGAAGAAATCAGAGCAATGAGAAATGGCTTATGGGGCATACATAATATTACATGGGATAAATGGATCTCTACTAAGAAATATGGGGTCAGTTAAAGTAAATAATAGAAGAGAGATATATAAAAGTACTATCTGACATATTTGTATTAGCCAATGGTGTTAAAAAGAGATTAGGAATTAATAATAAAGTGCAATTGTCGAGTTTGATTTAACCTGCCTGTTTTTGTACCGTGCTGTATGCTCAATCACATATTTGTTTGTATCATTTTTTTTTTATTGGATGGTTTAAGGTTACCATTTAAATATTGAATATATGTCTGTAAACCTGTATGTTTTGCATTTTAGATGCTCTAAACTGCTTTATATGCGCTGGGGTATTGCCAAAACTATAAGCTGCTTATCATATGAGGACACTCTGGGAGTCTTTTCAGCTTCTATTGCCTTGGTGCTCTTTATTACAACTTCTGCAGTTCAGGGAGGTTTTGTGAAATATTGGGACACTCCTATAGTGAGAGCCAATAACCAAATTCTCATCTCTCTCATGTTGTGTTTCCTCTGCACTTCATTATTCATTGGGCGCCCAACACAGATATGTTGTCTCCTCCGACAAGTAACATTTGGAACAGTATTTACCATTTCTGTTTCATCTGTGTTGGCTAAAACTCTCACAGTTATTATTGCCTTCAATGCCACAAAGCCTGGGAGCAAGCTGAAGAAATATGTAGGATCTCAAGCACTTATTACATTAGTGACTATATGCTCTTTGGGTAAAATTGGAATCTGTATGATCTGGATGGCATGTTATCCCCCATCTCTGGAAACTAATATGTTGTCTGCGAGGGATACCATTATTTTAAAGTGCAATGAGGGATCTGCCACTTTCTTCTTCTGTATCATTGCTGCATTTCTAGCCACGGATTTCCCTGACCGATTTAATGAGGCTAAAAACATCACTTTCAGTATGTTGGTGTTCTGTAGTGTGTGGGTGACATTTGTCCCTGCATACCTGAGCAGTAAGGGGAGTAGAATGGTGGCTGTTGAGATATTTGCCATCTTATCTTCCAGTGCTGGATTATTGGGCTGTATATTTGCTCCTAAATGTTATATTTCTCAGGCCTGAGCTGAACACAAGAGTAACTTTACCCAAAATCAATGAACTTGTCCCTAAGTAAAATATATGTTTCAAACTTAAAACTGCTAGACTATCTATTTTACATGAGTTTACAACGGTTCCTAGTTGTATACATTTATATCTACAACAACAATGCTTGGGATAAGGATAAGGGGTATTTCTGTACTTTGGCTCTCCATACTTTTAGTCTACTAAATCATTTCAACATTAAGGGGCCCATTTACAAAGGGTCGAAGTGAATTCGAAGTGAATTTTCGAATTCAAAAACTTCGAATTCCGAAGTCATTTTTGGGTACTTCGACCTTAGAATAGGCCAAAATTCGATTCGAATTGAAAAAACTTTGAATATTAGACTATTCGAAAATCGAAGTACTGTCCCTTTAAAAAACTCCAAACCTGATGCACAAAGGAAGGGAAGAGGATGATGAGCAGCAGTGGGCCTAGGGATGCCTGCTATATAAATCCAGCCCTGGCAGTAAAAGAAAAAGTCAATGAAAATTGCATTAAATAAACCCAAAAAATCCTCCAATAAGGATAAATTATATCTTAGTTGGGATCAAGTACAAGTTACTGTTTTATTATTACACAGAAAAAGGAAATCATTTTTACAAATTTGGATTATTGGGATAAAATTGAGTCTATAGTAGACGTTCTTTCTGTAATTTGGAGCTTTCTGGATAACAGGATTCCGGATAACAGATCCTATACCTGTATAAGGTAGAACCACGCAGATCAAAAGTCTTACCCTAACATTCAAACCATTAATTTGTCCTTGAAACAATATTGTTTAATTCCAGCTCCTCGTTCCCTACAGACCAGTATTTCTGACCAAGGTTGTGAAATAATCCCTTTGAGCTGAGATATAAAATATATAAATACAGTGTGCAGGGAGGATACAGGAGAACGGGAATATTTTCTGTGTGAGATATGATCTCTGTGACACTGAGGGGAACATGTTACTGTTATTATTATTATTATTATTATTATTATTAATACACCCAGTGGCCCCTGGCAATGATCTCCATCCCCGTCCTGGATGTGTTTTAGGGAAAAATAGATACAGAATCAGCTCTAAAGCAGGAGACTTGTTTATTGCAGCTTTTCTACAGTTAAGTGACCGCTACTCTCTGAATGACTTAGTATATGAAGATGGGCCTAGTGCTGACATCGCATGTGCATTGTAAGTATATTCACTATTCTATAGAAAAAAAGGGAAAGTTGTGCTCTCCACAAAAATACCTACAAACACAAGAGGGTATAAAAAAAAAGTCTTGAAGGGTTATTAAATCCGAATGTTAAAATCGTGAAAAAAATTATTTTTTTTTGAGATTTATTATAACCCAAATGCTGCAAAAAGCAAGAATCCAAAAATCCGCCATCTCAATGGGAGAGGCACCTATCAAAAATTGAAGTGATCGTGTTCTGCGTGCTGCCTTTTCATGTTTTCGGGAAAAAACTCGATTAGGAAAAAAAGCCTGATTCAAGTTTTCACTCGATTTTATCATGTTTTTCCGCGATCCAATTGAATCAATTTTTTTTTTTATTAATAAATAAGCTTAATTCTGGCATGGGAGTTGGTCATGTTTTTATCTAATAAAATATGAGATAAATTCAGATTTTGGTAAATAACCTCCTTAATGTCCTAATAGTATTTATAATTAGTGAGTGCAGAGAACCTCTTGTCTTTGTTTATAATCATTATTCAATAGATGTTGGCAGTGGCATACAGTAACACAATTCTACCAGGTGAAACCCAATATAAACAGCAGAACATTCTGTCCCAGTGGCTGCACAGATCCTATCTGATCCCCATTGTAAGCAGCAGTCCTGTCCTGCTTTATGGCAGCTGAGATTCTAGCTATCTGTATAACAGAACATTCTGTCCCAGTGGCTGCACAGATCCTATCTGATCCCCATTGTAAGCAACAGTCCTGTCCTGCTTTATGGCAGCTGAGATTCTAGCTATCTGTATAACAGAACATTCTGTCCCAGTGGCTGCACAGATCCTATCTGATCCCCATTGTAAGCAGCAGTCCTGTCCTGCTTTATGGCAGCTGAGATTCTAGCTATCTGTATAACAGAACATTCTATCTCAGTGGTTGCACAGATCTTATCTGATCCCCATTGTAAGCAGCAGTCCTGTCCTGCTTTATGGCAGCTGAGATTCTAGCTATCTGTATAACAGAACATTCTGTCCCAGTGGCTGCACAGATCCTATCTGATCCCCATTGTAAGCAGCAGTCCTGTCCTGCTATATGGCAGCTGAGATTCTAGCTATCTGTATAACAGAACATTCTATCTCAGTGGTTGCACAGATCTTATCTGATCCCCATTGTAAGCAGCACTCCTGTCCTGCTTTATGGCAGCTGAGATTCTAGCTATCTGTATAACAGAACATTCTGTCCCAGTGGCTGCACAGATCCTATCTGATCCCCATTGTAAGCAGCAGTCCTGCCCTGCTTTATGGCAGCTGAGATTCTAGCTATCTGTATAACAGAACATTCTGTCCCAGTGGCTGCACAGATCCTATCTGATCCCCATTGTAAGCAGCAGTCCTGTCCTGCTTTATGGCAGCTGAGATTCTAGCTATCTGTATAACAGAACATTCTGTCCCAGTGGCTGCACAGATCCTATCTGATCCCCATTGTAAGCAGCAGTCCTGTCCTGCTTTATGGCAGCTGAGATTCTAGCTATCTGTATAACAGAACATTCTGTCCCAGTGGCAGAATATGATTTTATTTCATCATGCTATGCATATGAAAAATTGTTTATTAGAATTAAATTAGTATTGTTATTTAAAGCTGTTGTATCAATGTTTATAAAAAAAACAAGTCATAGAAATCTATTAGCTCAGTGGGACAGAGGGATATGGAAGATTATTTACTCAGTGGTTGTTGCAGATTTTTGGGGTGATTTCTCTTGATACCTAAAAGTATGTGGCAAATATGATGATGCAGGGTAGAAATGTTAAGGTGATTTTTGGAAATGTCACCAAACTCACCAGATTTAGGAATGGTTTGCAGCTTGGTAATTTGGAGTACAAAGACATGCATACCCAATTTGGATTTGCGGGAATGTGTACTTTCCGAAAATATATGGTTTTCCGAGGTGAACTTACTTTTTTCTACCTTTGCCGCCCCCCAAAACGATGTAAATGTGTTGATTTTGCAGCACCTGAAATGACAGACCATAACGGGGGTCTTCATTTTCGGGCCCCTATATGCCACGTGCTTGGGTACACCTATACATATTGGGCATCAAACTGTTCAGAGGACCCCAGGCTTTCATATTCGGGGTGATTTATATTGATAACTAATAGTATGTTGGAAATACGATGCTGCAGGTTAGAAGTTTTGAGGTGATTTTAAATATCACCAAAATTGCCAAATTTAGGAAGGGTTTACAGCTTAGTGCTTTGGAGTAGAAAGACATGCATACCCAATTTGGATTTGTTGGAATGTGTTCTTTACAAAACGATATGGTTTTCTGGGGTGAACATACTTTTTTCTTACTTTGCTCCCCCCAAACTATGTAAATGTGTTGATTTTGCAGTATCTGGAAATAGAGAACTGATAGCTCAAATGGGGTGTCTACATTGTAGGGCCCCTATATATACCATATGCTTAGGTACACCTATACATATTGGGCATCAAACTGTTTATATTTGGCTTTCATATTTGTGGTGTTTTACATTGATACCTAATGATGTGTGGGAGATATGATTCTGTAGATTGGAAGCTTTGAGGTCATTTTTCAAGAAATTTACCAATTTCTATAAAACATTATAACTTTAGGAAACAATTGCAACATGGTAGTTTGGAGTAAAAAGATATAATTACCCATTTTTGATTCACCAGAATCTGGTCTTTCTAATAATGGGTATTTTTGTAGTTTAAACCTACTGTTAGTGGAATGTTTGGCCTTGAAATCAGAAGTATGCCGTTTGGGGAGTGGTGCTTTGGAAATGTGGTTGTGTACTGCTTGTAGATTTTGATCTATACAAGTGAGAAATCTCCATAAAACGATATATATTTGGTATTGCCGCGTTCAGGAGACATAGGGGCAAATTCACTAAGACGCGAAGCGCCGAACGCTAGCGTTATTTCGCTAGCGTTTGGCATTTTCGCTACTGCGCAAATTCACTAACGAACGCTGGCGTAGTTTCGCTAGTGTTACTTCGCAACCTTACGCCAGGCGAATCTTCGCTAGCGACGAAACTACGCAAATTCACTAACTTGCGCAGTGTACTGAACGCTACCTTTTACGCTAGACTTCCTTCGCCACCTCAGACCTGGCGAAGCGCAATAGAGTAGATAGGGATTGTTTCAAAAAAAGTCAAATTTTTTTCTAAGTCCCAAAAAACGCTGGCGTGTTTTCTACATGATGGCTGATAGCCTGAAAAAGATCGAAATTTTTTTGGGGTTCCCCTTCCTCCCCCCTACTTTTCCTGACTCATGGCAACTTACCTAGACAGTGGGCACATGTGTAGGGCAAAATAAAATTTTTATTTGCAGATTTGAAGGTTTTCTAGGCATTTGTAGTGCAGATACGTGTTCCTCCATTGAAATTTGAATTTCGCGCTGTATGCAAATTAGCCTTCGCTAGCGCAACTTCGCTTTATATAGCGAAAGAACGCTAGCGCAACTCCGCAAACTTTCGCTAGCCCTGTGCGCAACTTCGCATTTTAGTGAATTTGCGGAGCGCTGACGAAAATTCGCCTTGCGAAGTGCGGCGAAGAGCGGCGAAGTTGCGCCTGGCGCAACTTCGATTCTTAGTGAATTTGCCCCATAGACCTTTCCAAATCGTTTGTTCTGTGTTCTCGTACATACAATAAATTATGTTTCTGATATATGTGATTGTCCTTAGTGAAACATGATTTTTTTTCATTTTATTAGACACTAAGAAGCCTATATTTTTTTACAGAAGTAGAATTACACCAAAATTCTTGCATATTTTGAAAGTTCAGGTTGTCCTGAAAAAAAAAAACAATTTTATTTTTTTCCTGGGTAAACTAAAAGACCATCCCAGGAAAGGCTCTTAAAGTGAAAGAGTACAACATGTCTAAAAACTGCTAGGCAGTAGATCAGGGATCCCCAACCTTTTGAGCCCGTGAGCAACATTCAGAAATAAAAGGAGTTGGGGAGCAACGCTAGAATGAAAAATGTTCTTGGGATGCCAAATAAGTGCTGTGATTGGCCATTTAGTAGCCCTTATGTGGATTGTCAACCTAAATTAAGGCTCTGTTTGGCAGAACACCTGGTTTTTATGAAACCAAAACTTGCCTCCAAGCCTGGAATTCAAAAATAATCACCTGCTTTGAGACCACTGAGAGCAACATCCAAGGGGTTGGAGAGCAACATGTTGCTCACGAGCTACTGGTTGGGGATCACTGCAGTAGATGTTCGCATTTTAGCAATACATTAAAGTACAAACAGGGAGGAAGCAGTCCCTGGCCCAAATAGCTTACAATCTTAGTGGGTGGTATCTGATTTGAGAATGAATGGTACAACTTATAACCTATAAGTCTATGGTTCTGGAATATTTTTACATTGGTTGGTAAGAGAGCTATTGGTCTGATTGACAAAAGTGAGGGTAATTTCTCAAGCTTTGGTTGAATGTGAGATTTATCACAACTCGACCATAGAAACGGATTCTAATTTGAATATTCACCACCTAAAACCTGCTGAGTTCATTACAAGTCAATGGCAGAGGTCAATTGAACCATTTGAATATGTTAATTGTGTTGCCAACCTTCAAATATTTATTTTGGAGACAATTCGATTCCAGTTTTGAGGTCATTTGTATTCGATCGAATAGAAGAATTTCGAGTTTTTTCAGAAATAACCTCCCATTCGAGTTGTGAGTACATTAAAATGTATTAAAGTCGAAATTCGACCTTTGATAAATAACCCAACTAGGTGATTTATTATTGTCTAGTCTATATATGAGTAACTCCATGAAACAAGCAAATTATTTAACTTTTATGGGCTGTTACAGATGTGGCAGCTGTTGCTGCATCACTTGTAAGTTTCTGGAGGATTCCCAGGAATTCCAATCCACAGTTACTAATATAAAATAAAACAATTTGTTAATTGTTGCAGTGTAGGAGTGATCTACTTAATCAGTCAGAAAACAATATGTGGGCTGTACAATGTGCTCTCTAAAAGATTGTATTATGTAACATGTCAGTCACATTACCAATACTAAATACTGCAATAAAACAAATGTCAATAGATACTTTACGGAATGTAATAGCAGTGATCCGAAATATTTTTTTCGGGCAGGCACTTGAACAGGTAAAAACTGGCATAAGAGGGGGATTAGTTAACCCTTCTACATAAACGTGAAGTTTATTGGATCTTTAATTTACAGACACATTTGCCATTAGGTATGAATTGTACTTTTGGGGGGTTATTTACATCCAAATTTATCTCGTATTTAATTGAATAAAACAAGACCAAACTCCCATACTCAATTTGACCTTATTTATTAATAATATAACCTGCATTAATCAGATCATGGAAAAACTCGATAAAATCGAGTGAAAAAACAAAATTGCTCTTATTTTTCTTGCTGTCTTCCTTAATTTTTTCAAGTTTTTGTCTGAAAACCTGAGAAATTTTGGATTTTTGGGCTAAACCCAGGGCAGACCACAATAACTTCAAATTGAGAGAGGTGCCTCTCCCATTAGGTTATACAGGACCTCAACAGGTCTGAGATGGAGGATTTTTAGATTCAGGATTTTTGCAACACTGGGGTATAATAAATATCGAATATGTTTTTTTCCCCACAAAAAATTCAAGTTTTTGCACCAAAAAGCCCAACCAGATAAATTTGTGGTTTAGTAAATAACCCCCTTGATGTGACTTGTTTTGCATGATCAAAGAGTTTGGGATATTTGGTACAGGTATGGGACCTGTCGTTCAGAATGCTCAGACCTGGAGTTTTCCGGATAATGGAGGATCTTCATACCTTAAGTCTACTATAAAATCATATAAACATTAAATAAAGCCAATAGGCTAGTTTTTCTTCCAATAAGGATTAATTATATCTTAGTTGGGATCAAGTACAAGCGACTGTTTTATTATTACACAGAAAAAGGAAATCATTTTTAACTATTTGGATTATTTGGATAAAATGGAGTACATAGGAGACGGCCTTTCCATAAGTTGGAGCTTTCTGGATAATGGGTTTCTGGATAATGGATCCCATACCTGTATTATATATTCATGCATATTTTTGCTATTAACTGTGAATTGTACATTATTTAAATTTTAGTCCACCCTAAAACGTGGATCATTTCTAATATTGTTGTTAGTGATTATTCATTGGGAAACTGCTATATATATGTGTGTGTATATATATATATATATATATATATATATATATATATATATATATATATATATGTACACATATTTATTGCTAAATAGATAAAGTTTATTTTTTAAGTCCTGTGAAGTGCTGATCTTCTGTGCGTTAGGCATCCATCACACTGCAGCCATTTGTTTTTTGATGTTTCAATAAACTGTGGTTGTTACTTTATGAGGCGGTGTGCCCTCCAATTTTTTTCTCTTTTGGGTTTTAGGTGAGGAGCTCTGTATGGGTGAGGGCACACTGAATCCTCTTCCGTCCCTCTGGGATATCTGGTGAAGGGACCTAGGTTGAGTCTGAGTTGTATAAGTATTAAATCTATTCTGATTGTATCCTACAGCCCAATGTTCCAAAATTTCCGCCATCGATTGGTCTTCATTTTTGCTATTGAGGAGGTAAACAGAAGTCCATGGATTTTACCAAACGTGACTCTGGGGTACCAGATATTTGACTCCTGTGCTTCGGAAGTGAAATCTGTCTCTGGAATGCTGAATATAATGTCTGGCACAGAACATAAAGTTCCCAATTATAACTGTCAGACAAATGGCAAACTGGTGGGTTACTTAGGAGACTTGTCAACTAGTACCACCTATATCATTGCTCAGCTGGCAAAAGTGTTTGGATACCCTCAGGTTTGTATTCATTTTATTTGATCAGCAATAAGCTTTTGGGGGTACTTAAGAGTCGTAACCACAAAATGTACATTTAGTCACTATTGCTCCAAGAACATTCAGTTGTACTTTTTTCCATAAAATCCTAATTTCTAGTGGAAAAAAAACCTCAATTTTTTCTGGGGTTTATTAAATGCTGCAAAAAGTCAGAATCCAAAGACCTGCCACGGTTGTATATAAGTCAATGGGAGGTGTCCCTATACTATTTAGAAGTTTCTTTGGTCTGCGCTGGAATTAGCCTGAAAATCTGACTATTTTGGGCTTTTCGGGCAAAAATCAAAAACATTCTCACTTTTCGGGAAAAAAAGCCTGAAAAAATTGTGCCATTCGGGTAAAAAATATTGTTTTTCCTTATTCCGATTAAATTGTGTTTTTTTTAATAATAAATAAGGTCAAATCTTAGTTTGGTCTGTCTTTTATTTCATAAATACTGTTTCAGGTGTAGAGAAATCATGAATATTGAAATGTTATATTATTAATATAGAAAGCTTAAATTTTTACGGGTTAAGCTACACAATAATTTTCCTTAAATTGTATAATGTTGCAGATTGTCAGGGATGACTTTATGTAGTTCGGATGTAGAACTCAACTCTTGCACAGAAAATAAAGCCAGTGTTATGACACTGTTGGGGAGAATTGTTCTTCAATAAAACACTGTTCCTGTGTAAGAACCACTGGCACCCAAGATTCTTTGTTAATGACACATATGTAACACGTATTTTCAAAAACCACGACATTCTGATTTCGAGATATGCTACATCCCTAAAAAGTCTGGTCTAACAAAAGAATTTAAGTTTGACGATTCAGCTCTTCACGTGTGTATTAAAATGAACGATCTTGTAATTGTTATGTCTATGGTCAACTTTAGACTGATGGACTTCTTACCCATTTAAAAGATTAAGAACTTTTATATTTAATCAATACATTAATGACAAAAATGAGGTGTCATCATTTTTATTTCAGATCGGTTACGGCTCCATGGATCCAGTTTTCCATGACAGAACCCAGTTTCCATCATTCTACAGAACTATCCCCAATGAGGAGGCAGAAATTGATGGGATTGTGCAGATACTGAAGCACTTTGGCTGGAAATGGGTCGGACTCATTATATCAAATGATGATTCTGGATACAGAGCACGGGAAAGAATAAGTGAAGAACTTGCTGATATTGGGGGATGTTTGGCCTTTTCTTCTGTAATTAAAAAGCAAAACATAAAATATGACTATTATAAGATCATTGAACTCATTTTGGAGACCTCCGCTAAGGTTATTGTTGTATTTTTAACCACAAAGTTTACTTCCACTTTTGCAGAGTATTTTTACGTTCAAAAAATGCAGACGAAAGTTTGGATAATGACTTCCTTCTTCCCCAGTCTTATGATTTTAAGGCAGTGTGAGCTAGGAAGTACATTTAATGGCTCACTGTCATTGTTAATCCAGGAAGGCAACATCCCCGGGTTTGAACATTTTATCAACTCCTTTTCTCTAAACAGCTATCCCAAAGACTACTATATTGAAATTGCCTGGGAACATTTTTTTAAATGTTCAGTTTCAGACCCTTTAAACTTGTATAGAATGAAATACTGTACAGGAAATGAATCCCTCCGTGATGCTGATTTGTTTGTATATGGAACCACCAATTACAGAGTCACTTATAGAGTTTACACTGCAGTCTATGCACTGGCGCATGCCCTGCACAATCTCTACATGGCCCAGGCTCCAGTCAATCATTGGGAAAGGACAGAATACCTGAAAAGAAAAGTGAAGCCCTGGAAGGTATTTAAGAAAAACCCTTGCATCTCTTGCAGCAGTGGAGCTGCTGTAACAAAATTAATTTATTCAAAATTCAGTACGTGTATCTTTTAATATCTTGGAATGAAAAAAAATAAATAAATAATGAAATAATTCAAAATTCAGTACGTGTATCTTTTAATATCTTGGAATGAAAAAAAATAAATAAATAATGAATGTACATTGCAAAAATAGCCCTGTCATCAATTTTACATTCACTTATTTTTAAGGTTTACTTATCCTTCAAAGGAACAAACAAATACGGGTTTTTAGAATTTCTTCATTTTAGTCCTTCTCACCCTAAAAGTGATGATTTCATTGTATTTAAACAGGTAACCAATAAATGCTATTTGTAGGTTGGCTGTTATGCATTACCAAATCTAATGAGAATTGTGAAACTCATAACATTTTCCCCTATAATACTTTAATCTAAAAAGTATTTCAGTGTCTTATTCCTTATTCTGTAATATCCTTCTAAAAGCTTTCTTACCATTGATGTCAAAATAACAAGCCCATAGTAATCAGGTTGACAACAGGATTCCCTTTGAATAATGGCACCACATTAACAATTCACAAATCTCTCTGCACCGGGCCAAACATAAAAGGAACATGGAAGGTTAATTAAACTGGTCTGGAAACCAAAGACTATGAGGCCGATTTATTAAAATGCTACTTTTTCAACTCTGGCTTGATGCCAAAAATCCGAACAAGTCACTGAAAAAAAGCCCAAGTTTTCCAAGATTTATTAAGAGACAAAACTGTGACATTTCCGAATCCAGCTAAAACCTGTCAAAATCATGTAGAAGTCAACGGTAGATTTTTCTGCGACTTTTCCCATTCTTGCTATTTCAGTTCAGATCTTTTAATACATTTCTTGACATTTGTGGTTTTAGAGAATGTTTAGTCATTGTTTCAAAAACCTCAAAAACCACTAAAATGAGATTGTTGATAAATACATAAGCCTCCACATTCCTTTTGTACCTCGTGGTAAATAAGCATCAGGTCCACAACCTCTTTTTAATTTACCATAATTCATTTCTAGCTTCACCCTGAATCAACCAGTCAACTATATTAAATGTATTGAATTACAAGATGTACATTATTGTAAGCTCTTTTGGGCAGGGCTCTCTTTACTGGTTAATGGTTGTTTATGTATCTATTTTTGTGATGTATTTGCTCATTTATTGTACAATACTGCAAAAAATTTTGGCATTTCAAAAATTTGTGTTAATAATATTGTGTTTTTTTTTAAGATAAATAATTATCTCCGCAGAGCAACTTTCACTATGTCTTCTGGTGACATCCAATACTTTGACGAATATGGAGACCCTCCAGCCCGATTTGACATTATTAAGTGTCTTTTTTTACCAAATAATCTGATTGATATAAGAAAGATGGGATATTTTAACATGTCAAAGAATGATAAATATTTAAATATCAACAACAGTGCTGATTTGTGGAAACCATACTTTGAAAAGGTACGATTAAAAGCAATAGATGAACCAAATGAAATGTGCTGTTATTTCATATGTCTCTTATTATTTATCCATCATGTCCCACCGTTTAATGAGCACAAGATTTTCACATATTCACATATGGAAACCTCCATGATTTTTGTTACTGTTTACAGATAGTGGTCATCCAAAAGAGATGTAAAGGAGCTTGGGATATTATTGAACTATTCTGGAAAGAGTAACTGGAAGTCCTTAACACTTTGGCATTGGGTTATTAGGACCCATTTAAAACACGTTTGCTCAGGCCAGAACTGAAAACCATAAGATAGATAACCTCTTAATATTGCAGGTCACTTGGAGAAGAAGGAAAGGCTAGTAATAGTAACTGTTAGATGTTTTTTCAACCCATATTAGAGCTGAGAGGCCACACTATAAAAATAATTTTTACTTTCACAAATTCTTGAAAGACAAATTCTGTATAGCTGTATGATACCCGCAGTGTGAAGCTACTGACCATGTCAGACTGGGATGTGGGGGCCTACCGTGACTGCCACCTCAGTGGTCTTCACCCCAGTGGCATCCTCCTTGTTAAACTCAGCACCACTAACCAACCACCCCATGTGTACTGTACCTTTTCCTTCCCCTTTATGGTTGCAATTGAAGGCAGGGGGAGAACACTCAGGGGGGCCCACGGTTCCTGGCAGGTGTGCCATTTGTCCCAGTAATCCCGCCAAATAGAAGAATGGCAAACTGGTTTCTGGTTTGAATCCAGGCAATTTACATTGAGCCTAGACATTTTTGAAGGTTTTTTTTGGTTTTCATGCAAGCTTTCAAAGTACTCCTGAGATGCATCAAAAAAGTTAACCCAGAATATTTTGTTTAAATTCATTACCACTTTTTGCACTAATGGCCTCCATAAAAAGCCATTGTAGGATAAACAGCTGTCAAGGTTTATCCAGTGATTGGAGATGGTTTATCCTTTGACTGGAGAGGCAGGGCATAACCAAAGTTTCCCATGAGGCTAAATTAGTGAATGGATTGCTACTTAGAAGCAAACTGAAGAAATTCTTCACTTTCACGCTACAATCATTTTTTTATTCTTAAAATATAGGCACCTGAGTCTCTGTGTAATGCACCCTGTGCCCCAGGACACAGGAAGTCTAAAATAGAAGGGAAGCCATTATGTTGTTACACCTGTGTCCAGTGTGCGGATGGGGAAATCTCTAACACCACAGGTGAGTAACTGATTTTGATATCAGGAGAAGAGGTTTGATCATTGAAAATGGAAAATTAAAGAATGATATGACTGCAGTCTATTAATGATTGGGATGAAGTTGCCAGTTTTTATTCCAGCCAGATATACAAATACATATACTTGCCACCAAGTCAATTCACTATTTGAGAGAAACAATTAAGAGCAGGTAAAAAATGTAAATTGTTCCTAAATGTGGTCATCTATTCCAGTAATCGAATCTACTGGTGCACCTGGAGAAATCAGAGGGGTAATTCACAATGCCCCATGCAGTGTTCAAAGGTTAAAAATTACTACAATTGGTGCCCCTTAGTGCTTAGTACCCCCAGGGGACAAGAATAGCCCTCATGTCTTTGCATTTGTGTGTGGATACAAAAAGGTTGGCCAAAACTTGCTTTGTCTCTAATGTGAGTCAGCACTTGCAAAAAGTATTTTATATAGGGTTTTTTTCACCAATGCAATAATCATTTTGTGCAGAAAACAACCAGAAATATAACTGAAAGGACAATGGAATATGGTTCAGTAAAGCAGTTCATTGGATACAAAGAGTAAAGCTTAAACATAAAAATAAGTGAAACATATGTTTGAAACTATGCTTAGCAGATGAAATTCTAATCTCTTTCTCCCTGTTTATTGTTCACCTTACACTTCTACTTGGTACTAACTGCAACTCTCACAAAATTTAAAAAAAATGGGCCTTTAGAATAGTATTAGTTTTTTTGTGTCTTCTACAACCACTAAAATAAGAATGTTGATGAATTGAACTCTAGATGTTGATGCCTATGGCTTGCACATATGGAAGAATGTTATGTGAAGACCTGCAGCTCAAGTCACAGGTACAGTCAATTATAATTGCTGGATGCCCTCTGTAGGTTCATTTTCTGTCACTAGTTGCAGAACCAAGTCATTAAAATGTAAAACAGCCTGCAAAACAATACTCATACTAATGCTTTATTCAGGAAGAAACACACAATTGTAGATTTATAAAATAGGCAAGACTAAGCATCGGAAGAAGAAAGATACACCACATTGATAAACAAATCCTATTGACAATAAATACTATTTTATCCAAATGTGGGGGGCTATAGTAGAACCCCCATTTTATGTTTTTTAGGGGACCAGAAAAAATTGATGTAAAATCCAGGAAAAATTAAATCAGGGAAATGCATTATACTGTATATTGGTGAGAACTCAAAAAAGAAAACAGTGTAAAATGAGAGAAAACTAAAAAATCAAGGTATGTACACTTGAGATTTCACTGTATATTTATAAAGAAACTGTTCTTTCTGTATCCTCACAATATGATTTTAGGATTAAATTAGGGGGTTATTTACTAAAATCCAATTTTATATAATTTTTTAAATAAAAAAAGCTCGGCCACACTCCCATCCACTTTTTTGACTTATCATTAAAATAACTTGTATAAATTGGATTGGGAAAAAAACTTGATAAAATCCAAATCGTACGATTTTTCTGGACTTTTCTCCCGAATGCTTGATTATTTACGGGTTATTGCCCAAAACCCATGATTTGACAATATCGTACATTTTGGATAGGGACACCTGCCATTGACTTATACATGAACTCGACAGGTTTGAGATGACAGATTTTCGGATTCTGGCTTTTTGCAGCATTGGGGAATAATAAAACTTGAAAAAAGTTTTCTTTCACAAAAATGGAGTTTTATTAAATAACCCATAACCCTTAATAAACAGATGCGGCAAACTTTGACTTGTTGACAATAATATTTCTCAGCATTCATTTTATTGAAAAAGGTGTGCTAATAATCTTGTTCAATTGAGTTACATAGTGGGACTTGAGAATGGTAAAAGCTTCGAGATAATGCTTCCTCCAGTTTTGCTCCATTTGTATAAGATGGAAGACAATGCTACAAAAAAGTAAGTACGTAACAAAGGGTAACAACATATACATGAAAGTTGTTTTCATCTTAAAAATGTTGTGTTTCAGATGCAGCGACCTGTGTGAAATGCCCTGATGATAAGAGGACAAATATACAGAGAACAGACTGTATCCCTAAAACTATAAACTACCTTTCTTATATGGATACCCTTGGGGCCAGTTTAACTTCTATTGCCTTGATCCTCTTCATCATAACTTTAACAGTTTTGATAATCTTTGTGAAATACTGGGAGACTCCTATTGTGAAAGGCAATAACCAAAATCTCAGCTGTCTCCTCCTCATCTCTCTCATGTTGTGTTTCCTCTGCACTTTATTATTCATTGGACGCCCAACACAGATATGTTGTCTCCTCCGACAAGTAACATTTGGGATTGTATTTACTATTTCTGTTTCATGTTTGTTGGCTAAAACTCTCATAGTTATTATTGCTTTCAATGCCACAAAGCCTGGGAGCAAGCTGAAGAAGTATGTAGGAACCCAGCTGTCCATCATATTAGTCATTGTATGTTCTGTCGGTGAGACTATAATCTCTGCTGCATGGATGGCCTCAAATCCTCCATTTCAAGAAGCCGATACTTCTTCTGAAACTGACACCATTATACTTCAGTGTAATGAAGGATCTATCATGTTCTTCTTCTGTATAATTGGATATATGGGAACCTTGGCCCTACTAAGTTTCATGGCTGCATTTCTAGCCAAGGATTTCCCTGACCGATTTAATGAGGCTAAAAACATCACTTTCAGTATGTTGGTGTTCTGTAGTGTGTGGGTGGCATTTGTCCCTGCATACCTGAGCAGTAAGGGGCGTAGAATGGTGGCTGTTGAGATATTTGCAATTTTATCTTCCAGTACTGGATTATTGGGATGTATATTTGCCCCTAAATGCTACATTATTTTTATTAGACCTGAGCTGAACAAAAAAGAAAATGTTGCCCGACATTAAATGGCTGCCCCATGGCTATACATCAGCTTGTTTATATTAACTATAGTAGCACTTATCTGTTATCTACTGTGTATCCTGTGCTTGAACGGCTGCCCCCATGGCTACACAGCAGCTTGTTTATATAAACTATAGTAGTACTTATCTATTATCTACTGTGTCTCCTGTGCTTGAATGGCTGCCCCCATGGCTACACAGCAGCTTGTTTATATAAACTATAGTAGTACTTATCTATTATCTACTGTGTATTATGTGCTGGAATGGCTGCCCCCATGGCTATACAGCAGCTTGTTTATTAACTATAGTAGTCATTTTGAAACAAACACATCAGTTTTACCAGTGCAAGGAAACTGTACATTATATTCTAATTACTTTAAAGCACATTCATTTTTGGTGTTACTGGTCCTTTAAAACACCACAGAACACAAAGCAAAAAAACAAAAACAATCTGTGGTCTAATTTGTTAGTTTTGGTTAGATTTGTTACCCTGGACTGGTGTGCTTCTTCTTTAAAAATAAATTGACTTGGTACTTAAAAAGGTTTAATTTGTCCAATATGTTACTTTAAGCTCAACACTGCTAGAGTTTTAAGATCGCTGTAGTTAGAGAAATTATATGTTTTTCTTCTGTAAAATATATTTCTATTTCCATATACACAATATACCTGGAATATATTGAGCACAGGCAAAGTATTAACTACAGCCCATTTATAGGTCAATTAGTCCCAAGCATTAGTGGCTCACGGTGTTGTTTACTCTTGGAAACTCTTATAGGGACCCATAGGGTTAAGTTCCCCTATGGTCTGAAAGTTCCACATGGGTGGAAATCCCCTGCTGTGGCCAGCTAAGTGTTAGGCCTAAATTGGGTAAGGAAGGAGGAGTGAGTCCTTTGTCCCTTTGCAATGTGTCCTGGCAGATTCCAGATTTGGCCAGAAGGTATCACTATTGCATCATTTCTTTATAAAGCTGAGCTGCCATGTGCTCAGTCTCAGTTCTTTTCAGTTTCACTTCAGGATGGAGTGACTTGTTTCTGGCTGGGGCTCTTGCAGGAAATTCCACAGGAAATGGAGAGAAGTCACAGGGGTGGTGAGGCCCTTGGTGGGCTCTGGGACCCCAATTATCGTTTGTAGCTCGGAGGCAGCAGAAATTGTAAAGGAGCTGCCTGGAAAAGGATTCCTGTGAAAGAGGCTGGGATATGCTCACACTCCGGATAAGTGTTGGAGCCTGCCTGAAGATTTCTGTGAGATACTGCAGTTGCCTGTACCAGTTCTGTGCGAGCCCACAGTTTTCAACTAAGTAAATGTAACATAATAATATAGTAAGTTAGGTTGAAAAAAGACACACGTCCATCGAGTTCAACCTTTAAACTTTTTTTTAACCTGCTTAACTGTCAGTTGATCCAGAGGAAGGCAAAAAAAACATCTGAAGCCTCCCCAATTTACCCCATAGGGGGAAAAATTCCTTCCTGACTCCAAAATGACAATCGGACTAGTCCCTGGATCAACTTGTGCTATGAGCTATCTTCCATGACCCTGTATTCCCTCACTTGCTAAGCACCATCCAACCCCTTCTTATACCTATCTAATGTATCAGCCAGTACCACTGATTCAGGGAGAGAATTTCACATCTTCACAGCTCACTGGAAAAAATCCCATCCCAATATTTAGGTGGAACCTCTTTTCTTCTAATTGGAATGACCTATTGGTTATTGAAGAATATGTCCCTGTGTGAGGACAGGTTGTGCTCGATAGCCTGCTACTATCTCTATCAAAATTAGAGGTATAGAGGGCAGGCTACCTGGGCCATAAAGCTCATGGGACTGGTACTCTGTGTGTCCAGCAAGAGTTGAAGTGTGGGACTGTGTCCTAGAGAGAGACTACCAGGAGATGAAAGACCATATGGGTACCCCAGGTCAGGGTTTATATTGAAATGTTATTGCATTTTGCCTTTGTTTCCAGTTATATAAAGCTCTATTTGTTTACCGCACTGTGTGTTAATTATTTGTTCCTAGTCGGAGCACCCATTGTTGTACAGCATCCCGAGATCCCACTAGGTGGAGGCACTGCCATGGAGAGAAATACCCAGTAGCCTTTCAAGGGTAGCAAAGGGGATTCAGGACCTGTGAATGGTAAGGTATTGATGATGTATATCCTATAATACAGGTTGTGGCCAAGATAGGGTTACACTCTTTATTCCCAAGCATGATTGAGTCCATATGCTGTGGGGAGACAAAATGGGGAAATAACACTCTGTAATAACTCTCTCCTAGAGTGAGTACTACAGAATCTTCTGTGACACTAATTTAACCTCCTGAGAACTCCTTCTTCCAGCACTGAGCGTGCTTTATTACCAATGAGATTAGTAAAACTATTACGACAAGACTATAAAAAGACAGAACAATCAGTAGTGCATCAATCGGTAATATGACAGCCATTCCCTCAATCAGCAATTAATCAGGGAACAATCAACATACAAGAATATATAACAGCATTCACATGATTCAGCAATACATCACCGTTTGCATCAGCATTGACATCTGCACCAAGCAACTGGGAGATACCGGATCAGTCAACAGAAAGGTCTCAAATGGCAATCAAGGGCCCTGGGCAGTATGCAAACTACTCCACAGGAGAGATCTCAATGAACAAAATGGAGACCCCCAGTTTTATATGCTCAAAAACAATGAGCTCATCTATTAAACCACTTGATTAATAACAGATCTTGCTTGCCATGTGCTCATCGGGATCTGGCCAGAGTCCCAACAAGCACATCTGAAGCAAAGATCTTATCTAGTCAACTAGTAGCACATATTCTGTAAGGATCCGCTTCCGCGTTCCTTCCAGCGCAGGCGCAGGCGCGCTCATCGGGGAACCGATGCGCGTCGGCGCGCGGCGTTGGACGCCGGCGCGAAGGCGCCGGCGCCGGTCGCCGACGCAAGGGCGTCAGCGGCGGACGCCAATGACGGACGCACTGACGTCAGCTGTGCGACGCCAGCGTGAGGATGCCAGTTTGGCGCCAAATAGCTCTATTTAATCCTAACCTGTACTGTGACTCTTTGCCTGGTTATTAGGTTATTTGACTGAGCCCCTAGCATTGTATTCTACTGATCTTCTGTGTTTGACCTCAGCTTGTTCCCGGATTGTCTATTGCCGCCTGCCCTGATCTTCTTGCCTGACTACATTTACGATTCTTCGCTGCCTGCCCCGACTTCGGCCTGCCTGACTTCGCTTCTGCCTAAACCCTCTGTACTTCGCTTTGGCTAGTCTCATTGGCTACTCGTCACTTCACTTCTCCCTGTTCCACTCCAGGTGGGTTAGTGTTGTGCGAGGCGCTTGTGGGTTCGTGTTCTACAAGTTCCTGCTCCTTCTTCGTTGGATCAGACGGTAAGCCTGACATATTCTGCCCCTGGCTATTATAAATGAATGTCCCATGAGAACTTCCAAAAGTCATAAACTGATTAGGGACACATACAAGTATTAGGTCATTGACTAATTTGGTCCAATATTTCTCTTGTACACATTATACACAATTATAGGTTATAAAGCTGTCTTGTATACCATAGTGGGTTCAACATACCATATTAGGTTCAATAGTAGAACAGTTCTTTGTGTTATATTTCTATAAAAGTTTTACTATGAGCCATAATTGATAAAACTCCTCTCATTAGAGAAGTTCAACATGGGAAGGGAAACAGAAATCCGTTTTTGCATCTGTGATGTACACTCCAACAATCTAAGAGGAGAAAGAGTACTTGGCACTAATCCTTTCAAGGACTAATAACATAACATAATAACATAATAACATAACAATAGCACGGTGAGAGACTGGTAAAGTCTGCTTGGGTGAGGAACTGGAGTATTTCCATAAGAGCAAAGCAAAGAGGCACAGGAAGCCTCTGCATTATGCAAGTGACTCTTCCATATTCAAATACTTCAATTGTGTTTGGAATTTTCTATAAACTTAATTTTCATTACCGTCCATTAAACTCATAATTATATATCAATATCATTGCTGACTTGTGGGGCCCATACTTCAACATGGTAAGGGTGGCATTTGTGAAACTGTTAAGTACACCCCTAGCATTGATTATAAGGATGCTTTTTGCTGGCATGTTATAAAACTTGGGGTATATAATTGGGCAAAATGGAAGTTTTGTGACTATTTCCGAGATCTATTCTGTTTAGCATAGCTTTGCGGTTTGGCAGTATGGAGTAGAAAGATGTAATTATGTGCTTTAGATTCATCTGAATGTGTACTTTCAGAAAATACATGTTTTTTTAGGGTCTCCATACTGTTAGGGGGTCTCATGCCACACAATACAGATACAGGTTGCTTATATTGTAGTAGCCAGAATGTCATACGTGAGAATTCATATGCACTATTTGGATTTGGGGATCACTGTATGCCACATAGTTTGGTAAATCTATGCATTTTGGGCATCAACTGTTTAGTAAACCCCTGGTGTTCATTTAGGATGCTTTATGCTGGTAGACTACAAAATGTGGGGTATATAATGGAGTAAAATGTAAGCTTTGTGACGATTTTGTTATGTTTAGCATAGCTTTGCAGTATGGTAGTTTGAAGTAGAAAGATGTGATTACCTGCTTTAGATTTGTCAGAATAAGTTAATTTGGAAAATATATGGTTTTCTAGGGTCTCCATACTCTTAGGGGGTCTTTTGGTGCATAATACACATACCGGGTGCTTATATTGTAGCAGTCAGAGTGTCATATATGAAACTTCATATGTACTATTTTCATTTGGGGGTCTCTGTATGCCACCTAGTTTGGTAAATCTTTTCATGTCAGGCATCAAACTGTTCAGTACACCCCTGGCATTCATATTTAGGATGCCTTTTGCTGGTACATCACAAAATGTGGGGTATATAATGGGGTAATATGCAAGATTTGTGATGATTTTCAGAAATTTCATAAAAACCGTTTAGCATAGCTTTGCAGTTTGGTAGTTTGCAGTAGAAAGACATATTTACCCATTTAAGATTTGTCAGAATGTGTACTTTCTAAAATTATAGGGTTTTATATGGTTTTCTAGGGTCTCCATACTGTTAAAGTGTCTTAGAGGTATTTTGGGGTTTCTGTGTTATGTGGGTCTCTTTATCAAATTTTGGTTTGGAACCCAGAGTTCCCCTTTAACTATTCTCTAGTCGAATTAAAACAAAAAATTTGAAAATCTGAATTTGAAAATTCAAATTTTCACTTCGACCCTTGATAAATCTGCTCCTCAATGTCAGTACTTGCATTACATTACATTCTTCTGGTGAGATGAAAACTTGAATTGACTATGGGTAAAAAAAACATTGGAACTCTTCGTAGGACCATTTTTTTAAAAATAAAAAAGAGGATTAATGAAAAGACCTGTCAGACTTACAGGAAACCTTCCTGGTTTTTTTTTTTTGTTCTGTGGATGAAAGTTTCTCTCAATTTATTAGTAATTAGCTAGTAATTAGCTTGTCCAATTCTGGACAGAAGAGTGAGGATTAGGTAAGCAGTACAGTTACCTGATTCTTCTTTAAAGCCAGTATCAGGCTGCCATGTTTTCATAGGAGCATTCTTTGCTTTGGATCACATTTAAAATAGACTGCTTTGTTTACTTTAGACAGGTAGCTTTTTAAATCAACATTTTCTATGGTAGAGGCTGTGAGAGATTCTTCTAGTCATGGTACTAAAGTTCTGGTGATGAATCCTCTGGCCATTGTAGGATTAAGGAAGAAACAATGGTTATACGTAGGCTTTCACTCTTTCTATCCTTGGAGTACTTGAAAGATGTTCCACTTCCTAATGGTAGGGTTACATGCTTATCCAATCTGGTTACTGGAACATTCACAATAGGGATAAAGTCCAATATGTCATTATAGGCAAGATCAATGAGGGATAAATCATGTGTAATCATTAAGGTTTGGATAATCTTTGGTTTGACACCTGCACTTGGACAAATATCTAACCTACAAATAACAAACATAATGTCCTTCTCAATGAGCATGTTATGTAAAGTATTCCCATGTCCTGTACATTGGTGTGTCATGAAATTGTTGAATACATTTCTATTAATTTTGAAGGAAACTGTAGTTAATCTGACTGGATGCAAATAGCCAAAATTTCTACTGTACATTCTGTAATCAGCAAACAATTTTTACTTCAATTTAATAATGAATTAATTGTGATTTTGTGTTGTTAGTCTATTTTATGTAAACGTTTAACCTCCCCTTAACTAAGACAAACAAGTGATGACACTTCTCTTCAGAAGTAAGCAAAATAGAGTCTGCAAACAGTACCAATGGGAATAATTATAATCAGAAAGGCAAGCAAAAAATAATTATTGCATCATGCCCTACTCTGTATAACCAAGATTGCTATTTATTAAAGGGGTTGTTCAGCTTTAAATTAACTGTTAGTATGATATATATAGAGAGAGAGATATTCTGAGACAATTTGCAGTTGGTTTTCATTTTTTATTATTTGTGTTTTTTTAGTTAGTTTAGTGGTTAGTTTAGCTTTTTATTCAGCAGCTCTCCAGTTGGCAGTTTCAGCAATCTGGTTGCCAGGGTTCAAATAACCCTAGCTACCATGCATTACTTTGAATAAGAGACTGGATAGGAGGACTAATAAAAAGTAACAATAACAATTCATGTGTAGCCTTACAGAGCATTTGTTTTTTAGTTGGGGTCAGTGACCCCCATTTGAAAGCTGGAAAGAGTCCAGAGAAGAAGGCAAATAATTCAAAAACTATAAAAAAGAAAAAATGAAGACCAATTGAAAAGTTACTTAGAATTAGTCATTCTAAACATACTAAAAGGTAGCATAAAGCTGAACCAACCCTTTATGATTTGTTACTAATAACACCTAGGGGCAAATTCACTAAACGCCAAAGCGCCTAACACTAGCGTGAATTCGCCAGCGTTAGGCATTTTCGTTAATTCGCCGATTCAATAACGGACGCTGGTGTAACTTTGCTAGTGTTACTTCGCATCCTTACGCCTGGCGAATTTGCGCAACGGACGTAACTACGCAAATTCACTAACGCGCGCATTGTTCTGAACGCTACCTTTAACGCCAGACTTCATTTGCCACCTCAGACCAGGCGAAGCGCAATAGAGTAGATAGGGATTGCTTCAAAAAAAGTGAAAAATTTTTCTAAGTCCCAAAAAACGCTGGCGTTTTTACTTTATTGTGGGTGATAGGCTGAAAAAGATCGAAAAAATTTTTGGGTCTCCCCTCCTTCCCCCCAACATTTCCTAACTCATGGCACCTTAACTATACAGTGGGCACATGTGTAGGGAAAAATAAAAATGTTATTTGCTGTTTTGAAGGTTTCCCAGGCTTGTGTAGTGATGCTACATATACCTCCATTGTACCATGTTGGATTGAAAATGTAGGGGCCTATTAATGTTTCCTTAAAGGGGTTGTTCACATTCAAACACTGTTTTCAGTTCAGTTGGTTTCAGACAGTTCGCCAGAAATAAAGACTTTTTCAAAAAACTTTTTATTTTTGGGTTTTCCACCCAAATGGGATTTTGTAATGAAGGAAAACTTCAACAGCTTGTACTGTAGGTGCCAAAGTCTTTCTTCCTCACAAAAGTCCTTTCAGGTAAGTTCATACAGAAATTGCAGAGCTTTTTGAACCCAGCTTGAGTATGGAAATTAAGGTGGGAGTCCTTTATGATTGCACAAGCTGAAACACTTGAGCAATCATAAACAGGTCCCTTGGTATTATTTAGAAATGTATTTTCTGTGACCATTTCAAATTGGTGGAGATGTGTTTTTGAAACTAGCTGCTTTCAGCTGTCTGTAACCTGATAAGTAAATTATACCTGGTTTAACTTGATAATAAAAAACAAATAGTTTTTAGTGTTGGTATTGCAATGCCCTTATTAAAGTTTTTTTTCGAAATTTTAACAAATATAAATTTAGATTTGTAATAGCTTGCAATGAGAGCATCATTTGTTTGGCAGTTTTCATGGGAATGCTTTTTTAAGGTGGTCATACACTAAAAGATCTTTCTATGACATGCCCACCAAAGGCAAGACAATATCGGGCTGATAATCTGATCATTTGGCCCAAAAACCTCATCAACTAACTGATGCAATCGCAGAGGAAAATAAATCCTGCCGGATCTATATCTGGCCGATTTTTGGCCAGATATTGGTCGAGGACGCCTGTTGGAATGCCCCATACACAGGCAGATATGCTGCTGAAACGGCCTAAAGGACCCCGTTTAAATCTGCCCATGTATGGCCACCTTTAGCCAAATAGGAAGAAAACTGAGGAAGAATATTTGGGGGTCAGTTATCGAATTTTTTTTTTGTATTTATTGCCACAATATTTGGATAAAGGTATAATGTGTCCTAATACAAAAGGTTTGAGCCTCAATCCAGAACAACAAACAACATTTGGCTTCTTAGCATTGGAAATCCAGGCAATTCCACGATTCTAGACAGAAACCGACCAACCCACAAAATTTGGTCTCATCTCATTACACTCAGAACAAGACTTGACTGACTTTCCAAAATCTCTATTACTTTGCATGCAGAAAAGATAAAGCTAAAGGCCCCTATACATGGGTAGATATAAACTGCTGACAGATTAAGACGGCAGTTTATTGGGCAGTGTTTGAAGCCCTCCGATGGGCTACTCCTGATATCTCACCAAAAGTCAGCAAGATGTTTATCTGCCTGGTTTAAAAATGGACTGCATCAGTCTGTAAATGCAATCCTATTTGTTGTGATCCGAATGTTGGACCCTAGAGTCTATGATCAGATCAGACCGATATCGTCCACCTCAAGGTGGAGATATCCCTTTGTTTGGCAAAGTCCTTATGTATGGCCAGGTTTAGATCACAGGTGAGACTCTCCTTATTAAAAATTAGAAATATTTTCATAAAGCAAAATTTCAACTTCTTTCTTTCCTAGATAAATATATTTGTACGTAATGTGACCTTTACCACTTTTCCCAATAACACCCACTCCTTCAACAAATATGGGGAACCCCCAGCACATTTTGAAATTATAAAGTGGATTTTTTAACGGGGCATCATATTGTTAAATCAAAAGTTGGAAGTTTTCATGCATCAGGTGACAAGACCGAATTTTATATCAATAGCAGCGCTGACTTGTGGAGCCCTCATTTCAACATGGTGAGTTAAACATAACTAAATGGCAGTATTAAAGGAGAACTCATGAGTTATGCACCCGAACCTTGTGCAGCAACAGGTCCTTGATTCAATTGTCCCCTCTGACTTGTAATTCTAAAATACTTTGTCCTTTATTTCTATTTTATTCTTTATACCTGAGTTAAAATCTGATTAAGAATCAGAAAACTCTCAATATACTTAAGCAAAGTCTCTAGACACTTATTCAACTCTCTCTCTCTCAGAAAATAATTTTTCAGGAATTAAAAAAAATTGAAAGCAGACATCGCTCTGCTACAAGAAACCCATTTAAACATTGACCAAAGGCAGAAGTTATGTTCCTCCTGGGTAGGAGAGTCTATTCACTCACCAGGCATTAAGAAAAAGGGAGAAGTCTCAATTTTATTAAATAAAAATTTGAATTACCAATTGTTAAATAAGAAAATAGACAACAAGGATAGATATGCCCACATAGAGATTCTTATTGATAACCTTCCTTGGAACATATGATCAGCATATGTTCCTAATGATGATAAATAACTCAAAAAATCTTCTCCCTTAATTCTCACAACCTAGTTGTAGGAGGTAATTTCAATGAATCCCTGAATCAATTAATTCAATGTGGATAAATGTAATATGAATTTAAAGTCATTTTAAATTTTTTTTATTGATTTAACTTACTTAAATAGGAGGATCGTCAATCCTTCCAAAAGAGATTTTACCTTTTACTCACATTCTCATGGTTCAGCCAGAAGGATAGACTATATTCTAACTTCTACGAATCTCTTAAAACATATTAAAGAGGCTAATATAGGAAATTTTTCATATTCGAATCATACTTCAATTAATATTATCCTGACAACTCACTCAGTGCCCAAATCTTATATTCTTTGGAATTCAATCCAAAAAATGTTAAAAGATAAATGGGATATTTTCTTACAAGACAATTCCTTGGGACACTTGGAAAGCATTTAAGAGGTGAAATAACTTTTTTCAAATCCGCTTTCATGAAAAAACTCAATTCAAAATTTCTACAATTAAGCAAAAAACAAAAGGATTCATACATTTTATTCAAAACAAATCCTACCCTTAATACTCGTACTGCTTTTGAGGAAGATGAAAACCTGGGTTAAGATGAGAGATTCTGTACACCAATTTTACTTCAAACCCAAATACTTTAACTAGGGAAATAAGTCGAACAAACTATTATCAAATCTCACAAAAAGTGGTCCAAATTTCAGCGAATTTCAATGATTAAAAAAGCCTTAGGCAAATTTACTTCACCCTTCAGATATAGTGGATTATTTTTAAAAAAATTCTACGAACACCATTGCGCTCCATCAATTACAAACAATGAAAAGAGAAAAATCTTATGCAGCAAGATAAGTATCCCCCAATTATCTCAAGAGGAATTGGAGGAACTCAATTCACCAATCACTGAAAGAGAAGTAAGAGATATAGTTACATCATTACAATATATAAAGCAGGGGGCCCAGATGGCCTCACATTCTACAAATGTTTAATAAATGAAATCTCTTCATTTCTTACACATCTATTTAACATCATTATCACCCATAAACAACTACTATCTTCCAGTCTCATCTCCTTTACAAAGGTTATTCTCAAACAAGGCAAAAACCCTACTGTCAGGGCCCGAAGGAGCCAAGGAGTAAGCTTAGAATTCAATACAGTTTGTAGTATCAGAAGGGTTAGACAAAAGAGTAAACAAAGTGCAGGCAAGGGGTCAATCCAGGCAGCAAGGTTTTTAATCCGATAAACAGGCCAAGGTCAGTAACAAGAATCAAAGTATTTAGCAAAGATCACACCCAGGAAATCACAAAGATGAACCTATATTTGGGCAAGTTCTTGTCGCGATCGCCGCCCGGAGCAGATCCAGGAGCTCCGGGCGGCGCGTCCTCTCCTGCCGGCGTCGCTCCCAAAATGGTGGCGCCCATGGCCGCCACGTGGGTAAGCGGCGCCGGCGCGATGACGTCAGTGCGCCGACGTCGGCGCAAGGGCGTCAATGGCGCCAAATTCAAAATAAAAAGACGATCTAGACGCCAGAATGGCGCCCAAGTATAGGATTCCTTCCCTAAAGTGTATCCTGGGTTTCCTGTGTGCCTTATTGCCTAATCTTGTTCCTGACCTGTTTCCTGACCCTTTGCCTGGACTTTGGACTTTGCTGATATTCTGCCTACCTGTGAACTCTTGCCTGGATCCTGACTATTCTTCGATTAACCCTTTGGACACCGCGACCTTGTTCCCTCAAGAGGGCTTCCTCCTTGATCCTGACTACCTCCCTGGAGGGAGCTCCCGGCTCCCTGACATTATACTTGGGCCATGGATCCTACTGAGGAAGCTACGCCTGATGTCGGACGAGCGCTCCGCGGACTGGCATCCCGCATGGAGGAATATGAAGCCCAGCAGTACCGCATAGGACAGGCACTCGATACCCTTCTCTCCCGAGTGCCTCCAGCACCTCCTGCTTCCCAAGCGGCTGCAAATCCTCCCATGGCGGACGTCTCGTCTAGCACAGGTTTCTCGTCTGGTGAGCCTCGTATTCCGCCTCCTCCTCGCTTCAGTGGGGACCCACAGGCCTGCAGAGGTTTCGCTACACAGTGCCAGATCCAGTTCGAGTTTCAACCCTCGCACTTCCCCAATGAACGTTCCAAGGTGGGGTATGTGATGTCTCGTTTGGTGGGCAAACCGCTTGAGTGGGCAACATCTCTTTGGGAGAAGAATTCTCCGCTGACTTTTGATGCCAAGGCTTTTCTTCAAGCATTTCGTACTGTGTTTGATGCCCCGGGTCGGGTCACTAATGCCCCTTCTCGTCTTCTGCAACTCCGGCAGGGAAACCGCAGTGTCAGTGACTATGCTATTGACTTTAGAACTTTGATGGCTGAGACTTCCTGGAATGACGATGCCTATAAGGCCGTATTCTATCAAGGTCTGTCTATTCGTATTAAAGATGATCTTGTCTCCAGAGAGTTCCCTGACCTGCTGGAGGATCTGATCGCACTTTCTATTAAGGTGGACACTCGGCTCAGAGAGCATCAAGTAGAGAGGGAGCGTTGTAAAAGATTTCAACCCTTGCTGGCACCTCGCTTCCAGAGACCTCTCCTGCAGACTCCTGCTTCTCAAGCCTCTCCTTCCCCTCCGAAGGAACCAATGCAAGTTGGAAGGGCTCGTCTATCCGAACAAGAAAGACTCCGTAGACGAATGGCTGACTTATGTCTGTATTGTGGCGGACAGTCTCATTTTGCGAACTCTTGTCCGCTGAAGCCCACGAGTTCTGTCCCCCGAGGTATTTCTAGGGTAACTCATGTAGGGGGCACTACTCCGAAGTCTCAAGAGAACACTCACAGGTTTCTCCTTCCATTACAGATTCGCCTAGCCACTAAGACTATTGTCGGCTCCGCTTTCATTGACTCTGGAGCTGCTGGGAACTTCATGGACGCTCAATTCGCCAAACACATGGAAGTTCCCTTATTCCCATTGTCTACTCCTCTCCGAGTCACTGCCATTGACGACAGACCCCTGGAGGCTGAATTTATCTCCATGACGACTGGGGAATTGCCTGTGCAGGTTGGGACGCTGCATAAAGAAAGACTTTCGTTCCTAATTATTTCCTGCCCATCCGTTCCAGTTGTGTTGGGTCTCCCTTGGCTGCGCCTGCATAATCCTTCCATTGATTGGTCCGCAGGACAGATTTCCCGTTGGAGCCCATTTTGCCAGCAGCACTGTCTTCCTGCTGAACCCCTCCAGAGGGTGAATATCTCCTTGTCTGATCTGAAGACTCTACCCCCCTTTTACAAGGAATTCGCTGATGTGTTCTGTAAGAAGTCTGCAGAATTCCTTCCTCCTCATCGACAATCCGATTGTCCTGTCGATCTCCTGCCTGGAACCATGCCCCCTAGAGGTCGTACTTATCCTCTCTCTCCAGCGGAGACCACTGCTATGAAGCAGTATATCCAAGAAAATCTCCAGCGGGGGTTTTTTCGCCCTTCTACTTCTCCTGCCGGGGCTGGATTCTTCTTCGTGGAAAAGAAGGATGGAGGCCTACGTCCTTGCATCGACTACCGGGGTCTTAATAAGATTACGGTTAAGAACCGGTATCCCTTGCCCTTGATTGCCGAACTCTTCGACCAACTGAAGGGGGCTAAGATCTTCACTAAGTTGGATCTCCGTGGGGCATATAACCTTATCCGCATCCGGGAAGGTGACGAATGGAAGACAGCATTCAACACTCGGGATGGGCACTATGAGTACCTCGTAATGCCCTTTGGTCTCTGCAATGCCCCCGCTGTCTTTCAGGAATTCGTGAACGACATTTTCCGGGATCTCTTGGGAAGGTTTGTGGTCGTATACCTAGACGACATCCTGATTTTCTCCAAGGACCTTGCAAGCCATCGCTCCCAGGTGAAGGAAGTACTCTCTCGTTTGAGGAAGAACTCTCTCTTTGCCAAGTTGGAGAAATGTGTATTTGAAGTGTCCAAGATTCCTTTTCTGGGCTATATCATCTCCCCAGAGGGTTTCGAGATGGATCCCGTTAAAGTGTCCGCAATCCAAGAGTGGCCCCTCCTGTTGAGCACCAAGGCGATCCAGAGATTCATTGGTTTTGCCAATTACTACCGGCAATTCATTAAGGGGTTCTCTTCTTGTATTGCTCCTATCCTGGCCCTCATCCGAAAAGGGGGTAAACCCAGCTCATGGCCCCCACCTGCTATAGAAGCTTTTCAATCCTTGAAGGATGCCTTCACTTCTGCTTCGGTTCTCCGCCATCCTGATCCAGAGTTACCTTTCTTCATCGAGGTGGATGCTTCTGAAGTTGGAGCCGGAGCTATCTTGTCCCAAAGACATCCCTCTGATGGGAAGCTGCATCCATGTGGGTATTTCTCTAAGAAGTTCTCTCCTGCGGAGCAAAATTATGATGTAGGAAATCGAGAACTCCTGGCGGTTAAGCTTGCCTTAGAAGAGTGGCGTCACCTCCTTGAAGGTTCCTTGATCCCAGTCACGATCTACACAGATCATAAGAATCTTGAATTCATCCAATCTCTCAAGAGGCTGAATCCCAGACAAGCAAGGTGGTCTCTCTTCTTCTCTCGATTTAACTTCGTCTTGACTTTTCGCCCTGGCTCCAAGAATCGGAAGGCCGATGCTCTGTCTCGAAGTTTCACTCCGGTGGATCGTACTCCTGAAAGACTAGAGCCTATTATTCCGCCTGTCAAGATCATCGCTTCCTTGTACCCTCAATTCGCTGATCAAATCCTGGCTGGTCAATCCTCTGCTCCTCCTGATACCCCCATTGGGATGGCGTTTGTCCCCCCCGAGTTACGTCTGTCTATCCTGCAACAGACTCATAGTTAGGGATGTAGCGAACCGCCGAGTATGTGTTCGCGAACGCCGTTCGCGAACACCGGCAAAAAATGCGAACAGTTCGCGAACTGTTCGCGAACTTCGAACATCCGAAAATCGTTCAATTCGAACGATCGAAGGATTTTAATCGTTCGATTTTAGCGATCGAATGGTCGAATGGTCGAACGATTTTGACGCGAACGCCTATTGGCGAACGGCGCGCGCCGTTCGCGAACTTGCGGCGGACGCGAACAGTCGAAGTTCGCGCGAACTAGTTCGCCGGCGAACAGTTCGCCGGCGAACAGTTCGCCGGCGAACAGTTCGCTACATCCCTACTCATAGTTCCAAGCAGGCGGGACATCCTGGTCCTGCTAGGACTCTTGAACTTTTACGACGTCTAGTTTGGTGGCCGACAATTTGTAAAGATGTCAAAGACTTTGTTGCTGCTTGTACCGTTTGTGCCACTTCCAAGTCTAGCCATTCTCGCCCTAGCGGGTTACTACAGCCGTTGCCTGTTCCCTCTCGTCCTTGGACACATTTGGCAATGGACTTTATTGTTGAACTTCCTCCCTCCAGTGGGAACACCGTGATCTGGGTTGTCATTGACCGCTTCAGTAAGATGGCCCACTTCATCCCTCTACGGAAGCTTCCATCTGCAGTGGAGTTGTCACAGTTGTTCATCCAGTTCATTTTTCGCCTACATGGCTTCCCGGCCGAGATCGTTTCTGACAGAGGGTCCCAATTCACTGCAAAATTCTGGCGTTCCCTGTGCAAAGATCTGGGTATTAATCTTCAGTTCTCCTCAGCTTATCATCCCCAGACGAATGGAGCGGCTGAGCGAGTGAACCAAGCCTTGGAACAGTTCTTGAGAAACCACGTTTCCCTTTGTCAAGATGATTGGTCTGATCTCCTCCCGTGGGCGGAATTTGCTCATAACAATGCCTGCCACACTTCCACTGGAAGGTCCCCATTTATGTCGGTGTATGGTCAACATCCTCAAGCCTTCCCACAAGACTTTGTGTTGTCCGATGTTCCAGCCGCTGATGACCATGCAGCCCACATGTCTGCTATTTGGGCGGCAACCAAGTCCAACCTGGAGAAGAGTGCTCTGGTTCATAAGATGTTTGCAGATCGTAGACGTAGACCCTCTCCTCCCTACAAGGTCGGTGATAAAGTCTGGTTGTCTTCCAGGAACATTCGGTTGAAGGTACCATCTCCTAAGTTGGGTCCGAGGTTCGTGGGTCCTTTTTCCATCTTGGAGGTGATCAATCCCGTGGCTGTCAGACTTCAGCTTCCTCCTGAGATGTGAATTCCCAACGTGTTTCATGTCTCCTTGGTGAAGCCCGCTACCTCCAATCGCTTTTCTGTTGTCCAGCCTCCTCCTCCTGCTATCTCTGTGGATGGTCAACAAGAATATGAAGTGGAGAAGATCCTTGACTCCAGAATCTCCAGGGGATCTCTTCAGTACCTCATCAAATGGAAAGGCTTTGGCCCTGAAGAAAGTTCCTGGGAGAGACGCTCTGATGTCCATGCTCCTCGTCTGGTGAGGGAGTTCCACTCCAAATTTCCCCAGAAACCAAGTCCTGGTGGTCCGGAGGCCCCCCGTGAGGGGGGGGGGTACTGTCGCGATCGCCGCCCGGAGCAGATCCAGGAGCTCCGGGCGGCGCGTCCTCTCCTGCCGGCGTCGCTCCCAAAATGGCGGCGCCCATGGCCGCCACGTGGGTAAGCGGCGCCGGCGCGATGACGTCAGTGCGCTGACGTCGGCGCAAGGGCGTCAATGGCGCCAAATTCAAAATAAAAAGACGATCTAGATGCCAGAATGGCGCCCAAGTATAGGATTCCTTCCCTAAAGTGTATCCTGGGTTTCCTGTGTGCCTTATTGCCTAATCTTGTTCCTGACCTGTTTCCTGACCCTTTGCCTGGACTTTGGACTTTGCTGATATTCTGCCTGCCTGTGAACTCTTGCCTGGATCCTGACTATTCTTCGATTAACCCTTTGGACACCGCGACCTTGTTCCCTCAAGAGGGCTTCCTCCTTGATCCTGACTACCTCCCTGGAGGGAGCTCCCAGCTCCCTGACAGTTCTGAACTGTTCTGGTGACTTAAATAGGCCAGTTTTCATGCCAAACGGACACTGCATCCATTCTGACCCGCTGGCGTCAAGACGTTGTGCACGTTTGATGCACTGGCATCAGAACGTGCCACGAGGGAGTCCTGGAGGCCGCCATCTTGCCGAAGGGAACCGGAACTGACATCTTGCCGAAGAGGACCAGGGTGGTGAGTATTCCTTACACCTACCCAAATTAATTCATATAGACCAATTACTCAACCAGGATCTAAAAATGTTAAAAAAAATCTTTGCCAATCATCTCTCAGGGGTTCTCCCAAATCTTATCTCTTCTGAACAAGGGGGTTTTGTCAAAGGGAGAGCTGGAACTAAAAATATGAGAACAATTATTAATTTCATATACAGTATACTGCTAAAGCAAAAAAGATAACAACTACTTTAGTAGGTACTGACAAGCAAAAAGCGTTTGATAACATCTGCTGGAATCACTTGAACGATTCTCTATGGGGCAAATTTACTAAAGGGAGAAGTGACTAACGTGGGTGAAAATTTGCCAGCGTGACGTCATTTCGGTACTTCACGATTTACTAATGGTCGCTGGCGTAACTTCTCTAGTGAAGAAGATAGACTCTAGCGATACTTCGCTCCCTAACGCCTGGCGAATTTGCGCTCTTGCGAATGGACGTAACTATGCAAATTCACTAAGATGCGGATTTTACTGAACGTTACCTCTTGCGTCAGACTTGCCTTCACCACCACAGACCAGGTGAAGTGCAATAGATTAGATAGGAGTTCCTAAAACACGATTGTTGGGGTAACCGGCTACTGACGCCCAGGGGTCCCTAAGAAAGCGTGTCCGTACGTTCCTCAGATCCGGGAGCTTGTACAGAGAGACTAGCAAGCAGTGAGACTCATAACAAGTTCAGTTTATTGGTAGTGTTACAACAGCCTATATTGAGTATTAGGACAAAGAACACTTTGATGTATATGAATCATATGATCTGTAGCATAGGAGTAAGACACATCTTGTGACAGGATACATCGCTTATCAGTAAGTAATAACTAGTGATGGGCGAATTTATTCGCCAGGCGCGAATTCGCGCGTTTCGCCGCGAGCGAATAAATTCGCAAAACGCCCGCGAAAATTCGCGGCAAAAATTCGCCGGCATCAAAAAAATTTTTTCGAAAAAACGGACGCCGGCGGCAAAAACGGGCGCCGGCGTCAAAAATGAGATGCCGGCGCCGTTTCGCGAATTTTTCGCCGTTTCGAGAATTTCGCCCGAAATTCGCGAATTTTTCGGCGAAGCGAAACGGCGCAAATTCGCCCATCACTAGTAATAACATGTGCAGAGAAGAAACAGCACATACATTGATTGTGTAGCATTGTGTAACATAAAGGTAACCCTTCAACAACAACTTGAAATAGTCCCAAAAAACGCTAGCGTCTTTTCCTTTTTCAGGCTGATAGGCTGCAAAAGAGCGTAATTTTTCTTTTGGGGTAAACCGCTTCCCCCCTACATTTCCTAACATATGGCACATAAATTATACACTGGGCTCATGTGTAGGGCAATATAACAAATTTCTTTTCTTTTCCCGGGCTTGTATAGTGTAATGTATTTGCTGCAACATATACGTCCATTGAACTACGTCCTGACGTATGCAAATTAGGCAACGCTAGCGCAACTTTGATTTGCTTGGCACGGTAATGCTAGCGCAACTTCACCAGCATTTAGCGCCCTGGACGCAGATTCGGATTTTAGTGAATTAGCGTTGTCCTGGCAAATCTACGCCTGGCAAAGTGTTGCACTTTGAGCAAAGCTGTTGCTGGTGAATTTTCAGAGGTTAGTGAATTTGCCCCTCTATGCCTTTGGATTTCAAGGACCCTTTATGGACCTTATAAAATTATTGTACTCTTTCCCAACAATTAAGATAATTGCAGCAGGTGAAATGTCTAAACTATCCACTTGAAGAGAGGAACCAGACAAGGCAGCCCTCTTTCACCACTCCTTTTTTAACCTCTCCTTGGAACCTCTAATCATATGTCTGCTTAAATCTATTCACTTACCTGGTATGGTAATAAAAGGTATTTTAAATTGACTGCCTTAGCAGATGATATCCTGCTAATAATTAAGGATCCTAACATTAATTTGGAAGAAATATTTTCCATACTTCAAGATTTCAAAACAATATTGGGGTTTAAAATAAATATTACTAAAACTGAGCAAATTAATATTTATGGTCAAACTTCCAATTTAGGAATAGATAAAAGACAAACTTATATAAAATACTTGGGTCTCTTTTTAAATATCTCTCAAATAATAAAAAAGATCATTTATTTCTGTGACAAATGGATAAATGCAGCATTAAATCTAAAAGGGAGAATTGCCCTCTATAAAATGATAGCATTTCCCCAATGCATCTATCCTCGTATTAACCTTCCTCTAATGCTAAAACACAAAGACATTAAGACCTTAATCTTCACTCTCAAGGTTCCTATGGAACAAAAAACCCACCAAAATTACCCCTTCCAAAACTAAAGAGTTCAAAAAACATATGGAGGATCAGGAGTATCGGATTAAAGATTGTTTAATTTATCAGCCATTACTTGTTATATTCTGGAATGGATTGGTAATACTGGAAAATACAACAATACGTCGAACTTTTAACAGAATTTCATGAAGATATTTTGGTAACAATACACAAATCTTTTAAAAACCCTTTTCTAGAATTTAAAGAAAACCCAATATACAGAGACACTTTTGCCATATGGAGAATTATTCACAAACTATATGTCCAACAATCAACTCACTCTGTACTTACCAGTAATTAAAAATCATAATTTGTCGAGTTCAGCCTCTTCACTTTTTTCAACTTCCTGGAAAACGAAAGAAATGCGATTTCTACGAGACATTATGGGGCAAATTTATCAAAAGTCAAGGTGAATTTTAGAATGAAAAAAAATTTAATTTCAAGCTATTTTTTATGTACTTCGACAAGGGAATAGTCCAAATTCGATTTGGATTTGTAAAAAATTTGAAATTCGAGTATCGGAGTACTGTCTCTTTAAAAATTCAACTTCGACCATTTGCCATCTAAAACCTGCAGAATTGCTGTTTTAGCCTATGGGAGACCTCCTAGAAACTATTTGGAGTCAATTGGTGGACTTTTGGGAAAAACTTTGAATTGAATTTGATTGAATGTGCTATTCCTTTGATTCAAACAATTCGAATTCAGCTGAATACAGACCTACTCGATCGAAAACGGACCTGTTCGACCAAATAAAACTTCCACATAATTTCGGTTGGTCTTTTTAAATTCAAATTTCGAAGTTTTTTCAATTCAAAATTCGACCCTTGATAAATATTATCTTGGGAAGACTTTAAGTCCAAATTTTTGATTCTGGATAAAGAAAAATTCTATTACATCCAATTGGCTCATTGGTTTAATGATCTGAGACCAAAAGACTCTCTTCATTCTTACAACTCCTCCTTAACATAATTTTTCCTGTTTGTTGTGACCCCTGCCTGACTTTTGACTATTCTGACCTCTGGATCCTGACCCCTGCCTGATTACCGATTACCTCTTCTGATTAACCCTCTGATTGACTTCCTGGTTTGACCCTTGCCTGCCTGACTATGTTTATTCTCTGCCTGATCTGACTACTCCTTTGCCTAAACGCCTTGTACTACGACTTTTTGCCCAAAGACTTTGCTCTACAGTCGTGCCCCTGCCTGTCCAGAACCTATAGCCTTGCACCTCTCGTTTAAGACCTGGTGGCATCCAAGTAGCTGAGGGCTCCTCCCGAAGCCAAAGGCGGTCACACTACTGGTGCAGCACGAGCCGAGACCAGGGTGCTTGGCATTTGCTCTGGTGTTGGGTGCCGACCGTTACACCAGGGAGCTTAGCATTGGTTCTGGGTGCCAATTCGTGATACCAACAGCCATTTAGGGCAGACATTACTGCTCTTAAATATCTTCCTTAAGGAAACACATTGAGAACAGTAATAACAGTAATACCATTTTTTAATGACAGCTATTTCTGTCCTGTCCCTAAATACCTGCTAAGTAATGTTTTTGTAATTTGCCTTTTGCAAAGTCTTAGTTAATCAAATGAATGTCTACTTTTGCAAGATATATATGTATTTCATTTGTCATGTTGATCACATTCCCCTCAGTGCTATAGAAGTAAACATTATACACACAGATTGAATGTAATGATTAAAATTAAATTTGTATCCTCAGCATGCTAAATTCATTCTGATCCATTACTTGCTATGTTTTTGTATATCACAATACAGACCCCTGAGTCTCTCTGCAATGCACCTTGTGCCCCGGGATATAGAAAGTCTAAAAGACACTGGGAACCATCTTGTTGTTATGACTGTGTCCCGTGTGTAGATGGGGAAATGTCCAACACATCAGGTAAGAGACAAATCTGATTGCAGAAAGAAATGCCAGAACATTAAATAGAAGCAATAATGACTAGTGATGGGCGAATTTATTCGCCAGGCACGAATTTGCGGCGAATTTGCGCGTTTCGCTGGCAGCGAATAAATTCGCAAAACGCCCGCGAAAATTCGCGGCAAAAATTCGCCGGCGTCAAAAAAATTTTTTTTCGAAAAAACTGAAACGGGCGCCGGCGTCGAAAAAACGGGCGCCGGCGTCAAAAACGGGCGCCGGTGTCAAAAACGAGACGCCGGCGCCGTTTCGCGAATTTTTCGCGCAAATTCACCCATCACTAATAATGACCATGCTAACTTCAGATTATTTTTTAAGGGTAGACTCCTCTAAAGGGTAATGCAGACTCAGCGCTCTAGGATGAAGTCTACAGCATGTAAATGTACAGTAAACATGGCTGCTTGATTAGCAATCTGAGTAATGAAGGCTACACTTTTCTGGGCTTGCATTAAAATACTTGACTAACTCCAGAAAATTGGCCTGCCTAACGAAATTCATGCTTACCAAGCAGTTAATCAAAGGTCTGTGATTAAGTGCAAAATAATAATCAAGAGATAAAGAGACATTCTTATATAGCTGATTGATGATTGATGGAACCCAATGGAGTCTCAGCAAAACAGAAGGTGGTTAGAATACACCTAAAACCAGTCAGCCAATGCAAGTTATAGGGTCCCTTGTAGCACAGGTCGAGACAGGTGTGTTATGCCCCACTACAACCCATTTTTTATTAAAATATATTCCAAGCAGTATGAGGGCATCCTGCATTAGATATTAGATTAGAGAGTTTATTTACCATTCCTAGGACCAGGTGCAAATTGCCAAAACAGGTGCAAGAATCCATATTTTCTACTCTTTGAAAACTGCCTTATCTATAAACATACGCCTTTGCACTTAGAGGGTGGAACAACCTATTTAGACACAAGACTGGAAGCACCACCAGATACATAGAGCAAAAGTACTTACTAACTGTCCTGTGTTAGGTAGAAAGTATAGGGCAAGAGTGCACCCACCACTGCTGACTCTGGATTTTAATATGTGTGTCATGCACACCTGCTATGGCTCCAGACACACAAGGATCCTGCAAAAAGAGAGCGATTGCTCCAAATCAGCAATTATAATGTACCTTGAGGGTCTGGCAAATAACTAGGACAAACATGTCTTAGTCCCTTTTCCATCCTCCAAACTTCTTATGAAAACTATTGCTCTCTCAATATCAGGTATCAATCTAAACAATTGAATATAACAAGGACTGACCAAGGTCATACACCTATATGGTGATCAGCACCTGTTGGCTTTCTCCTATCTGTATAAGACAAAGCTATAAATATGACATCCCAAATGTCTAAAATGCATCATTTCTTTTGGAAAATGCTGATTATATCCAGTTCCACTGGTACCTGACTCCTCCTCCTTTTTCACCACAGCCGGACCTACTAAACCTTGAGCTAAACCAACTCCCATGGAACCATAGAGGCATAATATTCCACATACTTACAGCTGACAGACTACTTATATATAGGAAGTGGAAGTCGGACTTTGTCCCCCCATATGCAAGAACTGATTAAATTAATCAAAGAACATGCTACATATGAGATGATGCCATCCCTGTCCAATAATTACTACAATTAACACCAAAACACTGGGCCAACTGGGCATTATGGCTCAGCCACATCTTCCTACAGCCCCTGCTTCCAACTGCTTTATATGAAAAAAAATCAATACTAAAAAGAAAGAAAATGCAAAGAAAGGATCATATTTAATTTTAGTAAATGTCATTAAATGGTTTGAGAATTTCATTCAAATACAGAAAATATGTCTAAATTAATATGTTTTGCATTTTAGATGCTCCAAGTTGCTTAAAATGCCCTGGAAATGAAATGTCGAATAAACAGAGAACTGGTTGTGTTCCCAAAATGATAAACTACCTTTCCTATGAGGACACTCTGGGAGCCAGTTTAGTTTCCATTGCATTGATGCTCTTCATCACAACTTCTGCAGTTCAGGGAATTTTTGTGAAATATTGGGACACTCCGATTGTGAAAGCCAATAACCAAAATCTCAGCTGTCTCCTCCTCATCTCTCTCATGTTGTGTTTCCTCTGCACATTATTATTCATTGGGCGCCCAACACAGATATGTTGTCTCCTTCGACAAGTAACATTTGGGATTGTATTTACCATTTCTGTGTCATCTGTGTTGGCTAAAACTCTCACAGTTATTATTGCCTTCAATGCCACAAAGCCTGGGAGCAAGCTGAAGAAGTATGTAGGATTTAAACTGGCTATTGTATTAGTGACTATATGTTCTCTTGGTTCATCTGGAATCTGTTTTGTCTGGATGACCTTTGATCCCCCATTTCTGGAAGTTGATATATTTTCCGAGAAGAACACAATCATTTTAATGTGCAATGAGGGATCTGTCACTTTTTCTTCTGTATAATTGGATATATAGGAACATTGGCCCTACTAAGTTTCATTGCCGCATTTCTAGCCAAGGATTTCCCTGACAGATTTAATGAGGCTAAAAACATCACTTTCAGTATGTTGGTGTTCTGTAGTGTGTGGGTGACATTTGTCCCAGCATACCTGAGCAGTAAGGGGAGTAGAATGGTGGCTGTTGAGATATTTGCTATTTTATCTTCCAGTGCTGGATTATTGGGCTGTATATTTGCCCCTAAATGTTACATCATATTTCTTGGACCTGAGCTGAACACAAGAATAACTGTTAGTTGAAATCAGTAAACTTGTCTCTTGTCTACTATAAATGTTTCACTATTATAGGTGTTTACTATTTTTGATTTTTTACTTATAGGTACATAGAGCACTATTACATATGACTCACCTCAGCTGGGTAGGAGTATATTAACAGGTATACTAATATAATGGACTTTTGGATTTGGGGGTACCTAAGATCTCAGTTACTTCAAATGCTTTACCTCAGATCCACCAAAGCCGTCACAACTCCTGGTAGAACATGTATTACATGTGAATCTTTTCTCAGTAGGTCCTTGCTTTACTGCTGGAAGAAGGGTTAACCACACTGTATATCACCACAAAATAGATCTTGCAAATAACTTGGGCACCAGTGGTTCTTAAAAACAATTAAAACTTTTTTGGAATATCTATTCTATTCTATGGAATGCCTTCAAAATATCATTGGTGGGTGCTAGTTTAGTCGGTATGATATTGCATCAAACTGTAACTGGTTTCAGATTGCAGAACAATATCTCCATCCCAGGCAATTCAGCACATCTTCTCCTCCAGAATGTGTGGACCAAAAGATACAGAGCATGTGGTAGGTTTGTTTTTTAAAAAAACCAGGGAACCCTGACACCCCATGGCCAAATACTGAACAGAGAAGATGTTTTCCCTCCAAACTGTATAACATTCCCAGCCTTTAAATGGCCAAAGTCCTCCTGGGGGACATAGTCATTGTGATCATTCCTCACACCACTGATGCAGGCTCCCCGTGTATCAGAAAGTGTCTAAAGGTAGCACTTGGAATATATGTAACATCACTCATGCTTAAACTTTGTGTGCTGTATAAAATGGTCACAAGTTGGCACTGTGAATATTGTCAATGTGTGTTTGCAATTACCTATGCTGTTGTATTACTGCACTCAGTTGTTTCTGTTTTCTCCTCTTTCCACCATGTTGTTTTCCACAATGTTAAATATGATCTGTGTTATCCCTGAGTGATTCACAAGTTGTTGTGCTGAATGTTCCCTGTGTGATCATCATAAAGACAATCTCTACCAACATGTTTATGTTCATTCACAAAAGCAAAAAAAGTAAGGTTACAGTTATTTCACGTCTTTCTTTTCCAGTTTTATACATTTGTTTGTGATGTGACCTTTGCCAATTTTCCCAAAGACCCACTCCTTCAACAAACGTGGAGACCCACCAGCACATTTCAACATTATAAAGTTGCTGTTTCCAGCAAATTGTCGTATTGTTAACACAGAAGTTGGAACATTTAATGAATCAAACTATGAGATACAATTATATGTTAACAGCAGCGCTGACTTGTGGGGCACATACTTGGTGAGAAAAGCTTAATTTTATGTAATGGACTGTTTAAAAGTGTGCCATCTTTATTATTTATAGGCACTTGGATACTAATGAATGGTGCCATACAGGCAACTTCGGGCGACTATGGAAAATGCATAGCATTAGAAAAATTTGAATATCTATTTTTTTAGATTTAACTAATACGGGTTAGAATGGTAAGATTCACAGCTGCACATAATTTAAAGAAATCACATTTATTGGTTCTAAATAGATCAAGCAATCACCATCCAAGATGGTTGTCCAATATCATTCAATATAGAAGCAGATCTACTTTCAGCAAGATTTAAAAAGAAGGGCTACAAAAATGCCTCATAGAAATGGCTATAATGAAGGCTAAAAGTAAAGAAGATGAGAAACTCCTCAGCCTAAACACAAATAATGAGTTTCCCTCTAAAATGTTTAAAACCAAAAATATCACAAAAAATTCTAATAAATCTTCTTCTAGAAATACTTGGACATTAAAAAGATCCTATTTTTGTACCACCACTTTAAATCCACTATATAAAGAAATACAACTTGGTTTCAATAAACATTGTAGTATTTTATCATACTCGTATCTTCAATTATTGTTAGATAAGACACCCACAATCTCTTTCAAGAATGGCTAAGAACCAGCAAGCCTTTTTTGCAGTCAGGCATTTCTAAACAAAAGTACCAAATCAGGGGGGGGGGGGGGCTAGGCATTGTGAAATGTAAAAGAAACAGATGTATCACTTCTAAGCATATATCAAGGAATACCATGTTTTTTTCCTCTAAAGTGACAGGTGAGATTTTCAAATAAAGCAATTCTCGTGTTCCACTAAAGGCTTCATTTATTTACTTACTTACTTGTAACTGCGGGAAAGTTGCCAAACACAGGCTTAAAGTCCTTCTGTAATTCTTAAACTATAAGAGTCAAATTATTGAGCTTCTGTAATTCTTGTCTCTTGTTTTACAATGCAACATTTCAATGGTGACATTACTGGCTCATCTTGCAGTTCATCTTCAATCAGGTGAGAATTTCTTAGGTTGGTTAGTATTAATCCTCTCATAGCCTATTAATCCTCTCATAGCCTCCTAGTGTGTTACAATATTTTTCCAAAGAATCGTGGTTTGGAAGGACTATCTGTCAGGGCTTAGGCTGAAATAATCCATTGCAGGGATAAATATGTTAAGATTTTAAAAGCCTCTTTAATTATACAAAAACTATTTTGAACAGAGGTCCCCTTTTATGACCTGACCTAAAATGAATATCAGATTTGGATTTGCAACTGGTGTAATGGTTCTTTCTGACTTCAGTGGGAATCAAGCAGAAATGCAGGTGGGATAGAAATTTCCAAAAATACCTTGATTTCCCAGTAATGGAATTTTTACCCTCTGTGTCTTTTTTAGGCTTCAGAGGTTTGGGGAGGCTTGGCTTCCCCTAACATTAATGAATATCCAACTACGTCAGTCACTCTAACCAATACATTGACGGTTACAAGATTGGCCTGACAGAATTGATTTTTAGTTTGAATACTGTAACCCATTATGGTCTCAATGACTCATTGAATTTGTCCTGTTTCTTATTATTCCATAATAACAGAAACTTGCTCAGCTCCTCCACACATCATTAAAATTCCTCTACATTCCTGAGCAGGTATGACTGCTCTCATATACTGTATTATCTTGATGACTATTTCCATAATGTTGAGAGGTTTTTATTGGATAATTTTTTAACTTTTATTTTTCATGGGAAATTACAGTGGCCTGATAGTGACATCAATCTGACAATGTTGACAATTGTCCAATAGCGTTTTTCTTTAATAGAAACATACTGGGGGTCATTTATAAAGTTCGCGCAGTGCATATTTTTCGCAAATGGTTGTATTGCGTATATTTTTTCCCGAACGCTAATATATTGCACTGCTCTGCCCGTTTTTTTTGGTTTTTGCGAATTCGCAGTGTGAATAAATTTTCGCAAATGACGCGCAAATGAGACGCGAGTTTGCGCAAGCGCACCCAATGTGTGAAGTTGCTGTGCGCATAAATATCGTTGACAGTAACTATTGACAGTAACTATTAATTAACTATTAATTAAATTCGCAGTTTGTGAAACTGTTTTGTGAATATTTTATCCACCACCAAAGTTGTGGCGTAATTGAGTCGCAGAGTGTGTGCATAAATATTCACAATTTTCAAATTGTGATATATTTAAAAAGCTCCTATAGACATTCACATTGTGAAAAAAAAAATTTGCAATTTTGTTTGCACCCTCTTAGTCAGCTTTATAAATATAACCATGCAAAGTTTATAAATGACCCCCAATGACTTTTAGACATTATACAAAACTACCGATTGACATTTTTTTACTTGCATTCTTTCTACATGGTAACTATATAGTAGGCAAAAAATGTTAAAAGTTGATTATGTAGGGGCACATTTATTAAGCTCGAGTGAAGGATTAGAAGTAAAAAAACTTCGAATTTCGAAGTATTTTTTGGGTTCTTCAACCATCGAATAGGCTACTTCGACCATCGACTACAACTTCGAAAAACGTTAGTTTGATCGACGTAATTGCGGTAAATCCTTCGTCTTCGATATTCGAAGTCGAAGGATTTTACTTCGATGGTCGAATATCGAGGGTTAATTAACCCTCGATATTCGACACTTAGTAAATGTGCCCCTTAGTGTTAAAGTGAATCCGTAACGTTACCCCATACTGTGAAATAGCTATATGAATCAGGTAAAGTTGTTTTTGAAGTGTATGCAATGGAACGCACTTGTGATCACTCACTTCTGCACCAGATGTAAAATAGGAGGCGGATATGATGTACATTGATAGTCAAGCTATGGAACGCATTTGCGTTCCAATTTTGAGTCACGTTTATCTACTTCGGCACATTACAGAATAGGATGCAGATATGATGTCACATGCCACTGAATGATCGGACAGGAGGAAATGAGTTTACTTTGAAGGTATATAAACTGCACAAATGCACTCGATTATTCTGCCTTTTTATATTTTTTTGTCTATTTGCTGATTTGTGTAAATTGTTATACAATACATTTAAACTTTTTATAGCAAATGAGTGTGCAATCCTTACACTTTGTACTGAAGAGGTCAGGAGGATTAGCATTATTCAAATTGGGTGAGCGCCAAATTTTAGTCCTATAGGTGTCTGACCTCCTCTGTAAGCTGCAGTGGATTCCTGATCTAAAATAAATTTCGAGGACATAATTATTACTCTTCTCTGGGATGTGTTAAAATAATGTTTTGTTTTACTTCAGTAGATCGCTTTCTTTAATTCTTCTTAATATAGAGAGAAACAATTACATGTTCTGGTAAAATAATTTTTAGCTGAAAGTACAGGGGACATATCACAATGAATAAAGAGCAGATATTTCCAGCTTGGGAGCCTTGGAATTATAGTTAAAGTGCTGTTTTTTGAAAATATACATATCATATAAGGGAGTAAGACCTTTGTCTTTATAGTGACAGGGTGTTGTTGACATATTTCTGGTGTATATTAAAGATTTTTGAGTTTTACAGAAAACATTGAAGGGTTAGTCTCTTCTTTTTGACCAACTTTAAGTTGTGTTTGTCAATTTTGAGAAAAGTCAAGGACCTCAGACAAAATGGTGACTAACTAAGAAAAAAGTGATAGGAAAATAAAGAGAGTGAGACCCTTAATATATTTAGGCACCAGACTTGTAGCACAGTTAATTTCATGCAGAGCAATTTTTGAGATTAAGACTACCATGTTATGGTTCTTCAACTGTTTAGATAATTTTTTCATATATATTTTCCAAAAAATAAGTTGGAAAGCTGGATGACGAGAACATGAAGTTTAGTGAAATGGAATTTTGAATGTACATATTTTTTTTATTTCTCTACAGCACAATCCCACGATGTTACCACCATTACTTTCATATTTGCAGTTGAGGAGATAAACATGAATATCTTTATTTTGCCTAATATTACTCTGGGCTACCAGATATTTGACTCCTGTGCTTTGGAAACCAGGTCTCTGGCTGGTGCACTTGATGCCGTTTCTGGAAAACATCGCACTATTCCAAATTTCAGCTGCTGGGGGAACAGTAAACTGGTGGGATTTTTAGGAGGCTTGTCTTTCAGGACAACATATACCATTGCACAACTTTTAAAGAACCATCACTTAAAGGGGGTTATTTATTAAAGTCTGAATGAAAAAAAAAATTGAAAATTCAAGTTTTTTTACTATAAATTTTTAATTTAATGCAATTTAAAGATATTATTGTCTGCCCTGGGGTTTTTTTTTCAATAATCCGAACATTGAGCTTTTCCCCCGATTTTACAAAAGATTCAGACTTTTTGGGAGTCAAATTAAACAATTTTTGATTTTTCCTGTGGCAATCCGAAAAAGTTGCAGTTTTTGTGCAACAATCCGAAAAAGTTGCGTTTTTTCCATCTGATTTTTTTTGTGTTTTTTTAATGGTAAAAAAGGGTAAATTTGTCTGATTTTTTAAAATTAATTAATCAGAAAAATTTGGATTTTAGTAAATAACCCCCTTAATATTGAACCCAATGAAATATCTTTAAAATAACATGGACGTTTCTTACATTCTATTTGCAGAGTGTCTATTTATAAAGCACTTCCTTTTATTTCAGTATATAGTCAGTTATCAATTTTGAAAGGAAAATAAGATGAATAATACCAACAATAATAATCCCTGTATTAAAATATGTATTGTGTCTTGGGACTTGAGTTTTTTTATTTATAAAGGTTTTTTCCTGTAATTTGGATCACCATATTTTAAAGGGGACAGTATAACCCCATTTCAAAATCAGTGAAATGAATAGAGCTTGTGCTGAACATACTTTTAACTCCTTGTTTTAATCACAAAATAAATCTATGGTTTTTATTGTTTTAAGATAAACAGGGTAAACAGTGAAACTACTATGTTTGGTCTTTCTGGGGTAGATAATTCGATTATCAGTCAGCCACCCCTTCCTTAATCCCCTTAGCAGTCCTTGATATTGGGAAATACAAGATATCTTAATAGAGTATAGCTGATCCTATAACAAATGGGCCTTAATAAAAAGGAACTGCAGTGCAACCCCTACATTTGAATAACTTAATTTGGGGACTTTATATACCATTATAGGGCACCATATTATCAACACACGGTAAACTTTACCATTAAGATTTGTAACATGGCAAAGAGACAATACTCCCTACAATCGGAAATTCCACAAATGGAAATAATTGTGGAAAACCTGATATTTCCACAAAGACAAGACATAGGCTTTAAACAGGTATGACAGTATCCTGATATTTTCCTTAACTGGGGTCTTATAGAATAAGCTAATGGAAATACCTTAGTACAGATATGCACAAAGGTAAAAAAATACAACAATACCATATTGCCAACACTTACAGGTGAGTATCACATGTCAGAGACCAACACTAAATATTAACTTTAGTTACATTCCTATCAGGGTGTTTTGTCCTTGTGTGTAAGAAACTGTGCAAGATCAAAAAATGTATATTAATGTATATAAAACCTGATAAATAATTTAGAAAAGCATTACAACTTGGTAGTTTGGCATAGACAGACATCATTAGCCGTTGTGGATTAACCCTTCAACTGCCAAGCATGTAGGCACTACATACTGGCATGAAAATGCTCTGACTGCCAAGCAAGTAGGTACCTTATAGCACTAGCGGCAATAAGTCCTATGTGCCCCTAAGCCCCTAGGCAATGAGCCAAGGGGGCTGCCCAGGGGCGCGCCGCCAATGAGGCGAGCTGAGACGCTCGCCTCAGGCGGCAACGCCGAAGCGGTTTCCAGGGGCGGCAAAAAGCCGCTCCTGCACCTGTAAGAGCCGAATTTCCGGTTTTTAAACCGGAAATTCGGCTTTACTAATGCGAGAGAGCGCAATTGCGCTCTCCGCATTAGTGTTCCTGCCTCCCCTCCCGACAAGTAAGTCAGCGAGGGGGGGCGGCATTGCAGGAGCCGCCTCAGGCGGCGCTTAGGTCTGAATCGGCGCTGGGGCTGCCATGAGGGTCCTGTGACGTGATTGTCACAAGACCCGACTTTATTCCTCCTCCGTAGTACTGTAGCACAGGACCCAACCTCGTGATCCAGTGCCACTTTTCTAGATTCTTTTTAGTTTTGCACACTCAGATACACATTTACACACTTTTTAGAGCTGTACTCACATGCATACACAAACACTAATCACACTGTCAGATCAGTTGTTTTGTTATTTCATTGATTTGCCTAATTATATCAGATTTTTGTGATTGTATTACGGTTTTATGCTTGCATTGTTGTTCCATATGTTTTATTTTTTTTAGCATCATTTCCGCTTTGATCATTTGGAATAGAAACACATTTTTAGCATTTTTTTAATTGTTATAATGTGTACTTTTCAAAAATATATGGTTTTGGAAGGGTCTTTGTACTGTAAGGGGGTATTGCGGCACATAATACACAGTCAGATTTTCAGAAATGTCATGGAAAATGCTGCCTTTAATATAGCTTTGCAGTATGGTAGTTTAGAGTACAAAGACATAATTTCCTATTTTGCATTCATCAGAATGTGTACTTTACAAAAATTGTTATAATGTGTACTTTTCAAAAATATATGGTTTTGGAAGGGTCTTTGTACTGTAAGGGGGTATTGCGGCACATAATACACAGTCAGATTTTCAGAAATGTCATGGAAAATGCTGCCTTTAATATAGCTTTGCAGTATGGTAGTTTAGAGTACAAATACATAATTTCCTATTTTGCATTCATCAGAATGTGTACTTTACAAAAATATATGGTTTTGGAGGGGTCTTTGTACTGTTAGGGGGTCTTGCAATACATAATACGCAGTCAGAGGTCTTTATTCACAGAAGGTGAATAAAATATATACTGTAGGCACTATTTTTATTTGGGGTCCACATATGAAAGCTGCTTTGGTATATATATATATGCATATTGGCCAGCAAACTGTTCAGTAGACCCTTGGAGTCAATATTTAGGGCGTTTTACAATTGTATGTAATAAATTGGGTGAGATAAATGAGCCCAATTGCAATATTTTCAGAAATATCATAAAAACTGCTGCCTTTAGCGTAGCTTTGCAGTATGGTAGTTTGGAGTAGAAAGACCTAATTCTCAATTTTAGATTTGTCAGAATATGTAATTTTCAAAAATATATGGCTTTGGGGGTCTTTGTACCGTAAGTGGGTCTTACGGCAAATAATACTCAGTCAGGGGCCTTTGTTCACAGAAGGAAAATTGGCAGCCGAGAAAATTCATGTGCACTATTTTTATTCGGGGTCCGTATATGCCAACTGCTTTGGTATATATATGCATATTGGGCATCAAACTGTTCAGTAGACAATTTGTGTCAATATTTAGGGTGTTTTACAATTGTATAGAAAAAATTAGTTGAGATAAATATGGCACATTGCCATACTTTAGGTGATTTTCAGAAATATTATAAAAACCGTTGCCTTTAGTTTAGCTTTGCAGTTGGATAGTTTGGAGTAGAAAGACTACTCATTTTGGATTTTACAGAATGTGTACTTTCCAAAAATATACTTTTTTTTAGGGGTCACCATAACTTTTTGTAGTTTTATACAAATAAAAGTGTTGTGACAGACAGGGGAAGAGTATTATACTGGTCAAAACTGCACACCTTCAATCTCCAATGTCCTATTGGGGATAAAAGACAAGATATTAACCAAAACCAATATATTAAAAATACAATTTATTATATAATCTCTACAACACTGGCCGGCCAGGAAACACAGTGAATAAATTATGAATAAATAGTTATAAAACCAATAATAAATATAATCCAGGTTGGTAATCACTTTTCCTGTAGGGAAAATTAGGATGACAGTTCCTTGGTTTTGGTGTATGCTTGTAATTTAAAGGACAAGAAAAGGTTGTGAGTTGTAGATCAGCAAGGCAGAAAAGTTAATTCCAAGGAATCATAGTCAAGATTTTTCCATATGGTGAAGCAGTGGAGTATGCAGAGTGCTTAACTAAGTATATTGAACGGGCAGACCGATAGATGGCTGAATTTAGAGAGCAAATTATCAAAGGGATGTATTGGGGCATCCCCCACTCCCTCCTCCTTGCCAGCTGCAAAAGCCCCCCCGAAAAGAAGTTGGAATGGTCTCACCAGATACACAGTTCCGGAATTTCTCAAGGGCACAGCCGGATTTGAACTCTCAGCAGCCTCAAGCCTTTTTCACGATCTCCCACTACTTCACCGATTTCATGATTTCAAGAACTAGGGGATCACGGAATCCCGGCAACTTACAACTTTTCACGATTTTTTCGTAGTTTGGAAAACCATAAAAGAGTAAAAGTCCACACCATGGAATGATCCCACCTGGATACTGCAACGCTTTTCACCACACTTGGGCTTTCTCAAGCAGTTAAAGCTTAGTTAAAGCTAGTGTGGTGAAATGCATTGTACCTAATGATATGTAAAGGATACAATGCTTCAAAATGGAAGTGGTGGGGTGATTTTCAGAAATATTTCCGGGAATGTCACCACAATCGCCAAATTTAGGAAAGGTTTGTGACTTTGGAGTAGAAAGACATACCCAATTTGGATTCAAGGAACTGTGTACTTTCCAAAAATATTTGTTTTTCTGAGGTGAATGTAGCTTTGTCCCTTATAAAATAATGTAAATGTGCTGATTTTTCTGTATATGGAATTACAGCAATGATAGCTCGTATGGAGTGTCTTCCTTTTGGGGCCCTTATATGCCATGTACTTAGGTAAACCAATAGACAATTGGCCTCAAATTGTTCAGTGGACTCCTGGCATTCATATTTAGGGTGTTTTACCTTGGTAGCTAATGATATGTGGGAGATATTATGCTGCAGACTCAAATCTTTGATCTAATTAAAAAAAAAATTGCCAATTTCTATAAAAAATTATAACTTTAGGAAAGAATTGCAATTTGGTAGTTTGGAGAAAAAATAAAACATCAAAGGTTGAAAGGAAAAGAAACTTCAGCAGATTAACTGCAAAACATTTATTCCAGGTAGTGGCAAGACAACATTTTTCAGGTCAGAACCCTTTATCAAGTGTACAAGAACCATAACCATGTGTTTCTATTTAAAGCACATTTTACCTTTAACCCGTTTAAGTCCAAAACATTCTGCGTAACCAATTAAGGTAAGAACCAATTAAGCAAAAAATGTTGTCATTGTGATTTAGTCAAATGTGTCAAAGTTACAAAGTGTCATATATTTAAAAAGCAAAAAACATCAAATGATGATTCATAGAGCCAACATTAAAATACTAATTTTGTGCATGAAAGTGCATCATTGTGATTTAGGAAATGCGTTATAGAGATATTTGCTATTTTATCCTCCATTGATGGATTATTGGGCTGTATATTTACTCCTAAGTGATATGTCTTTTTTCTTAGACTTGAACTAAACACAAGAGTTCATTACGAAGTAAATCAGCTATTCATGCATTTAAATATTTTAGCATATACCTTTTATTTAATTTTTAGGGACTAAAAGTACACATTTAAAATGGGGTGGTAGAGTTTATTGATTTTAATCTGTTATCTGTTATGTTATATTATACTGTAGGGGTCTCCCTGGACAGCTTTAAAAAGTCAGCTCATATATGTCCTGTCCTGTAGATGGGAGAGGTACAAACAAAAATTCCTATAGGAGATCTCATTTTTAGCTAATGTTTATGCATTAAGATGTAATAAATGTCTAATATTTCAATAATGATCTAGTTATTTTTTGGAATTATTAAGGTATATTTGCCACTTCCAAAGAACATACATTAGGGGGCCTAATAGAATAGAATAAAAAACCTTCGAATTTCGTATTTGTTTTTTTGGCTACTTCAACCATCGAATTGGCTACTTCGACTTTCGACTTCGACTTCCAATCCAACGATTCAAACTAAAAATCGTTCGACTATTCGACCATTCGACCATTCGATAGTCGAAGTACTGTCTCTTTAAAAAAAACTTTGACCCCCTAGTTCGCCACCTAAAACCTACTGAAGTCAATGTTAGCCTATGGGGAAGGTCGCCAAAGGCTTTGGAACAATTTTTAGGTCGAAGAAAAATCGTTCAATCGATGGATTAAAATCCTTCGAATTGAACTATTTGTGGTAAATCCTTCGACTTCGATATTCGAAGTTGCAGGATTTCAATTTCGGCAGTCGAATATCGAGGGTTAATTGACCCTCGATATTTGACCATAAGTAGATTTGCCCCTAGGTGATTCCTTAATATTCTATAAAATAAAGCCACCTATAGGATTTCAGGGTAGAAGGGGTGTGGTATCCACTGCTGCATCACAACATTTGGTTGCTGAATTAAGCAAACCTAATCTGGTCTTGCAGCAATGTAATGCACAAGTAAGACTCATTGGAAAATTAGTTGGCCTTGAGAACTCTCACTCAGGCCAGAGAACTGGATTCAGTAGATGACGTGCCTGCCTATGTAGCAGAGGAACTACTATTACTTGGTGCAGCATCTCCACCATGGGTTTAACATTTAACCAGCGATCTAGTTGTTATAGCCCATGACCAAGACATTTGCTATTAAATTTAGTTATATCATCACCTAGAAAATGTGGGGTTAATTTCAGATATAGTTCTGTGTTGTGGAAGCTTTCACAAAACTCTGTATTTGTTTCACAAATAAACCATCAGTCATGTTGGGAAACTTGTCTCCGAGTCTTGTTCTATAATAAGCTTCTGGTAAAATTACCAACAAATTACACATGCATGGTGAAATGACCACTGAAATGCATTTTTTCTTAAAAAAATTGTGCCCCATTTATAATGATGTAAAGATTTATACAAGTGCAGTAAATCATGCCAAATAATGATATTTTTGTTGTTCTACCTGCTGGATGGAAAAATATGTTTGCTGTGGGTTACTGACAAGCTGAAAAATGAAACATGCTTCCAAATGACCAAGACAATGTTGTTGTTTTTTTCTTTTACAAAGTTTGCAAAAACAAGAGGAAGATTAATACCAAACAAAAATATGTAGGATCTCTGTGGCAGTTCTTTTTGTAAAGCTTGGGATATACTCTAAGACAGTGATCCCCAACCAGTAGCTCGTGAGTAACATGTTACTCTCCAACCCCTTGGATGTTGCTCCCAGTGGCCTCAAAGCAGGAGATTATTTTTTTAATCCCAGGCTTGGAGGCAAGTTTTAGTTGTATAAAAACTAGGTGCACTGCCAAACAGAGCCTCAATGTAGGTGGACAATCCACATAGGGGCTACTAAATGGCCAATCACAGCCCTTATTTGGCACCCCAGGAACATTTTTCATGCTAGTGTTGCTCCCCAACTCCTTTTACTCCTGAATGTTGCTCACAGGTTCAAAAGGTTGGGGATCCCTGCTGTAAGATGACATACACAATATCTGTGGAGGCAAGCGTTTATAAAATGAAAAATTATAACTGCTTAAAAAAAAGCAATGAAGGTGAACTGCTATTTTTCTAACACAGTTATGGGCAGATTTATTAAGGGTCGAATTTCAAAGTTGAAAGATCCCGGGTACTAATTGCCCAGAAGTAGGGACTAAGTGCATAGATTTAGGGATGTAGTAATCCCCCTGGGTTCCACTTAGGGAAAAGGCTGAAAGCTGGGTGTACATTCATTGCTGCTGTGTATGTTCTCTTCCCTGTGGGGACTAATACTGACCAAAGGTGCTATGAGTATATGCCTATCCACTGTTCTGTATGATCCAGCTTACTCGTATGTACACTCCCTTACTCCCTAAGATTAAAGGTCTCATCCAGAGCACAGTATTGGGAGTGGAGTTCATAGTCAGAGAACAGTGCACTCAATTTACTATAGCGCTACAGTAGATAAACAAATGGCAATAACTCCCTGGTTCCTGGCATTGGCCTCTACTTTATTGTAACATGGAGGCATCATGAACAGTAAGTATTGGAACCCCATAGAGACACCATTTTACACTGAATTGGCTCCTGTGACATAATGCAGTATCCCTGAATTATTTCCCCACTGCATCTAGTAGAACACTCTGCGAATACGGACCTTGCCAAGAAACACAATCGCCCCTGGATAGGCACCACGGCACAGTTCGGTATTTAAACTTCTCCACTTTCTCCTGTTGCTAAACACAAGCAAATGTGAAGAGTAACACAAACTCTCAGTGGCAATACTAGTAGTACCTAAACCTGAGACATTGGCAGCTCTCATAACAGGCAAGGAATTTACATTAGAGCTTATAAACAGCCAGAGTTTAAAAAATTACTAAATGTGATTCTTAAGTTCTTTTCTCTAAAAATCTTACTTACTATTCTCCCCCTTTCTTTGGTTGTCCTCCTCACTTTCTTACTCCCCCAGACTTTAGTATTTTGGCTTGAACCTTATTATTTTAACCCTATGATGTAATATATGCTGCTTAGAATTAAAAATACTACTATTGCTACACTATACTACATTGGTAACACCAGAGATTTTAATTTTTTATAAGAATACTTCTTTCTCCGGAACTGCAAAAAAGAAAGGCTAGTGTACAGTTCATACAAGAGATGCATTTCAAAACGGAAACAAACCCAAATGGAAGAACAGACATTATCCAGACTTATACTATAGCAGATCTCAATCCTCTAAGGTCAGGGGGTAGCAATCGCATTTGCATGCAACTTTGAGTTTGCAGTACTAGATAAAAAAAAGCGACCCTAAAAGACAATACATATTTATACCTTACTCAGACAAGTATAAACATTAGCCAATCCGTACCTCCCAAATGCTGACCAAGTGACTGGCATGTATTACAGACCAATTAATATCATTTACCAAAGACACACTTGTCTTGGGCAGAGAATTTAACCTCCCAATAGACACTGCTCCTCAGGACCCACAAGTGTCCCCATGTCACAAATCACCAAAACTAAAAAACTGTTGCACCTCATACAATTAGCAGACCATTCCCGAATTCTTCTTCCAACTGTAAAGGACTACACCTTTTATTTCCATCGACAGCAAACTTTAAAAAAAAGAACTCAAGAATTAACCATATATTTCTCTCCCATAATTCATTGCAAGAGGTCCTACACAGCCAATTTTTTTCTAGAACATGGTTGTACCATGCCATGATTACCCTTATCCTTCGGACACCACACACCAGATAAAAAACAAATTTGTGGCGATTCAATGAATCATTACTAAAAGATGAACAGATAATTACAGATATAGCCTCCAAAATTTCTACCTATTTCTTGAAAATAATCTACCTGAAACCTCACCAGTGACCTGCTGGGAAGCACATAAATGGGTGATTATAGGTTTCTTGATTCCGACTGGGGCACCGAGAGAAAAAAGAAAAAGAATAAAAATATCACAAACTGCAAGAAAAAATAACTACTCTAGAATTAACACATAAACGCACATCTTCTCATGTCACCCCCCAAGAACTGACAGAGGCTAGGAAACAATTAGTGGACAATTTGGAATACTCTACAAATCGTGTGATCACAATGACAAAACATCGCTTTTATGAACATGGCAACAAATGCAGAAAGTTACTATATTATTAAAATCCTCAGAATCCAGGAACTTCGTTCCCTCAATACACAATAAACAAGCTTCACTGAACATCTTCCGGATAAGATTGCCTCTGCCTTTAGAGAGTTCTACATGCCACTCTATCATCTACCAGTCCTGGTGTTGTATACCCCACACTCATTCCAGGAACACATTAAAACACATAAAAAAAAACCCATAAAATTTAAACCATGTTAAGCTCCACCGATAGGGAGGAAGTGTATGTGCATGTTCATCTGTTTCTCACAGTTTGTTATGGGCCCCAAAATGCTAAAGTGGAACTCATCATTATATAACAACCCGACAGCATGCTTAAAAATGAATAGAATGTTATCAGATTCCTTCAACATCAGGAACAGTACACGACAGGGATGTCCTTTATTCCTTACTTTATTTGTTTTAGAACTGTTACTGTCCCACATAATGTTAAATGCTAACATCAAGGGCATTCCCTTACAGGCAACCCAAAGCAAAATTGCAGCTTATGCAGATGACTTGCTATTTTTACTGACTGATCCAAAACTATCCATCCCAACCCTTAATCGGGAACTCCACGAATTCGGAGAAACGTAGCAATTTCAAGATTAATTTCTCAGAATCCAGAATCCATTAAATATCTCTATTCATACAGAGATGGTCCAGATTATATCCCCCAGTTTTCCTTATAAATACTCATCACAAACGATTTTTTTTACTTAGGTCTCCAACTTACCAAGGACATCTCGAATTGGGTTGAGTTCGACATCAAAAAAAACCTGAAAGCATGGAAAAATAAACCTATCCTGTGGTTTGGGAGAATGAATGTCATAAAAAATGAATATCACATCTTTCATCCGCTCCCACTACCTATAGGGGAACCTCTGCTAAATGAATTACCAAAACTATTACACATTTTTATTTGGCAAGGGAAAAAAACAAGAATAAGCCACAAATGCTTAAAGGGATACAGTCATGGGAAAAAATTTTTTTTAAAAAATGAATCAGTTAATAGTGTTGCTCCAGTAGAATTCTGCACTGATATCCATTTGTCAAAAGAGCAAACAGATTTTTTTATATTCAATTTTGAAATCTGACATGGGGCTAGACATTTTGTAAATTTCCCAGCTGCCCCAAGTCATGTGACTTGTGCTATGATAAAATTCATTCACTCTTTACTGCTGTACTGCAAGTTGGAGTGATATCACCCCCTCCTTTTTCCCCCCCCAGCAGCCAAATAAAAGAACAATGGGAAGGTAACCAGATAGCAGCTCCCTAACACAAGATAACAGCTGCCTGGTAGATCTAAGAACAACACTCAATAGTAAAATCCAGGTCCCACTGAGACACATTCAGTTACATTGAGAAGGAAAAACAGCAGCCTGCCAGAAAACATTTCTCTCCTAAAGTGCAGGCACAAGTCACATGACCAGGGGCAGCTGGGAAATTGACAATATGTTTAGCCCCATGTCAGATTTCAAAATTGAATATAAAAAAAATCTGTTTGCTCTTTTGAGAAATGGATTTCAGTGCAGAATTCTGCTGGAGCAGCACTATTATGGGCCAGAGTCAATTTAATGAGAAAGAGTTTTATTATGTGAAGCCATCTAGAAGCTGATGAGATCTTGTAAAAGTCAATGGGAGTTGTCCTCAGTGAACCCCAGTTTTCTGGGGTTGATTAAGTTTTTTGTATTTTAAAAAAAGTGAGTTAGAAAAGGCCATGTGGAATGTTGAGACCCCAACATTAAAATAATGAGTAAGAATTTTCTTGACTGGATCTTCTTCTACAAACAAAGCACATTATAGGCCAGAGTCAATTTAATAAGGAAGAGTTTCATTCTGTGAAAACCCATGAACGAATTTAAATTCAGAAAAATGATCTCATTGTTTATAATGTCAATGGTGATGTTATGGTAATGGGAAGTTTATGGGCCAGATTCCGTGCAGTGTCAGTGTCATGCAGGTCGATGGCAGACCCCTAAAATATAAACATCACAGACAATATTTTATTTTTTAGCAATATTTTTCATACAATAGAATTTGCATTTTAATGAAATGCAAATTCTTTGACTGTGAACATGGAAAAGTTCATCAACTAAACAAAGACATTTTTAAATTTCAATTGATGACATTTTTTATTTAGAAAAAAACAGTAATTATCATGACAAACTGGATTTAAAAATACAGCACAGGTAGCTATAAATCAGTCACTGCAGGAAGGATAAATATCGGTGATGTTTCTAGTACTGGAATCATTTTAATCTTGCGCACACACTAGAGGCATCATGTTAATTGTGGCCATACTCCTCCATATATTGCCTGTGGCATCTGAAACTGATCTCCTTCCTGGACCTGGATGTGCACTACATGCTAACACTTATTTCACAAACTTCAAAGCTGGAGACTTGGTTATTGGAGCCTTTATCCAGTTACATGAAGCTTTTTTGGGGTATAAAGAATCATTTCGATCAAATCCTGACAAAGTATCATGCGCACGGTAAGCACATTTTTTCCATTACTACATGAGAAGAAGTGAACAATACATTGAGCCATTCCCCTTACCTGGGTATGAATATGTTTAGTAGCTCCTACACATATCTTAGAGGGTCATTTACTAACAATCGGATTTACATTTTTTCCAAAAAACTCTAAAAATTTGTATAAAAAATATGGTATTTTTTTTAAAAAAAGCTCTTAAAATGTGATATTTATGAAGTAAAAACCACAAAAATCTCTAATACCAAATTTGCCAGGTAAAAGTTGTTGAGGTCCTACAGAAATCCAGGGGAGCTGCACTGATCCTATTGGACCTGTTTAAATCAATTCGTGCTTTTGAGGTTTTCAGATTTTATTTTCACCAGGTATTGTCCGAAAAACTCAAATTTTTTGAGGTTTTCATAATATTTTTCTGATTATTCCTTTTGTGCTTTTTTTAATCACAGTTTTTAATAAATTTGTGAGTTTTTTTTAATTTTGTTGTGTTTAAAAACCACTAAAATTTGACCTTTGATAAATCGGCCACTCAGGGGCAGATTTATCAAGGGTCAAAGTGAAGTAATTTTTTAAAAAACGTCAACCATCGAATAGGATAATATGACTTAGAATTTACTTTGAATTCGATTCGAAGTGAAAATCGTTCGACTATTCGACCATTTCATAATCGAAGTACTGTCTCTTTAAAAAAAACTTAGACATCAATACTTCACCAACTTAAACCTGCCGAAGTACTATGTTAGCCTATGGTGACCTGCCAGAGCACATTTCTAAGTTTTTGGGTTTTGAAGGAAGATCGTACGACAAAATCATTCGAATCGTATGATTCGAAGTACAATCGGAGTACAGGTATAGGATCCCTTATCCGGAAACCCAATATCCAGAACGCTCCGAATTACGGAATGGATGTCTCCCATAGATTCCATTTTTTCCAAATAATCCGAATTTTTTAAAATGATTTCCTTTTTCTCTGTAATAATAAAACAGTCGCTTGTACTTGATCCCAATTAAGATATAATTAATCCTTATTGGAGACAAAACCAGCCTATTGGGGTTTATTTAATGTTTAAATGAATTTCTAGTAGACTTAAGTCATGAAGACCCAAATTACGGAAAGATCCATTATCCAGAAAACCCCTGGTCCCGAGCATTCTGGATAACAGGTCCCATACCTGTACGATCGTACGGTTAATAAAATCCTCCGACTTCGAATTTGAATGTCAGAGGATTCTATTCGATGGTCGAATTTCAAAGTATTTTCCACTTCGAAATTCGACCCTTGATAAATCTGCCCCCTAGTGTCATAACATCAGATTTAATATGAATATTTAGGGGGTTATTCACTAAACTCCAAACTCCAAACTAAACAACCAAACTCCCATGCCCAACTTTAGCTTATTTATTAATAAAAAAAACTTGATTTAATCAGATTGTGGAAAAACTCAATAAAAAAGCAAAAACCCAAATTTAAATTTTTAAGGCTTTTTCCAAATTGTTTTTTTGGCCAAAAACACTGAAAAAGTCAGATTTTTGGGCTTAACCCAGCGCAGACCACGAAAACTTCAAATTGAGATAGGTGCCTCTCCCGTAGACTTATACAGGACCTCCACAGGTCTGAGATGGCGGATTTTTAGAATCTGGCTTTTTTGTAACATCGTTATAGTATAATAAATCTTGAAAAACTTGAGCTTTTGCACCAAAAAGCCCAATCAGATAAATTCAAGGTTTAGTAAATAACCTCCTTAATATTTGAAAATTGTCCTGCTACTGGGAAGATTTAATGTGATGGCAAAAGAATTATTGGTTAATTTATTGAAAGCCCAATTAAGGCCTATGTGAAAGCCAGCAGCTGAATTACAATAAAATACGTTTTTTGCTTAAAAATAATTCATGTCCTGCTTAACAACAATTATGTGTGCTGAAAGGCTATTCAGGCTAATAATAATAATATATTTGGGGTTGGGGTAAATGATTCAGTTCATTAAAAAATCCTCATTACAAATCTCATTTTAACTCTAGGCTAGGATTACACAACTATTTTACCCACTGCCAATTTTTTCAAAATTGTATTTAAATTCTATTGTGTAGGCAATATTTCCAATATTACCGCCATTACTTGGTCTTCATGTTTGCAATTGATGAGATAAATAAGAATCCACAGATTTTACCAAATATTTCCCTGGGTTTCCAAATATTTGACTCCTGCGCATCAGAATATAGGTCTCTTGCTGGAACACTGAACATCATTTCTGGAACAGAACATACAATTCCTAATTACAACTGTTGGGAAAATGGAAAGCTGGTGGGTTTTTTGGGAGACTTCTCCACTAGTACAACATATGTCATTGCCCAGATTGCAAGCCTTTTTAGTTACCCACAGGTATGACATTTTATTTTTTTTACATAATGTGAATTCTGAGTGATGTTTTCTCCTCTACTTACCACTTCAGTTCTTAAAGGAGAACTAAACCGTAAAAATTAATATGGCTAAAAATGTCCTATTTTATACAGTGAACTTATTGCACGAGGCTAAAGTTTGAGCTTGTCAATAGCAGCAATGATCCAGGACTTCAAACTTGTCACAGGGGGTCACCATCTTGGAAAGTGTCTGTGACACTCACATGCTCAGTGGGCTCTGATTGGCTGTTGAGAAGCTAAGCTTAGGGCTCGTCACTAATTATCCAGCAGAAAATGAGCTTCCCTGGCTGTAATATAAGCTGATGCTACAGGTTTGCTGATTATTCAATTCTGATGCTAATTGCACTGGTTTCTGTGCTGCCATGTAGTAATTATGTGTATTAATTACTAATCAGCCTTATATTGTGACATTTCTATTCTATGTGTACTGTATATTGTGAGTGGCTCCCTAAGCTCAGTAAGTGACAGCAGCACAGAGCATGTGAATCAGTGAATCACAGTAACACAGTAAGTTAGGTTGAAAAATGACACACGTCCATCAAGTTCAACCTTTCAACTTTTTTAACCTGCCTAACTGCCAGTTGATCAAGAGGCAAAAAAAAGCCCATCTGAAGCCTCTTCAATTTGCCTCAGAGGGGAAAAAATTCCTTCCTGACTCCAAAATGGCAATGGGACCAGTCCCTGGATCAACTTGTACTATGAGCTATCTCCCATATCCCTGTATTCCCTCACTTGCTAAACACCATCCAACCCCTTCTTATACCTATCTAATGTATCAGCCTGTACCCCTGATTCACTTCCCAGCTCTCCCTGTAACACCCCTTTCCCTCCTCTAATCTCATTGGCTCCCTCCTGTCTGCTGGGAGGAGCTACTGGTGACTAAAGCATCCAACCCTTCCTTGTACCTATCTAATGTATCAGCCTGTACCACTGATTCAGGGAGACAATTCCACATCTTCACAGCTCTCACTGTAACAAACCCCTTCCCAATATTTAGCTGGAACCTCTTTTCTTCTAATCGGAATGGGTGACCTTGTGTCAGCTGGAAAGACCTACTGGTAAATAAATCATTAGAGAGATTATTATATGGTCCCCTTATATATTTATACATAGTTATCATATCACCCCTTAAGCGCCTCTTCTCCAGTGTGAACATCCCCAATTTGGCCAGTCTTTCCTCATAGCTAAGATTTTCCCTTTACCAACATAGTTGCCCTTCTCTGTCCCCTCTCTAATACAATAATGTCCTGTTTGAGTGATGGAGACCAAAACTGTACGGCATATTCTAGATGGGGCCTTACCAGTGCTCTATACAGTGGGACCCCCTCCTCCGGTGACTCTCTGCCCCATTTAATACAGCTCAAGACCTTATTTGCCCTTGATGCTGCTGACTGGCATTACTTGCTACAGACAAGTTTATTATCTACAAGGACTCCAAGCTCCGTCTCCATTATGGATTTGCCTAGTGCAGTCCCATTAAGGGTATAAGTGGATATTGTTACATCCCAGGTGCAGGACTTTACATTTATCAACATTGAATCTCATTTGCCACTTAGCTGCCCAGATTGCCAGTTAGTCAAGATCCTGTTGCAAGTGTCACATCCTGGATGGAATTAATTGGGCTGATAGTTTTGTCTCATCTGCAAACACTGATACATCACTTACAACACCCTCCCCTAAGTCATTAATGAACAAGTTAAATAAAAGTGGCCCCAATACTGAGCCCTGAGGGACCCCACTAAGAACCTTACTCCAAGTAGAGAATGTCCCATTAACAACCCCCCTCTGTACCCGATCCTGTAGCCAGTTTCCTATCCATGTGCAAACGACTTCTTCCTGCTTTGACTGGCATCTTCTGGCGCATGCGCAGTAGGAACAGTTACCGGTACGGATCTACTGCACATGCGCCGAATGTCATGAAATCAAAAAACTTTGTGACATTCGGCGCATGCGCAGTAGATCCGTACCGGTAACTGTTCCTACTGCGCATGCGCCAGAAGACGCGCATGGGAGAAGATGGCGACTGTGAACTCCGTGGACAGGACCTGCACAGAGGGGTGAGTAACAAGTTAGGGGCATTTGCCCAGGGGGACAGGTAGGCCAGGGGGGAGGAGGGAGGGGGCAACACACGGGAGGGGGGAGGGGTTTTGCGCCCAGGGGGTTTCCTTCTCCTTTAAGCCCAAGGCTTCTTTTCAGTAAAAGCTGTTTAACATAAGTCAACAACTTATTTTCAAGTAAGCCATGTCTTCTGCTTATATCAATGAACTCCTGAATAACATTTATACTATACTTAATATAATCTAGTAGTTGTAATTCAATATATATTATATAATATATTCAAGATTTGGTTACCGAATGTACTTACAGTATATTCTTGTTATGCCAGGCTGGGTTTTATTTATATCTCTCAAGTGCTTTTGGAACTGTACAAGGGGGGATTAATTTCTTTAGCCGATATTATTGAGTTCATAAATTCACGTGGAGGCCCATTTATCAAAGTTCCGATTGTATCGCAATATTTTCTGACAAAAACTCAGTTCAAATCTGATTTTTATACTATAAAAACACAATTTTTCTGGATTTTCAGCATTTAGAGTTTAGTAATTAATCCCCTATGTGTGTACATATTTTAAAAGCCAACAAAGTAGTGCTACACAATCTCCTCACCGCCTTTTGTAGAATCGGGTGCCGACTGGGACGCTGTCTGCTCAGGTCCAGTTCATACTTCAAAACATATTTCAGTAGCACTCCGATATAATGAATACTATATCTGAGTGCTGCTGAAATATGTTTTGAAATACATATTTTAAAAGATTCCCCACTACCTGTCTATACTGTTCTCTAATGTACTTTTTAAAAATAATCATGTCCCCTCACAAGCACCTTTTCTCCAGAGAAAACAATCCCAAATTTAAAAGTCTAACCAGTTTAGTTGCACTTAGTCTCTGCACTCTCTCCAGCTCATTTATATCCCTATTATGGACTGGAGCCCAAAACTGCACTGCAGTTATACATTACCATAGTGTATTACTCGCATTTATATCATTTATATTAAGTGCATAACCTGCATTTATCAACATTGAACCTCATTTTCCAGTTTTTCTGCCCAGTTTTCCAATTTAGTCAAATCGCTCAGCAAAGTGACAGTATCCTTCATGCAATTTAATATGATCAGAAAAAATAGACAGTACTTTTAGGGGGTTATTTACTAAAATTTGATTTTTTAAAAAAGTTTTTATTGCAACAAAGTCGAACTATCTCCCTTCCACGAACGTAAAGCATTTAACAAAAAAGAAGCTTGGAAAGGTCAGTGTGAAAAAACATTGCAACAAAATTGAATGTCAGTTCAAATTGTGCAACTTTTTTCGAACTGATACACCAAAAACTCGACTTTATCGAATTATCACTAGAGATGTCGCGAACTGTTCGCCGGAAGTTCGCGAACGTCGCGCGACGTTCGCCATTTTGGGTTCGCCATTGTTGGCGCTTTTTTTTGCCCTCTCACCCCAGACCAGCAGGTACATGGCAGCCAATCAGGAAGCTCTCCCCTGGACCACTCCCCTTCCCTATAAAAACCGAAGCCCTGCAGCGTTTTTTCACTCTGCCTGTGTGTGCTGAAGAGATAGTGTAGGGAGAGAGCTGCTGCCTGTTAGTGATTTCAGGGACAGTTGAAAGTTTGCTGGCTAGTAATCGTTTTGATACTGCTCTGTTATTGGAGGGACAGAAGTCTGCAGGGGTTTGAGGGACATTTAAGCTTAGGTAGCTTTGCTGGCTAGTAATCTACCTTCTACTGCAGTGCTCTGTATGTAGCTGCTGTGGGCAGCTGTCCTGCTTCTGATCTCATCTGCTGACTGCTGCAATAACAGTAGTCCTTGTAAGGACTGCTTTTATTTATTTTTTTGTTGTTTTACTACTACTACTACTACTACTATAAGAGCCCAGTGCTATTAGTCTAGCAGTGTTGGGGAGTGGGACTGGTGTGCTAATCTGCTGCTCCTAGTAGTTCAGCAGCACCAACTTTAATTTTTTTTTTTAATATTCATTTTTTTTTATTTTACTTTTTTTTATTTTACTACCGCTGTAGTAGTGTATAAGTTGACCTTTTAGGCATTATTTGCCCTGTAGGCATTATTTGCACACTGTTTTCTTCAACCCGCCATCTAGCTGTGTGACCTTGTTCACATTCTGTCTAAATATCCATAATATTACCGTCTCCAGAAAAAACACCGGAGTGACTTTTTTCAAGCAGCCATAATATATTTTACGTAATCCGTATCCACCGCTGTAGTAGTGTATACGTTGACCTTGTAGGCATTATTTGCACACTGTTTTCTTCAACCCGCCATCTAGCTGTGTGACCTTGTTCACATTTTGTCTAAATATTGATAATATTATCGTCTCTAGAAAAACCACTTGAGTTACTTTTTTTCAAGCAGCATTCATATATTTTACGTAATCCGTATCCACCGCTGTAGTAGTGTATACGTTGACCTTGTAGGCATTATTTGCACACTGTTTTCTTCAACCCGCCATCTAGCTGTGTGACCTTGTTCACATTCTGTCTAAATATCCATAATATTATCGTCTCTAGAAAAACCACTTGAGTTACTTTTTTTCAAGCAGCATTCATATATTTTACGTAATCCGTATCCACCGCTGTAGTAGTGTATACTTTGACCTTGTAGGCATTATTTGCACACTGTTTTCTTCAACCCGCCATCTAGCTGTGTGACCTTGTTCACATTCTGTCTAAATATCCATAATATTACCTTCTCCAGAAAAAACACCGGAGTGACTTTTTTCAAGCAGCCATAATATATTTTACGTAATCCGTATCCACCGCTGTAGTAGTGTATACGTTGACCTTGTAGGCATTATTTGCACAGTGTTTTCTTCAACCCGCCATCTAGCTGTGTGAGCTTGTTCACATTTTGTCTAAATATTGATAATATTATCGTCTCTAGAAAAACCACTTGAGTTACTTTTTTTCAAGCAGCATTCATATATTTTACGTAATCCGTATCCACCGCTGTAGTAGTGTATACGTTGACCTTGTAGGCATTATTTGCACACTGTTTTCTTCAACCCGCCATCTAGCTGTGTGACCTTGTTCACATTCTGTCTAAATATCCATAATATTAACGTCTCCAGAAAAAACACCGGAGTGAATTTTTTCAAGCAGCCATAATATATTTTACGTAATCCGTATCCACCGCTGTAGTAGTGTATACGTTGACCTTGTAGGCATTATTTGCACAGTGTTTTCTTCAACCCGCCATCTAGCTGTGTGAGCTTGTTCACATTTTGTCTAAATATTGATAATATTATCGTCTCTAGAAAAACCACTTGAGTTACTTTTTTTCAAGCAGCATTCATATATTTTACGTAATCCGTATCCACCGCTGTAGTAGTGTATACGTTGACCTTGTAGGCATTATTTGCACACTGTTTTCTTCAACCCGCCATCTAGCTGTGTGAGCTTGTTCACATTTTGTCTAAATATTGATAATATTATCGTCTCTAGAAAAACCACTTGAGTTACTTTTTTTCAAGCAGCATTCATATATTTTACGTAATCCGTATCCACCGCTGTAGTAGTGTATACGTTGACCTTGTAGGCATTATTTGCACACTGTTTTCTTCAACCCGCCATCTAGCTGTGTGAGCTTGTTCACATTTTGTCTAAATATTGATAATATTATCGTCTCTAGAAAAACCACTTGAGTTACTTTTTTTCAAGCAGCATTCATATATTTTACGTAATCCGTATCCACCGCTGTAGTAGTGTATACGTTGACCTTGTAGGCATTATTTGCACACTGTTTTCTTCAACCCGCCATCTAGCTGTGTGAGCTTGTTCACATTTTGTCTAAATATTGATAATATTATCGTCTCTAGAAAAACCACTTGAGTTACTTTTTTTCAAGCAGCATTCATATATTTTACGTAATCCGTATCCACCGCTGTAGTAGTGTATACGTTGACCTTGTAGGCATTATTTGCACACTGTTTTCTTCAACCCGCCATCTAGCTGTGTGAGCTTGTTCACATTTTGTCTAAATATTGATAATATTATCGTCTCTAGAAAAACCACTTGAGTTACTTTTTTTCAAGCAGCATTCATATATTTTACGTAATCCGTATCCACCACTGTAGTAGTGTATACGTTGACCTTGTAGGCATTATTTGCACACTGTTTTCTTCAAACTGCCATCTAGCTGTGTGTATTATCGTTTCCAGAAAAACCAACTGAGTTTTTGTTGTTGTTGTTTTTTTAAAAATAATGCCAGGCAAAGGCAGGCCGCCACGCAGAGGCCGTGCTAGGGGCCGTGCTGCTATGCAATCCTGTGGCCCTAGCAAATTGCCCAGTTTTAAAAAGCCAATGACCCTGAACTCCCAAAATGCTGAAGAGGTAGTTGACTGGCTTACACAGCACACCCCATCCTCTACCGTTTCTAACTTTACCACAACATCCTCCTCATCCTCCACTGCTATGGCCACCCCACGTAACACTTCCTCCACCACCGGTGCCCCTTCTTCACTGGAGTCAGAGGAGTTATTTTCCCATGAGTTTCTTGAACTGAGTAATGCGCAACCATTATTGCCAGAAGAAGATGAAGGAGATGAGGACCTTACACCAGATTTAATTCTGGCAGAGAACACGATAGAGATGGACATAATGAGTGATGAGGAGGAGGTCCCCGCTGCTGCTTCCTTCTGTGATGTGTCAGAAGAAATTGATGCATCTGAGGAGAATGATGATGAGGAGATTGATGTTTTGTGGGTGCCTAGTAGAAGAGAGCAAGAGGAGGGTAGTTCAGATGGAGAGACGGAGAGTCAGAGAGGCAGTAGGAGAATAAGACTTAGAAGAAGCAGGGAGGACAGCCCGCAGGGATCAGTAGGGCAACAACATGTATCGGCACCTGTGTTCAGCCGGCCAACGCACCCGCCATTGCCGCCAATGCCGCCAACTTCTACTGTTACCGCCAGATCGCACACTTCCAAAAAGTCAGCAGTGTGGGATTTTTTTAATGTGTGTGCCTCTGACAAAAGCATTGTAATTTGCAATGAGTGCAGTCAGAAACTGAGCCTTGGTAAGCCCAACAGCCACATAGGTACAACTTCTATGCGAAGGCACATGAGCGGCAAGCACAAAGCACTTTGGGAGCAACACCTCAAAGGCAACAGGCAAACTAAAAGCCACACTCCTTCTGGTCCAGCATCTTACTGCTCTACCTCTGCTCTCCTTGACCCGTCTGAACCACCCTCCACTCCGCCTTCCACCTTGACCACCTGTTCCCATTCCCAGTCATCTGCCACCAGCCAAGTTTCTGTGAAGGCCATGTTTGAGCGTAAGAAGCCAATGTCTGACTGTCACCCCCTTGCCCGGCGTCTGACAGCTGGCTTGTCTGCACTCTTAGCCCGCCAGCTTTTACCATACCAGCTGGTGGACTCTGAGGCCTTCCGCAAATTTGTAGCAATTGGGACACCGCAGTGGAAGGTACCCAGCCGCAATTTTTTTCTAAAAAGGGAATACCACACCTGTACCAACATGTGCAGAGCCAAGTTACCGCATCTCTGTCACTTAGTGTTGGGCCAAAGGTCCATATGACTACTGACGCATGGTCCTCCAAGCATGGTCAGGGCAGGTATGTCACCTACACTGCCCACTGGGTGAACTTGGTAATGGCTGGGAAGCAGGGAATGGGTAGCTCAACAACAACAGTGGAGTTGGTGTCACCGCCACGGATTGCACGCGGTTCTGCCACCACCTCTACTCCTCCATCGCTCTCTACCTCGTCTTCTTCCTCTTCTTCTTCTTACTCTGCTGCTGGGTCCTCCTTCTCCTCCTCCACACCTGTGCACCCCCAGCTCCCCCTAGGCTATTCGACGTGCCAGGTACGCCGTTGTCACGCTGTCTTGGGGATGACGTGCCTGGAAAGCAAAAACCATACCGGATCTGTACTCCTGTCATCTCTGCAGTCACAGGCCGATCGGTGGCTGACCCCACACCAACTGCAGATCGGAAAAGTGGTGTGTGACAATGGAAGCAATCTGTTGGCAGCGTTGAGACTGGGCAATTTAACACATGTGCCCTGCATGGCACATGTGTTAAATTTAATAGTCCAACGTTTTGTCTCCAAGTACCCAGGATTCCAGGACGTTCTCACCCAGTCCAGAAAGGTGTCGGCCCATTTCAGACGTTCCTACACAGCCATGGCACGCCTTGCTGACATTCAGCAGCGCTACAACATGCCAGTCAGGCGTTTGATTTCTGACAGCCAGACTCGCTGGAATTCAACGCTCCTTATGTTGGAACGTCTGCTGCAACAACAAAGGGCCGTCAACGAGTACCTTTTTGAACTGGGTGGTAGGACTGGATCTGCAGAGCTGGGGATTTTTTTCCCCCGTTACTGGGTGCTTATGCGCGATGCCTGCAGGCTCATGCGACCTTTTGAAGAGGTGACAAATATGGTCAGTCGCACCGAAGGCACCATCAGCGACCTAATACCCTTCGCTTTCTTCCTGGAGCGTGCCGTGCGACGAGTGACAGATGAGGCTGTAGACCAGCGTGACGAGGAGCTGGAAGCGCGCGATTTCTGGTCGGAATCACCAGAACGAACCCAGGCACCTGCTGCAACGCAGGGAGAGGTGCCAGAAGTGGAGTCAGAGGAGGAAGGTGGCTTTGTGGAGGAGGAGGAGGAGGACCAACAGGAGCAGGCTTCCCAGGGGGCTAGTGGTGACCTTTTGGGGACCCCTGGTCTTGTACGTGGCTGGGGGGAGGAGACCGTGGATGATGCAGTCCTTGATAATGAGGAAGCGGAGATGGATAGCTCTGCATCCAACCTTGTGAGAATGGGGTCTTTCATGCTGTCATGCCTGTTGAAGGACCCCCGTATCAAGAGGCTTAAGGAGAAGGACCTGTACTGGGTCGCAACGCTACTAGACCCTCGGTACAAGCATAAAGTGGCAGAAATGTTACCAACATACCACAAGTCCGAAAAGATGCGGCATTTACAAACCAGCCTGCAAAACATGTTGTACAATGCTTTTAAGGGTGATGTCACTTCAGGAACTCATCAACATTCCAGGGGCAGAGGTGCCAGTAATCCTGCCACGAGCGCACCTGCAAGGACAAAGCCCTTTGGCCAGTCTGTAACGTCAGACATGCAAATGTTTTTCTGTCCAAGGCAGCGCCACAACCCTTCTGGATCCACCCTCAAAGAACGCCTCGACCGGCAGGTAGCGGACTACCTGGCATTAACTGCAGATATCGACACTCTGAGGAGCGATGAACCCCTGGACTACTGGGTGTGCAGGCTTGATCTGTGGCCAGAGCTGTCACAATTTGCCATGAACCTCTTGTCTTGCCCAGCCTCAAGTGTGCTCTCAGAAAGGACCTTCAGTGCAGCAGGAGGGATTGTAACTGAGAAGAGAACTCGCCTAGGTCACATAAGTGTCGATTACCTGACCTTTATTAAAATGAATGAGGGGTGGATCTCGGAGGGTTACTGCACGCCGGAAGACTTGTTCTGACTTCTATGCAGCTGTCCTTCTCTTCAAGCCTCATGACTCCACACACAGCTGTCCTTTAGCGTCCTCCTCCCTCCGCCACCGTTACAAACTAGGGTGCAAACCCTACTGGTTTAATTTTTTCTGGCCTCTGTGCTTCAGTGGCTGCAACCAAAAAAACTGGGCAAACAATGTCTACAAGGTCAACGTATGGCAAAAAATGACTATTTTCAGCATTTATATGGCATATTTTTTCTGGCAACTGTGCTTCAGTGGCTGCGACCAAAAAAATGCATATTTTCAGCATTTATATGGCATAATTTTTCTGGCCTCTGTGCTTCAGTGGCTGCAACCAAAAAAATTTATATTTTCAGCATTTATATGGCATAATTTTTCTGGCCTCTGTGCTTCAGTGGCTGCAACCAAAAAAATTTATATTTTCAGCATTTATATGGCATAATTTTTCTGGCAACTGTGCTTCAGTGGCTGCGACCAAAAAAATGACTATTTTCAGCATTTATATGGCATATTTTTTCTGGCCTCTGTGCTTCAGTGGCTGCGGCCAAAAAAACTGGGCAAACAATGCCTACAAGGTCAACGACGTTGACCTTGTAGGCATTGTTTGCCCAGTTTTTTTGGCCGCAGCCACTGAAGCACAGAGGCCAGAAAAAATATGCCATATAAATGCTGAAAATAGTCATTTTTTGCCATACGTTGACTCAACGTATATGGCAAAAAATGACTATTTTCAGCATTTATATGGCATATTTTTTCTGGCAACTGTGCTTCAGTGGCTGCGACCAAAAAAACTGGGCAAACAATGCCTACAAGGTCAACGTATGGCAAAAAATGACTATTTTCAGCATTTATATGGCATATTTTTTCTGGCAACTGTGCTTCAGTGGCTGCAACCAAAAAAACTGGGCAAACAATGTCTACAAGGTCAACGTATGGCGAAAAATTACTATTTTCAGCATTTATATGGCATATTTTTTCTGGCAACTGTGCTTCAGTGGCTGCGTCCAAAAAAACTGGGCAAACAATGCCTACAAGGTCAACGTATGGCAGTTGTTTAAAGAGAACAGTAGATTACTAGCCAGCAAAGCTACCTAAGCTAAAATGTCCCTCAAATCCCTGCAGACTTCTGTCCCTCCAATACAGAGCAGTATCAAGCAGATTACTAGCCAGCAAACTTACTATCATCTGTCCCTGAAATCACTAACAGCTCTCCCCCTACACTATCTCTTCCAAGCACACACAGGCAGATTTTTCAGATACATTTTTGCCCTTGATCCCCCTCTGGCATGCCACTGTCCAGGTCGTTGCACCCTTTAAACAACTTTAAAATCATTTTTCTGGCCAGAAATTTTTTTTTTAGATGTTAAAGTTCGCCTTCCCATTGAAGTCTATGGGGTTCGCGAACCGTTCGCGAACCGCTCGCATTTTTGCGCAAGTTCGCGAATATGTTCGCGAACTTTTTTTCCGACGTTCGCTACATCCCTAATTATCACTGCAATAACTTGAATTTATCGGATTACCAGACCATCTATCATTAAATTCTACATGACCTCCACAGGTTTGAGATGGAGTATTTTCGGATTTGGATTTTTAGCAACTTTGGGTTATAATAAATCTCTAAAAATTCAAGTTTTTATTCTTCTAAAAATTAGAGTTTTCAACTTTAACAACTCAACCAGAACATTATGAGGTTTAATAAATAGGCCCCTTAATGTCTGCTTCAAGCTAATTAATAAATAAGTGAAAAACCAAAAGGCCAAGGACAGACCCCTGTGGTACTCCACTAACAACACTGGTGCAATTAGAAAATGCTCCATTTAATACCAATCTTTGGAATCTATCCTTCAGCCAGTTCTCTATCCAGGTACAAATACTATGTTCCAGGCCAATATTCCTTAATTTAACCAGTAACCTTCTGTGTTGTATCAAATACTTTAGTCTAAGTAGATCCCATCCACTGCCATCCCAGAGTCAAGGTTCCTGCTTCTACTCACCTCCTCTAATTAATTTTGATTTTCAAAATATTCAAGTATCTTAGTTCTTATTACCCTTATTGCCCCTTATTACCCCTTCAAAAGCTTTCCTAGCACTGATAATGACAGTTATTATTTGTATAGCGGCACCATTTTAGCAAGTTGCCAGTCTCTCAGCACTATACCAGACCTCAATGAATCCTGAACAATTGAGTAAGGAGGTTTGGCAATCAAAGCATTAAGCTGATTTAGTACCCTTGGGATGAATACCATCTGGTCCTGAACCTATGTTTACCTTTACATGCAGCAGTCTCTTTTGAATATTCTCCTGAGTCACCCATGCATCAATAGATATATAATTAGAATTAGGTCAGTTGAAAAAGAAACCATAATTAGGCTCCTCAGTTGTATAGACATAAAATAACAGTTCTGAATCTCTGCTTTTTCCCTGCTTTCATCAAACATTGGACCTTCCTCCAAATGGGGGGTTATTTGGTAAAATCTGAATTTATCTCATTATTTAAATAAAAAAGACCACATTCCCATACCCAATTTTACCTTATTTATTATTTAAAAAGCTTGATTTATTTGGTTCAGGTAAAAACTCTATAATATTGAGTGAAAATCGGAATCGTTAGTTTTTTTTAGTTTTTTTCCCCAATAGCTCGATTTTTTTGGATGTTTTTCCCAAAAAGCCTAAATTTTTTGGATTTTTACCCGAAAAGACCAAAATGGTCAGATTTTCAGGCTAAACGTCACAATAGTATAGGAACTTCTGCCATTGACTTCTACATAACCTCGGCAGGTCTGAGATGGCAGATTTTCAGATTCAGGCTTTTTGCAGAATCAGGCTTTAATAAATCTCAAAAAATTTGTTTTTTTAAAAAAACAAACAAACTGAAACATTCGAGTTTTGCCCCAAAATGCCCAACCATCATTGTATGATTTATTGGCCTCCTTGTATCGGATTATCGTTTTAGCTGTCCAAGGTAAGTTCAAAGCCTTAAAAGCATGTCTTTTCTTACCATCCTCGACACCAACACTTCTAACCACAAACATTTTGTTTTGCATGATGTTCCTTGCTACAAGGGGAAAATACCGGCATGTATATTTAATAAGTAGATTTTTAAAAGTAATTTAAAAGCTTTTCCCAGTTAAAAGTACTGAAAATTTGCTGTGAATATTTTTTCATTTTGCTGTTCTTGGGGGTCAGGAATATTTTATTTGCCTTGGTTTTTAAATTTTTTATAGTATTTATAATACTATCTTTTCCTAATTGAATTCACTGCAGCATTTATGCAGTGGGATAATTGGCATTTTTCATTTTTACATTTTAAAAATAAGACCTAGAATTAAGAATCTAGTGTACACTATACAGTTAAACAAAATGATGGCCATCTTCCAAGATCTGCTTAGCTCATAACAAGGTTACAGATATATAGAAACATTGGGGTGTCACCCTGCTATAGTTCCAGGGGTACCCAGGGCACAAATAAGCACTCACCCCAAATCTCCCCCTAACTGACCTTCAGACTGGGCCCCCTTAGCTCATAACAAGGTTACAGATATATAGAAACATTGGGGTGTCACCCTGCTATAGTTCCAGGGGTACCCAGGGCACAAATAAGCACTCACCCCAAATCTCCCCCTAACTGACCTTCAGACTGGGCCCCCTTATCTCATAACAAGGTTACAGATATATAGAAACATTGGGGTGTCACCCTGCTATAGTTCCAGCGGTACCCAGGGTACAAATAAACACTCACCCCAAATCTCCCCCTAACTGACCTTCAGACTGGGCCCCCTTATCTCATAACAAGGTTACAGATATATAGAAACATTGGGGTGTCACCCTGCTATAGTTCCAGCGGTACCCAGGGTACAAATAAGCACTCACCCCAAATCTCCCCCTAACTGGCCTTCAGACTGGGCCCCCTTAGCTCATAACAAGGTTACAGATATATAGAAACATTGGGGTAACAGTCACCCTGCTATAGTTCCAGGGGTACCCAGGGCACAAATAAACACTCACCCCAAATCTCCCCCTAACTGACCTTCAGACTGGGCCTCCTTAGCTCATAACAAGGTTACAGATATATAGAAACATTGGGGTAACAGTCACCCTGCTATAGTTCCAGGTATATTCCTTATAAAAAGCTGATAACAAGGTTACATATATATATATATATATATATATATATATATATATAGGTGATGTGATGTTTGTGCAATTTGTATATCGAAATTGATACAGCAGACACTCCACTCCCAATATTTTTTTAAAGATCAGTTACGGTGCCATGGATCCAGTTTTCAATGACAGAACCCAGTTCCCATCATTCTACAGAACTATCCCCAATGTGAAGGCAGAAATTGATGGGATTGTGCAGATACTGAAGCACTTTGGCTGGAAATGGGTCGGACTCATTATATCAGATGATGACACTGGATACAGAGCCCGGGAAAGGATAACTGAGGAACTTTCAAGTGTTCAGGGCTGTGTAGCTTTTTCCGCTATTATCAATAACACATTTTATCTTGAGAAATATTATGAAGATACAATTGTTGCTACAATTCGGAAAAACAGTGCTAAAGTTATAGTTGTGTTTTCTAGCACTAAATCCACTCTCAGCTTTCTTAGTCTATTTTTATTCAATAAAATGCCAAGGAGAATTTGGGTCATGTCTTCCTTTTTCACAAAAATTTTTAATTTAAGGAAAAAGAAAATAGAAACCACATTTAATGGTTCCCTGATGGTGCTAGTTCAGGAAGGACAGATCCCTGGTTTTGAACATTTTTTTAATTCATTTACTCCTAACAAATATCCCAAAAATGAATTAACACGAATTATATGGGAAGGTTTGTTTCGCTGCTATTTCCTGGATGCTATCAGCTTGATAATAACTGTCCCAGGAGCCAAAGTAAAATACTGCACAGGGAATGAGACTCTCAGTGATAGACATTTATTACTGTATGGGAATCACAATTACAGAATCACTTATAGAGTTTACACTGCAGTCTATGCACTGGCACACGCCCTGCACAATCTCTACTCTGCTCAGCCACCAGCCAATCACTGGGACCGATTGGAAACTCTACAAATGAATGTGAAGCCCTGGCAGGTAGGTTTTTACCTAAAGTAAGTATTATATTTTATATTGCCCAAAAGAAGGGCTCAGTTACTGCATGTTCTAAGGCGAATGTAGTAATTAAATAAGCAAAAAGAATTTATAACTGAGATCTCCTAAAAAATTTTTTGTCAAACTTAAATTCCTGAAATATAGTTGGTCCCAGATTTAAGGAGGCCATACTCTGGCTTAATCACATGTTGTGGCTCATACATTGGCCAACATGGAACACCAGCAGATGACATTACCAAACCTGCCCATTCCCCAAACTGACCAAAATCCATATGAATATCAATTGGGATAGGTTGGTGTCACGATCGCCGCCCGGAGCAGGTCCAGGAGCTCCGGGCGGCGCGTCCTTCCCTGCCGGCGTCGCTCCCAAAATGGCGCAATGACGTCAGCACGTCGACATCGGCAAGGACGCCGATGACGTCAGAATGGCGCCAAATTCAAATATAAAAGCCTTACCAAGACGCCAGAATGGCGCCCAAGTATAGGATTCATTCCTGTGAAGTTTCCTGGGTTTCCTGTCTGCTTCGCTGAAGACTTATCTTGTTCCTGTTTGTTGCTGACCTCTTGCCTGGACTTTTGGACTTTGCTAATATTCTGCCTGCCTTTGAACTCTTGCCTGGATCCCGACTACTCTTTTGATTAACCCTTTGGACACCGCGACCTTGCTCCCTCAAGAGGGCTTCCTCCTCGATCCTGACTACCTCCCTGGAGGGACCTCCCGGCTCCCTGACAGTTGGACATCATAAATGTGCTGGCAGTTTTCTAAGATATCATTTGGGTGTATATGGCTAGCTCCAGAAGTAATTTTGAATAGGGTTTTGTTTGTAAGTTTTCAAAGTGTTCCTTTAAGATTTCCAGGGCAGTTGTACAGATTTGGAGATTGAGTCTCACGGAGAACTAGATAAACCCCATATCAAAAATTTGTAAAAAAAATTGTAAACTGTGGTGATTCGGCCTTTTGAATGTTAAATATGTACTAGTATTTATTCTTGACTGAAATTAATCTGGCCATTAATGACCTGTTGCTTACAGTATATGTTGTATTGTTTGTTTGTTTTTGAATCTATATGAAACTTTGTGATGAAATAAAAGCTGTAAGATCTAGAATCAAGGTTTCAATTTAAATACTTCAGCAGTTCACATCAGTTTCCCCGACCCCTGCTAGGTTTACCTACTATCTCTTTGAGGCATGTGGAATTATAACTTATAACAGGAGATAGTCTATGCAAGTGTAAGGGTATAAGGTTAAGGGTCTTTTTATTTAAAAAAAAAGTGTTAGGGATTAACTCCAGCTTGGTAAACATGGGCTGTATTTGTTCACAGTTTGGGATAAGATAATTTCCTCATTCCCTGGGGGAGCTGGGAGTTTCTCTGTAGCCAGGGATGTTTGTTGATTCATTTAACCCTAAAAAATGAAGGACCCCAAGGCGTTGCTTCTTCAGTCTCAGGGCCTAGCAGCTCTAGTAGGTTGAAGTTGGGACCAAGGAGGCAGCTGTATAACAAAAAGTAGAATTTGCAGTATCCGAAGGGTTAAGAGTTTGTAGACATATCCAGGCAAAATATTAGGGCTGACAGTGACTAGCAAAGTCAGAATCAAGGCAGGGGGTCAGGAACTGAAAGATCAAGGTGAAATACCAGTTTTGGGGTACTCAGGAACTTCATAGAGAAAGACCTATATTCAGGCATTGAATCCGGGTCTCTGGTGCCATTTTATTTAGAATTTTGCATCAAAACACCACTTGGTAATACCACAGCTCATTACGTGACCACAATGGAGTGCTCCTGACATTCAGATGACACTTGCCTAGAAAGGTAGGTGGTGCTTTGGTGCCTGGGGCATCAGACCTCAGTAGGAGGAGAAAATCGGAAAAGTTAGAAAGGTTAGAGTTTGCACCTCAAGGAGTGAAATTTAGACTGATGTAAAATAATAGAGCACTCAGATATTCCAACAAGGAGGGGTAAAAATGTAGTACCCTAGACATCAACTTCTAGCAGCAGGAGTCAAGTGGATAGGCCCATGTATAGAGAAATCCTATGAGTAGCACCATTGTGATGACCTTGTACTCTGGAGACTGTACACTTGATAGAGATTACAAACGCTGCCTGTTGCTAACGTCCCGCCTGTGCCTATGTCATTATAGGTGGTAAATATACTGAATATAAAATGTTCGGTTTATCCTGAAGTAACATCTAAGAGACTATGCATAACAGTCTTACAGTTAACTGAATTCTAAGAACAAGTTATTGCAAGGTCTTTGTGTCTCAGAATCAGTGTGGAAAGTGAAGACCCATCTGATAGAAGAAGTTGTGTGTAGCCCATGCTCTGTTAGCAGTTGAAGGAACTCAATGGGCCTGGGAAAAGAAAGATAAGTTCAACAGCAGCAGATCAAGGAGGAGCGATATCCCAAACAATAAATCTTACCTACCTGCCTAGATAGTGTTACGCAAGCATCTCTAGTGCTTTTTACTGTAGCCCCCATCATTTTTCTATATCTCTTTTGGTGGCAGTTAAAGTAGTATCAGCAGTGCTTAAATAAAAGGTAAATAGTGCTGATGCCATTGATTTTACATTTGCAGGATGCCTTTTGATCAATGTTACATCAAATGTATATTAAAGAAAATAAAGTGCTAGAATCCTCAAAAATTCATTGAGGAGGGGGATTTAACAGAAAGAATAAAATATAGTATAGTATTTTTTTTAAAAAATTTTTTTGTTTTTTGTTTTTTAAAAAATTGTTAAGACCCACCGTGATTATTAACAGTGATAATAGTGTTCTTTTATTTAACTTAGAAGAAGAGAGCCCAAAAAAATGAAAGTGGTGAATTTTAAATGAAAGATAACAAAAAAAGAATAAAAAATAAAAATAAAATATGAAAAATAAAATTAAAAAATTGCAAAATATAAGACATTTATCAGTAAAGTAACAAATGAAACATTTGAAATAAAGGATTTGATTAAATGTGAAACAGCGAATATTATATATGGTTTAGAATGTCCCTGCGGACTCCAATATGTAGGGAAAACAAATAGAAAGATAAAGGAAAGGATTGGAGAACACATAAATAATATAAAAAAAGGAAATATGAAGCATTCCGTATCTAAACACTTTACAGAGAAACATAACAAAAATCCGTCAGGCTTGAAATGGTGGGGTATAGAACAAGTTAAAAATAATTGGAGAGGAGGAAACCTGGTGACCAAAACCCTACAAAGAGAAAGCTGGTGGATACATAGGATAAAATCCCTTACTCCTTTGGGGTTAAATATAGATTTTAACCTTAAAGCGTTTCTAGACAAATAAACAAGTAATATAGTCACAAGAATCCTGAATGTAACTATATTCTACTGATAACACTATGGGGATTGAAACTGTTACTTTCGTAATGATAATTGACACTTCCCTTAGACAATTCTAGATAAGGAAATGGCTACTCTTTTCAGGTCTTATCAAAAGACAGAAATAGACACTTTGAAATGTAATTTTAAAAAAATACAGAGTGGTGCCATACAGGTTATACTCAAGAGTGTGACAAACACTGAATGTGACAATTATCGCTTAAATTAATGTTGGAGTCCAAGTGTTTAAATTGTTTTTAAATTGTTTTTCTAAACTGTTTTTTAAAAAAAAGTTTTTTAAAATTATGGATGTTTAATGCTGTAGAATTGTTGAATACATATGCTTAATCTTTCTATATGTATAAATTAGTGCACTAAATCCCTTCTGGGTGTAGAAACAATAGGGCAGGATTTTTTTGAAGTTATGATACGCACTAGCTGTATAAAGAACAGTGCCTAAATGCACTGAAACACTTGTAAATAAAGTTGTTGTAAGTTTGGTTGAGAGCGCACAGAGAATAAAGGGGCAAGAAAGTATGTGGACGTCATCGCTCAGGAAGAAGCCAGCCAGGCGAAACGCGTAAGCGAAAAGGACCACGCTAACCTTTTGCAGGAGTACCCGATCCAGAGAGACGTCTGTATCTTCCGAGGGACGCCAAGGAGACACAGCGACTTTCGCGGGACTTTTACCAATCCTTTTGCAGTTTTACCGATCGTGTTTGTGAGTGTATTTTTATTCTATTAAACTGTTTTAAAGTGATCCCTGCACATGCCCCTCTCTATTTTTATCCCTCCTACAACAACCTGGATAGTAGAAAAAGAGTGGAAACAGCGCGAACAGGACCTATCAGACGCTCTCCCTTAACTCACATTTGGTGAGTGAGCTGCACAACCGGCTGTACCGGAATTGTGGCAAAGTATTCTATGTTACCTTTCCTCTAATCCATAGAGTGTGGATCTTAAACGGGAAAAATCTAAGGGGAAGTTGAACCCACACCAAATATTCCTTAATTACATTAATATTCACCTATTGCACAATTGAATGTGTTTTAAGTAATAAATAACACTGAATTCACTATCACTTGGAGAGAAATCGTTGGCATTTATTAATTCACTAAATTATTCACTTGTTCACTTTTTAATTTTTTAATTTTATTTTTCATATTTTATTTTTATTTTTTATTCTTTTTTTGTTATCTTTCATTTAAAATTCACCACTTTCATTTTTTTGGGCTCTCTTCTTCTAAGTTAAATAAAAGAACACTATTATCACTGTTAATAATCACGGTGGGTCTTAACAATTTTTTAAAAAACAAAAAACAAAAAAAATTTTTAAAAAAATACTATACTATATTTTATTCTTTCTGTTAAATCCCCCTCCTCAATGAATTTTTGAGGATTCTAGCACTTTATTTTCTGTACTTGGAGATCGTCTCAAACAGGTGGAGGAGGACCTGCAAGTGCTGAACTGTGGGGAAACCAAAGTTTGTCCTTGGATACAACCTGATATATTTGGATCAAATGTATATTGTCAGCACACAATGCAGCAGGATCAGAGGAGCCGAGCATGTATTACATAGGACCCATGACCCAAGTATGGCTATTCTGAAATCTGTTCAGCACAAAAGGCGGCCATCTCAATCCTTTAATATCTAACAACTAGATTTATCCTTTACTAGTAATTATTTCATAAGAATAAATGTATTCATTGAAGTAAGGATAAATAAATCAAAGGTCCCAAAAGAGTAATGACTCACCACATTGAGGAAGAGGCCCAGGTGCACCACCCAGAGTCTTCAGCAATGGGAGCAGATCAAGGGAATTTGTAGAGCAGGCACCCAAAATAAAGCAAGTTGAAAACGTTTATTATGTCCAAATATTTGTAACACAAAATGCGTTAGGCTTTATATTTGGACATAATAAGCTTTTTCAAATGCTTTTACTCGCCTGGTGGAAGAATGCCTTTATTTTGAGTGCCTGCTCTATAATTGTAGTCATTGCCAGCCTTTCAAACAGATAAATACTGCAATAGTTTATCCCAGCATACTTTATTGTTAATTATTCATGCTGTTATTGCACAAACTTAAACCTCATTCATTAAAGGTAATTGCTTCCATGGCTCTTCCTTGTTCTTCTCTATATTTGTGCTTGGTGTGCTTCGTCTGTCCCACCTCCTGTTTAGAATCTTGCGCTAGTGCATTTCTTGATGCAGGGGAACCATGGAGCTACCACCACCCTGAAGTGCCACTTATTGCTAGGTTCCCAATGTGGGCTACAAAGAAAGGTGCAGAAGACTTGAATCTAAGGAATCACATCTGAGCATCAGTTAAGTCAGTGCTCTCCAACTGATGTTCCAAGGGTCTACCTTGTGGGACCCTGCATTTAAGTGAGACTGCTATTAGACCTAAGTCTATCTAAGCTTTACTGTGGCTAAGCTTTAAATTGGATCAATACTTCTTTTAACTGGTCCCTGTATTATTCACACCTCAGACAGTATTGTACTGTTCATCTAAGATTGGTCCTGATGAGTTACTTGTATGGTTCTGATTGGTTTCCCTGTCTTCTGCTCTACTCTGCATATGTATGCCATATTCTGCTTGTATGTGCCATAATCTGCCTGCCCAACTCTGCCTGTGTGTGCCATACTCTGCCTGTGATAACTTTGCTGTATGTGGGAGGTGAGCCTTGTAGGGACCCTGGGACCAATGTTTTTTAATGTGTTGGGGGCACTGGCACCAATTTTATTTGAATGTGTAGGGAGTCCTTTATTGTGCAGGGACTGGAGATTTCTGATAGCAGCCCTGTACCTGTCCCTGCTCCATTCAAGTATGTTATATACATTAAAAGGGGAAAGAGGATAGCCTCAAGATATATTGATTGCTTAACTTGTCTATGGATATCTTGTTTGTAGGCACCATATCCAATGAACAATACCTGTACACAATGTTCAGAAGATCAAATTATTCTTATCAGTCTCATTCTGATTTTCTTTTCTTCAGCTGAATGTCTTCGTTCGCAATGTAAGTTTCACCACCAACGGCAACACTCACTCCTTCAATGAATATGGAGACCCGCCAGCCAGTTTTGACATTATCAAGTGGGTTTTCTTATCAAACAACTATATGTTAAAAAATAAAGTTGGATATTTCAATGCATCAACCAGGGAACAGATTTACATCAACAACAGTGAGGATCTGTTTGGTCCATTCTTTGAAAAGGTAAGAGGGAAAACAAGTTGAACAGATGAACATATTTTCATATAGTTTTGCTCATTGACTTTTGAGCCACCACTTGCTGCTCCCTAAATGGGGTGCTTTGTGCACCTGTGAGCACCGAAAAAGGGCCACCATAGAATCATTTTTATAACCTCTCTTCATATACAGGAAATCTTAAGAGAAAACTGTCTTTGCATATAATACACAAGAGTCATGAATATCCTGTAAATGATTTCCTTATAATCGGAGCTTAGTGATGTCATCGGTTATAATCAACGTTTGATGTTGATGTTATTTCTGTCACATGACTCACTGAAACTTGTGTATTATAATAATTAACAAAATATGAGAATATTAGAAGTCACTTTGGCCTTGTGCTTTTATATGGTCATGGATCTCCTTGGTAACTTATAATATCCTTATATTTTACAGGAGGGGATACTTTATTCACTATATAATCTGCAGTTTGGCTATATTCCTATGGGCCAAACTGTAAATGATATCCTCATAAATGGTGCCCTTCTTTGTATACCTTTAAATGGACAGGCTCCAAGTTTCCATCTCTTTTTCTTGCACTTCCCTCACTGGCCCCTGCCTTCTCTGAAGCTCTCTGCTTTTAACCCTGTGTTTGCCACTGTTCAAAGGCCAATAGCGTCATCTGTATTGTTTGTTTATGATGATCCCTACAAGAACTTTCGTTCCTGCCATTACCCTGAAGACCTAATATGAGCAATTATTACTCGAGGATCATACCCTGTGCCACATTTGTTGCAGCTATGGGAGAAAGCTCTCCCTTGATTTTGACCTATACATTGATTTTTTACTTTACATATTTAACTGTATATTATAATGAATAATTAACCCTGTACTTAAAATTGTAAAGGTATAAGAAATCACCTGGCAGCTATGTGAGCTGTATAAAAGCACTTTAAATAGTCACCTAACTCCTCGGTGACTTATAACATCTTTATTAATAGTGATGAAAAAATTTGCTGTGACCAAAAAGTTGGGAAAACAAATAATTCACTGCATGAAAAACATGGTGGTGCATTGGTCTCCTTTTCCCAGATGGGCCCTTGCTAAATGGAAGAGAGAGGCTTTTGTGCAATTACAAGTAAATAAAAACATAAACAAGGACAACGTTTATTTCCAAACACAACACGGTAATTAGATACAATTAAGGCAGAACTTAGCCACATGACATCACTGTGAAGACATTTGGTAGATTTAAGAAACACTTTCAGGTTACCAGCTAGTAGTCAGGAATCAGGATCTCCTCCAGTGGAATTGTTCAGGGAGTGGAATCCTAAACCTGAACCCCTTTAGAACTGTGGTCCATTCACTGCAGGACAGTTATGTCTACAAGAGAGCTTAGTGGTCAATATTGATATGTCATTTAGATAACATACAGAAATGGGATATAGCAACTATTTCAAAACCTAGAAAAAAAGCTAAGGTCCTGGTCTTTGCCTCTAACAACCACCTCTGCTACTCAGATGCCACCAGGTATTAACATGAGAGGACCAAGGGGGGAGTTCTGGGCAGGTAAAAGAACCATAATGTATACAGGAAGAACAGGGAACAAGGAGCGTGGTCAAGTGACAGGCCAGGTCAATACCAAACAGATAATACGGTAGCAAATCAGGAAGCAGAAGCATAGTAAAGGTCACAGGCCAGGGTCAAACACACCACTAGCGCTCACCAGAATCATGATACGGGGAATAGTCAGAAACAAGCATGCATCAGAAACAGGCAGGGAACTAAGGAAGGTTAGGGACAGGCAAGATCAGGAACCAGTTAAACAAGCTTGAATCGAACCCAGAAACTATTGTAAATAGACCTACATTGGGAAATGAGTCAGTGCAATGTAGGGGAGGAACTCCACGATACTGCGTTTTTATCTGACAGTCGGATAAATGTAGTTCTTACCTGCGATTTCTCCTTCACTTTATGTTATCTTCACAACATCCGACACATTGCATGTGTTTCATCGCATGGTGACATGTTGGCACCAGACGCATTGTGGAGTTCCTCCCTATGGGGTTTTATAGGCAGCTTAATAGCTTACACAGATCACTTGTGGCCAGAGAACAGGTGAAACAAGCCATGCCTATTTGCAATTACATGGAAAGCAATAGGAGTGAACTAGGGCCTGTACAAGCCGGATGGGCTTTATAGTGGATGGCAGATATGCATCCCCTGTTTTTAGTTCCTGAGCCATCCATTTAGGAGTGTGCCCTTTAAGAAACACCAGAGGGTTAAGCAGCCAGAAGGTGGGCTGGACAGTCAAGGGGTGTGTAAGGGAGTGAGCAGCAGGTGTGCAGGGGGGGGAGAGAAGGAGCTGCACAGGAGGGCTGGGCTGTATTGTTGGAACGGCTGAACTTTCAGAGACCTGGGGGGGCCGATAGCCAGGGGGACATTTTCCTGTTGTTTTCCCCACAGACCAAGCCTGGATTGTACCTTGGGGTACTGAAAACTTAAAAATGCTGAAGTGAGCTATTTTGTTTGTTACTGGACTATATTGCTGAATGAAGCTGTTTTTCTTTCTGTTACATTTTGACTGCTGCTGGAAGCTCTTTGTGTTCAAAATAAACGGACTGTTTTTCTTTTCACCTTGGCGTGGCCTGTATTTATACTAACAATCCCGCTGTGATCCCCCCAAACTTCACAGGCCTTAGCTGTCTGCTCACATAGCACAGTGGCAATGCAGACTACACATAAACACCAGGTACCAGGTTGAACTCCAATCAGGTTGTTAAAGAAGGGAATTTTCAGCCATAGAGAAAATAACCATATGGGTCCCTTAAATCCTACTAAAGTTGTAATCCTACATGACACCTCTTTACAAGCCAACTGCCCTCATTTTGTTAGCATAGTCTTGAGGATCCCATGGGGACAGAATATTCTCAAAATTGGGAAGGTTTTGAGGTGGCGTGGGTTATATCTGGGCATAATTTGGTGTATGGACAGTGATTTTGCCTCTTAATACCTTCCTGGTTTTCTATTGTTAAATACTAGAAATGCTTCATATACAACTGAATTCTTTAATTTTGTTAATAGCCTTAATTAACAAAAATGTAGGAATGGTGCAATGTTTCCATCTGAAAAAGCCTTCACATGCTGCTTCAAAGCCATATTCAGAGTTCTGGGCCATTTTCATAACCAAGACTTAACCTAAACCTTCAAATTGTATTGACAAAGTGAGAGGAAAAAGGTATAAAAAATGGAAGGACTTAATTCAGCCAGAAGACATTGCTCAGTATTGCGTCTGATCCATCACCCATCTACACATGTGGCTCATTTAATCGAAGCCCACAAAAAGAGCAAGTATATTCTCAGGTCCCATGATTTTCTCATGAACTAATGCAAGACATTTGAGAATAGGGTGTCTGTGGATTGAAACAATGAATTTTGATGGATAGTAAAAGGGGCCATAAGCAAGTATTATATTTTAAAAATGGTTTGACTTGTCCAGTACAAATATTGCAATATAATAAATAAACTACCTCACCACTTGTCTCAGCATTGTTCTGTATATACTTCATGACCCCCTGTGGAAATATAAATCTGAACAATTTGCAATTAATGTTTAGATTCTGACAAGGACCCACAGTTTACTGTGAAAACTAGATCAAAATGCTGAAGTCATTTGTTTTGGTCTTTAATGTTCCTCAAAGGCAGAGTTTTATTATTTTTATTTTACAAATGCAGATGCCACAGTCTCGGTGCAATGCACCTTGTGCCCCAGGATACAGGATGACTAAAATAGAAGGGGCCCCATCTTGTTGTTATGACTGTGTCCAGTGTGGAGATGGAACATTTTCCAACACAACAGGTAAACAATATAGTAGCAGACAATAACAGGCATAATAGTTTAAAATAGGTGAAATGCATATTAGTTACACCCCTGTCAGTTCCCACCCTGGTGTCTCAATGCCAAGGTTTAAGGCATTTACAATGTTGTTCCAATCAAAATTGTCTCTTAGCTCTTAGTGCCGACATATTTTGCAGCAAAATCACAAGGAGTGAGCAAGATCAGAAGTAAGCAAGGTGACAGATGTAGTATATGGTATCACTTGGTAGCTAAACAGAGTGATGGTAGGCTTCTCTAAATAAGTGTTTTTTAAAAGATCATTTGAAAGCAGAAAGGTTAGGAGAAAGTTAGACAGATTGTAAGAAAGAATTCCAGAGGAAGATGTGAGGAGGTAATGAGAGAAGAGTTGAGGAGCAGCTCATTTTAGGTGCATGTTAAGCAGTTGGGTGAGTATCTAGAGATGTAGGGTGGGACAGAGTTATGAAGTGCTTTGAATGTCATGGTTATTAGTTTGAATTTTATTTTGAAAGATAGTGGAAGTTAGTGCAGGGATTGGCAGAGTGTCATGGCAGAGGAGGAGCAGTTGCTGAGGTGTATAAGCCTGGCAGCAGTATTCATTATGGACTAGAGAGGTGACAGTCTCTGGCAGGGTAGGTCAATTAGTAGAGTTACAGTAGTCTAGATGTGATATGATGAGAGTGAATAAGAATTTTGGCAGCATCTTGGATGATAAATTATCCATTTAGGATATATTCCTTAGATGAAAATGATATGATTTAATAAGTGACTGGATATGAGGAGTGAAGGACAGGGCAGAATCAAGGATTACCCCAAGGCACCGGGTCTGAGATAACTGAATGGTATGATAGATACCTCTGGGATGTTATGAGTGTTAGCTGGGGGAAAAAGAACCATTTCCATTTTAGAGAGTTTAATAAGTAGGGGATAAGATGATACTCCATTGTAAGAGACACTGAAGGAACAATTAGTGAGGTAAAAAGAGAACCAGGACAGGGCCATGTCATGAAGGCCAAATGAACGGAGTGACTGGAGGTGGAGAGGATGATCCACATTGTCAAAAGCAGCTGTATTAGCAATACTGTCAACTAATAATGTCACGCAGTATCAGTAGCAAGAAGTGGTTGTTGTCTATAGCGGTAAAAAGGTCATCAGTTAGTCAAATAAGGGCAGTTTCAATGGAGTGTTGTTGCCTAAAATCAGATTGTAGGGGGTCCAGCAAGTTATTGTCAGAGAGGAAAAATATCAGTTGGCTATAGACCATGTGTGCAAGTAGCTTAGAGAAGAAAGGTAGCAGAGAGATAGGTTGATGGTTATAAAGATTGGAGGGATTATGAGAGGTTTTTTTCAGAATAGTGGTAACAAGTGCATGTTTTAGTTGAGAAGGAAAGATTCAGGTTGAGAGCGAGAGATTAAATACAAGTGTCTAATAAGAGAGGGATTGGTGTTTCAAATAAGTTTGGTAGGAATGGGATAAAGTGGGCAGGCAGTAAGGTGAGAGAAAGCCAAACATTTTGAGACTTCCTCATCAGTCACAGGGGAGAAGGAGCACAGAAGAGTCTGGGGAGTGTGGAGGTGGTAAATGTATAGGGGGGCTTAAAGGAATTGTTCAGTGTAAAAATAAAAACTGAGAAATTGGGTACAGAGGAAAAGTGCAAAGGGAGGAGAAGAATGAGAAAAGTACAGGTGAAAAAAATGTAGATATAATGGAATTGTAGAGACAGAGTAGAAATACAATGTAATAATCCCACACTGAAATTAGAGTTCCTAACGGTGCCATCCTAAATGTGTAATTCAGATATGCTGTTGTAATAATGTAAGGCCAGGAGAACCACCAAGGTAAAGCTATCCCAGTCTAAAGATCATCACACCAAAATCACTTATTCTAGAACCCATATCAATAATATCTGGAGGGTAAATGAATGTGGAAGCAGAGGGCTCAGGTCTTTATCTCCCCTTTTTTTAAATCTCTCAAAAACAATTGTAAATGCATATTTGAAGTACAAAACCTTGATATTCATGACATTTTTAGATACATCTCTTTCAATGAGAACTAAACTTAAAAGCACTGGAGAATGCCAAATGCTATGCACCCCCATTGATTATAATTGATTGCCTAATGCCCCAGACATGTGCTCTAGAAAATGGCACCCATCTAGGGAAATTCTGTAGATGATGATCCATTATGATCTTCTTCCTCTTAATATTTTAGATGCTCTAGTTTGTTTGAAATGCCCTGTATATGAGATGTCTGATAGAAAAAGAACTGGCTGCATCCCAAAAGCTACAAACTATCTTTCGTATACAGACACCCTGGGAGCCAGTTTAACTTCCATTGCCTTGCTCCTCTTCATCACAGCTTCAGCAGTTTTGGGAAGTTTTTTAATATATTGGGACACTCCGATTGTAAGGGCCAACAACCAAAATCTCAGCTGTATTCTGATTTTTGCTCTCATGTTGTGTTTTCTCTGCATTTTATTATTCATTGGACGCCCAACACAGATATGTTGTCTCCTCCGACAAGTAACATTTGGGATTGTATTTACCATTTCTGTTTCTTCTGTGTTGGCTAAAACTCTCACAGTTATTATTGCCTTCAATGCCACAAAGCCTGGGAGCAAGCTGAAGAAGTATGTAGGAAGCCAACTGCCCATCATACTAGTCATTGTATGTTCTTTGGGTGAGATGTTGATTTCCGCTATCTGGATTGCCTCCAATCCTCCATTAGTGGAAGCTGATGTGTTTTCCGAAATGGACACAATCATTTTACTTTGTAATGAAGGATCAGTGACTCTATTCTTTTGTGTTATTGGATACATGGGAGCTCTGGCTTTTCTAAGTTTTATTGCTGCATTTCTAGCCAAGGATTTCCCTGACCGATTTAATGAGGCTAAAAACATCACTTTCAGTATGTTGGTGTTCTGTAGTGTGTGGGTGACATTTGTCCCTTCATACCTGAGCAGTAAGGGGAGTAGAATGGTGGCAGTTGAGATATTTGCCATCTTATCTTCTAGTGCTGGATTATTGGGCTGTATATTTGGCCCTAAGTGTTACATTATATACCTTAGGCCTCAATTAAATTCAAGAAGAACCACTATAAGAAAATAGTAAACTAGCCCCATTATCAACCTGCCAATATTGAGCAAGTTATATCTGTTATTGCATTTAACTATTTTATCTGGAAATCACATACCCTGCTTGTAAGACTGTTCCCCCTTTAATAGCACAATTGCTGTTTGACAGCTAGATTTTTTCTTGCTCAGTGGAGCAAAGACTGTAGAAATATACAAGGATGCGTGCCTTCATACAGAGGTACACTGTCTCTCCTCTCTATTGATTCTGTGAAGGAGCTCCACCCTCTGCAAGCTGACAGGAAGGAAGAGGGAGAGAAAAAGTGCTGCTAGGAGAGAGAAAGGACTGCTGGGAGAGAGAAGCAGCAGAGTACAAGCAAGGTGTACAAGCTCCCAGAGTTTCTGTGTGGGAAAGTTAGTAAGGAACCCCAGTGGCAGAAAAGCACGCTCTCTTTAGGGTGTGGAAGGAAAGCATGCTCTTCTCAGGGCATGGAAAACCAAATGCCTTTTTAGGACTTTGAAGCAACTGCCACATAAGTGGGGATTCCCTTCAGCAGTTCAGAGATCATCAGTTGACTTAGTGGGTGGAGACTCCAAGTTCATCAGCCATAAGGACATGGTTCAAAGCCAGAAAACTGCTCCTCTGATAGGGCCCCTGTGGAGAGCTGTTAATGCCAGAAATCCTGCTTCACTCAAGAAGAGTTTTCCAGGAGGGTATAAATTTTTCCAGCAATTAGTGTTGCCCCATACGTTCAGGAACATGTTGTTAAGGAGTCTGCATGATCACCATGGACATCTTGGAGTGGAGAAGACTTATGGTTTGGTCCAAGACCACTTTTTCTGGCCTAGAATGAGAGATGTTACTAGTTATTGTAGAAAGTGCCTAAGATGTCTGCAACGGAAGACACTCACGGTCCTTGCTGCCCCCATGGGTCACCTGGAGAGTTCAGAGCCCATGGACTTAGAGTGTATGGACTTTCTTTGTATTGAGAACGATTCAAGGGGCATCAGTAATGTGTTGGTAGTCACATATCACTTTAACAGGTATGCTCAAGCTTGCCCCACCAAGGACCAAAAACCCTCTACAATAGCCAAAATACTATGGGAGAAATTTTTCATTCACTATGGGTTGCCAAATAGACTACATTCGGATCAAGGCAGAGACTTTGAGAGCTGGCTTATTGAAGAGCTTTTGCAACTGTTGAACATTGAAAAGAGCAGAACTACTCCCTACCATCCTCAGGGAGATGCCCTCCCTGAAAGATTTAATAGAACATTGTTGGCTAGGTACTCTGCCAGTGGAGGTTAAAGGAGCTGGAGTAAGCATTTGGAGGCTAGGGTGCATGCCTATAACAGTACTTGGCATGATAGCACTGGTTTCTCTCTATACGTCTTGATGTTTGGGAGGGAGTCACGGTTGCCCTTTGATTTCCAGCTGGGTGTATCTACAGATGGAGTGAGACATCGGGGCCACTTTCAGTATGTTTCCCAGTTGAGAGAAAGCTTGGCTACTGCTTATCGCTTAGCTGAAGAGAATGTTAGCAAGTCGAGTGCCAATAACAAAAGAAAATTTGATCTTAAAGTCAAGTACAGAGAGTTGTTTCCAGGTGACAAAGTGTTAGGATTGACCCTACGTGAGCTGACAGGAAGGAAGAGGGATAAAGGAAGTGCTGCTGGGAGAAAGAAAGGGCTGCTGGGAGAGAGAAAGGGCTGCTGGGAGAGAGAAAGGCATGCTGGGAGAGACAAGCAGAAGAATACAAAGTATGCTCATGCTCCCAGAGTTTCTGTGTGGGAAAGTTAGTACGGAAACCCAGTGGCAGAAACGCTCGCTCTCTTTAGGGTGCGGAAGGAAAAGGGGTCCTTGTTAGGGCTTTGAAAAGCAAAGCGTGCTCTTCTCAGGGCACAGAAAACCAAAGGGAGTCCTTCTCAGGACTTTGAAGCAACTGCCACATAAGTGGGGATTCCCTTCAGAGATCATCAGCTGTGTTATTTGAGTGAAGTTGCTCCTGGCTGGCAGGCTACCTGGATCACTGTAATCCTGCCAAATAAATCCATCAACCGTTCCACTGTGTATGTGTATTGTGCATCAGAGAAGTTCCCAGGGAGGGGTATTACAGTTCAGCCTGTCCTGACCTTGGGTGGAGGCACGCCATATTAAAGTGTACCTGCTCTCCCATAAAGCAGAGGCACAGGACTCCTGTAGCATCACATGCAACTAAATGCGTGCTGGATCTCATGCAGTAGCAGAAGAGGGCTATATAAAGAAAGCACTTAATCAGAAAAGGGAAGCAAAGATACTCAGAGACGTAAGCCAGGTGCTAAACAGTCTTGACTACTGGCCCTCTACTACAGATAAGTGCTGTGAAGTCCAGGGTCGAGCAACAAAGACAATCTGATGCAAATATAATCTTGGTAACACTAAATCATAGTCCAAAAACAGGAATGGTATAATCAAGGAAACTGATAGTACAAGGGTTATAAAAATAGAAAACGATCAATAACATGATCATGTTAAAGACAACTAAGAATAAAAGAAAATTAAAAAGAAAGATGAAAACAATGAGCTCTTACTACTTCCCAGTAATCAAAGTGGTTGAGGAATGGTAAACATAGACGAGCGTGTATCAAATAAGCGGATTCAGCCCTGGAAGTAGATTACAACCTTAATTTGCTGGTTCCCCTCATCTGGCTGAAACTGAAAAATCCAGCATCCCTAACATGATTTTCAAAGTACCATAATAAATATATTTAGTGGCACATGTTTTTAAGTTTAATGTATTGTATTTTAAAGGACCTAAAAAAAACTGTGACATTGTGTTGATTTGTAGCTAGTTGGCTGGTATAATAAAATAATTGAATCTATTATTTGGGCAATGCTGCTTCTGGGTCATGTGAGAACTACAGCCGCATACACCAATCTGCTGTGAGAAAGAAGGAAGTCGTAACGGTAATACCTTTCATGGACCAACCCAGCAGTTCCCACACAAGGACAGGGGACAGCCACCAACAGATTTTGACTTGAGTAAACTCAACCCCCAAACTTTATCTAAGACCCACCCCAAAACATACAATACACCAAAAGGACACAGATTGATTTATTATGGTAGTATTAATAACATTATATCAATATTTCTTACACGCTATACATAGACATGTCTATCATTAACTATAACATGGTTGTATCCATCCATGTATCCAAGTCTCTGAAGGCTGCATTTAGCACCATAACAAATTTTAACACCAGTAGTTTACACAAACCACATAACAAGACTGAGACTAAGCCTCAACCTCTTCCTACCCATGTCACTTGCACACTTGTACTCCTTGTCCAAACCTAGCCCCATGCCTATCTCTTAAATCCCATGTAGACCTTACTATATGTATCCTCCCTTCCTGGCAGCTGCCATATGGTAGCCCCACATCACCATCTACTGTGGCAATTCATACCCAATATCTTGAAGGGTGGGAAAGCCTGAAGTTGTTTGTTCCCACCAGGTAAGATGGATGCCCTACTTCCCCAGCTTACTCCTTTAAAGCCCACTCATTCTTAGACCTGGCCAAAACATCAAATTCCATAATGCTAAACCATATCCTCCCACAACTATGGTACTACCTGCAGACCTTGTTTATTTCCCAAGTCATGCCCACTCCCTCTCTATCTTCAAGGATTTTTTCCCTGGAGGCCTTATTTCATTGTGAGAGACAAATAGGTTATAGGCATTTACTTGAAGGTGCTAACATTATTTTTAATGCACATCATCTATCCCATAATAGTTAAAAACAAAATGCTACACAGCTGTTCACAGTGTATTTGTTGTAAGTGCAGATGCAGGGTGAACATTCCCACTGTCTATTGATATGGTCATGCAACTCATGTAACTTCTGCTGGTAGATTACATTGTATTAAACATTCAAATGTTTCAATCGTTCATGAGATGAGGTAGAATCTCTATCACCTTTACATACATTAAGGGGCAGATTCACTAACTTCGAGTGAAGGATTCGAATGAAAAAAATTCGAATTTCGAAGTATTTTTTGGGTACTTCGACCATCGAATTGGTTAAATTTGTTCGAATTCGAACGAAATCGAACGATTCGAAGTAAAAATCGTTCGACTATTCGACCATTCGATAGTCGAAGTACTTTCCCTTTAAAAAAAACTTCGACCCCCTACTTCGGCAGATAAAACCTACCGAAGTCAATGTTAGCCTATGGGGAAGGTCCCCATAGGCTTGCTAAACTTTTTTTGATCGAAGGATATTCCTTCGATCGTTTGATTAAAATCCTTCGAATCGTTCGATTCGAAGGATTTAATCGTTCGATCGAACGAAAACTCCTTCGATCGTTCGATCGAACGTTTAGCGCTAAATCCTTCGACCTCGATATTCGAAGTCGAAGGATTTAAATTCGAGGGTCGAATTTCGAAGTATTTTTAACTTCGAAATTCGACCCTTAGTGAATCTGCCCCTTAATAATTGCCTCTAACCTGTAGGCGGAGTTGATCTTAGTGTCACTAGTGCGGGTTTTGAAATCCACAAGGGCCCTCACTTCTGACCCAGGTTGCAAAAATATATATAATCGAATGTTAAAAAGTACACGTGAGGCTGTTTGATCAATCATTTGTGCTGGAAATATAAATAGACAATGCTCTGTCCTGACTATCATAGTAGAGCACTGTAACATTGTATTTCTAGAGCGTTGTTATCCAGAGGTATCACCACCCTGATAAATGGCTGTGAAAATATACTTTGCCAAGTAAGACTCCCAATCAGATCTGACAATAACCACATAATCTGAATAGGCTGAGACATAGTGATAATGTGGTATAAGGGCATGGCACATTAAAAAAAGTAGCTGGAGCTCCATGTAAACCAAACCACATTGTATTGGAAAATACCCTTAGGATTAAAAAATAAGTATTTTCATTAGCCTCTTCACTTAAAGGAACCTGCCAATAACCATTAATGCGATCTAGATTTATGAGATACCTAGCAGGACCAAACAGTGTCGAACTGGCCCACAGGGATACCAGGAAAACTCCCGGGGTTCCCAGGTGTCAGTGGCCCTCATGCTGCTAAACATTTGGCCTATTTCATGGTCATTCTCTATTTCTATGAGAAAAAGAGGCTAAATAGATGGAATAATGGATTATAGTATGTAAAGAAAAGAGACTAGGAAAATAGAGTGAGTAAAGGAAGAATAATAGTACTGAGAGTGGGCCCCTGGTCTAAGGTTTTATGGTGGGCCACTGGTGTCCCAGTCCGACACTGGGACCAAATGTCTTTATGAGTTAATCTACTATAGGAATGGGGTAGGCATCACATTTTGAGATTTTTTAGAATTCATGAAAGTCATTGCAAAACTTTTTTGCTCCCATCAGGCTTAGGGATCAAAGCAATTTTACAAGACCAATCATTTCTATCGCTCCTGGATCCAATATTTTCCTTACCTCTTTAGAGACTTCCTGTCTGTGTGCCTCATGTGTATGGCTTAACTTTTACTTTTACCTGAGGCTCAGTAACAATATCATACTCAATGAGATTTGTACACCCAGGACGATCAGAGAAGGCAGTCTTATTTCTCAAAAAATGTTTTACTTCCTTTCTATGACACAAAAAGGATTTTGGCTGTTTTCATTTCCAGTATCAGAATGGTCCAGAGGCACTGGTTCTGATGCAAGTACCTCCTGATGCTTCTACGGCTTTAATAAATATGCATGATAAATGTGGACCTGTTTCTTCGTATCAGGCTGTCATACCTTATAGTTTACTTCACCAACTTTTTAAAATGAATTCGCAAGTCACCTGCCATTTGGCCAGGAACTTCCTTTCATCTGTGGGCATAAGTAACAAGACATCACCAGGATTAAAGATCCTTACTGTTGCAGACCAATTGTAAATCCTAATTCAGGCCTCCAGAGCTCCTGAGATGTGTTCCCTTACACAGTAACAACATTTTGAGCAAAAACACCATAATCTTGCACATTGGATTCACAACAAAATAACACAAATGGTTTGGACTAGTCTAGAGGTCCTAAAACAATTTTAATCAAAAAGCTTGTGAAGTATCTGCTGTCCATGGCAGAATTTTATTATCAGACTTGCCAGGGGAAGATAACTTATTTTAGAAGTTCCTGAAGTGGCTGAACCAAATTTGAATAGTTTGCAATCCATTGTCTACAATAACCAGTCATCCCCATAAAAGTTAAAATGACACCTTCTGCTTAGAGGTACTGATGGGCGAATTTCTCCCATTTTGCTTCGCCGAAAAATTTGCAAATTTCCTGTGAAATTTGCAAAACTGTGAGAAATTAGTGAAACACAAATTTTGACTTTTTGTAGCATTGAGCTTTAATAAATCCCAAAAAATCTAGTTTTTTTCCACTGTAATGGACTGAAATGTAAAAGTTACATAGTAAGTTAGGTTGAAAAAAGACATCAAGTTCAACCTTTTAAGTCTGTATATAACCTGCCAAACTAAATGTCTGAATAATTATTTTTCCCAAATTATTTTCTATAAGTGCAGTGGGGCCAATGAGTGATTATGAAAGTACAGTGAAAGATTTGACCATTGACACACAATAAGATTAGCTTGATTTCTGAACGGAAATCCATTAACAGATTTGAATTTCTATAATCTTTCTGGAAACACTTCTTCACAACCATAGCTGTATAACGGGATACTACCATACATAATTCTATTTTTTAAATATTATCCCTGATTTTTATCTACTAGCCTTGAGATATGGAGATCATAGTATGTGATACAAGCTACTTTTAAAGGCATTGATTTAATCTGCCATCACATTATCAGGCTATTCCACACCCTCACTGCCCTCACTGTGAAGAACCATTTATGTAAAGGGTAGGTTTTATTTTCTATGTGTAAAAAGATCCCTTGTTATCTGTCTGCAATGTCCTCTAATGTATATGTGAAATCATGTCCCCTCACAAATGCCTTATCTTCAAAGAAACAACCCTGGCCAACAGTCTTTCCTCATAGTTTAATTCTTCTAGTCCTTTTACCAGTTTAGACCCACATCTCTGCACTCTCTCCAGCTCATTAATATCATTCTTAAAGACTGGGGCCCAAAACTGCACTGTATACTCCAGGTGAAGCTTCTTCGGGGACCTATAAAAAGGCAAAATTATGCTTTTATGCCTCAAAATAATTAAAGTAAGACAGTACTTTATTTGCTTCAGTAGCCACTGACAGACACTGCATAGAGCTATGCAGTATGTGATCCTCTAAACTAATCGTTCTTAATAAAAGAGGACCCCAACACAGTTAAATTTAAATTAAAAATAGCTTTTATATTATTTCTACCCAATTGAATGAGTTTACATTTATCGGCATTGAACTTAATTTAGACAATTTGCCACCCAGTTCTCCAATTTAGTCAAATTGCTCTGAAAAGCAGCAATGTCCTGTATATAAATTATAATTTTGCACAATGTAGTATAATCAGCAAAAAATATGCAAAAACATCAGCAAAAAATTTACTTACAAAGCTCACCTCAAGGTCATTAATAAACAGTATATTATAAAAAAAATATACGCAAAGGACTAAGTACACACTGTGATGGCACCAAGCATTGTGAGGATGTGGGCATAGGGTAGGACACAAAAAGTTTCTCAGAGTTTCTATGGTAGCCAGTTTTGCATGTGAGTGATGCCAGGGTTGGCACTGCTACTACTAGTCACTGGAACATATGGATACAGCTGCGATGGTTTAGAATTCTAAGTAGCCACCTTTGTAAGCCTGAAAGGGAACATCCCCTGTCGTAGATGCAGAACAGGGTTTGATTCTTTCTGCCAACCACAAAGGTAGCTTCCAGGGGGGCCAATCGTGTAATAGTCTGGGTGGGCCATTATAGGGGCCATTCATAGCTAATACTGCTGGGCCAATGGGGTGCCATTTGGTGAGCATGCCCAGTTTAGTCTAAATGTAGGATCCAGTGCACAGCTCTTACAGGGGGACTTGGAGACAACTATGTGTATTGTGTTACAGAGGCTTCTGGTTTATTTACCCTTACAGTTGGGGGTCAATTATCTACATACTAGTAGTTGGAACCTTTAGTGACTGCGGGACAATACAGATTCACAGGGCACCCATGTGGATTCCGGTGTTACCAATGCCCTTTTTGGGTCCTAGGGCTTTCCGCTGCGTAACCAACAAGGCGTAGTGCAATAGTAATAAGTCCAAAACTAGGTACCAGCAAGGATTAGGCAAAGATATCATCGAAGGTCAGGCAAAGGCATCAAGGCAGGCAGCATGAATCAAAGTCAAGAAGTCAGGCAGAAGTCAAAAACCAGAAATTCAAACACAATATCAGCTTATGAACTGTTAAAATGGAGGACTGGGCTTTTAAAGAGTATTTGGCAGCAATAATTTATATTCGGCACCAAATCATGATGTCAAAATCGTCACTTGGCCTCCGAACCCGGAAGTGTGTGTGAAGAGACACGCCGGGAGGTAAGAGATAAGGGAAATCTCCCAACTCATCTTACAGTACTTCAGGAGTAACCTCCGGGGACTCTCAAAACTTATCTGGAAATTCCTGTAAAAGGCCCTGATCAGTTGAGGAGCATGAGTATCTGCAACTCTCACCCAAGATCTTTCTTCTGGTCCAAAACCCTCAGATGAACCAAATATTGGACCTTGCCTCTCACTTTCCAAAATCTCATGAACCGTGAATTCTTGATCATGGAGAATAATCGGAGCAGGAGGAGGACACAGGATTAATCCCCTCCTTAATCTTGAAGAGGCCCACATACTGTAACAAGGTCCAAACTTGGGAGAGGGTAAACAAAGCTTGACATACTGTATTTAGTGGAAAGCCAAACAAAATCTCCGATTTCATAGGGAGGATTAGCACGATGGTGCTTATCGGCAGCAAGTTTCTGAGAAGAAGAGGCTTTGAGAAGAGATTGATGAGCTTGAGACCAAATGGTTTTAAAATCACGAACAAGAGCATCAGTTGCAGGAATCGCTGTCTTGAAAACATCAGATGGAAAAGCGGAAGGATTATAGCCAAAAACAACGAAAAAAGGAGAGCATCCCAGAGAATTGTGTTGTACTGTAGGTTATTATGAGCAAACTCAGCCCAGGGAAGGAGTTCAATCCAATTGTCTTGGTTTCGAGAAATAAAGCAACATAAGAACTGTTCCAGGATCTGTTTGGTCCTCTCGGTCTGACCATTGCTTTGCGGATGATAAGCCGAAAAATAATTTAGCTTGATTCCCAGATGTTTAGAAAAAGCTTGCCAAAATCTGGATACAAACTGCACTCCCCGATCGGACACTATAGATTGAGGAACACCATGTAAACGTAACATCTCTTTATTGAAGACTTGGGCTAACCCAGCAGCAGATGGAAGTTTCTTCAGAATAAAATAGGCCATCTTGGAGAACCTGTCTACTACTACTAGAATAGTAGTCATATCCAGAGATTTAGGCAAGTCCACAATGAAGTCCATAGCCACATCTAACCAGGGTTGAGTAGGTATAGGTAAGGGTTGGAGAATACTACATGGAAAGGAATGAGGACTCTTCTGTTGTGCAAACACAGCAGGCTGAGACAAATAGTTTAACATCTTTAGCCAGAGAAGACCACCAGCAATACCTTGAAATTAAGTAGTGAGTCTTCTTGATGCAGGGATGTCAGGAAATTTTAGAAGAATGGGCCATTTGAGGACTTGGGAAAACCTTTGCTGGGGTACAAAAATCTTGCCCGGGAGGTTGTTCCAAATTAGAAAGATCTGACCATCAAAAGTCAGGGGAGATAATAGGAGCTGGTGGGATTGGATTAACCTCTCTTTGAACCAGACATCTGGACAAAGCATCCGCTTTCGTATTCTTCAAACCAGGACGATAGGAAATAAAAAAGTTGAATCTGGAAAAAAACAAAGCCCAACAGCCGGCAGTTCTCCTACGGGTTCTCTCCTCAGGAGATGTGTGTTGCTCCAATCTGCATAGGTTCGTCATGAACCAGTGATGCGGGAACCACAGACGGAGGAAACTCAGATTGAACAAATGTAGAAACAGAGGGTTTGTGGGTTTGTAACTTAAGTGAAGACTTCTCTCTCATTCGGGAATCTATATTGACAATGAAGACAACAAATTCATCAAAAGAAGTAGGTGGATCCTAAATAACCAGCTCATCCTTAAGATCCTAATGAAGCCCCCTCCAGAAAGCTACAATAAGTGCCTCGTTTTCCAAGACACTTCTGCAGCCAAAGTCCAGAAGTTAATGGCATATTCGGAGGCAATATTGGATACTTGGGAAATTCACACATTTTTCTGTGACATGAAATGCGAGAAAGTTACCCATCGCTACACAGTATTTTATCACCAGTTGTTCCTGTCATAAATTGCGAATGAATGAATTAACACTTATGGCCCAATTTATATTCAGTAGATACATTTTGCAGAGCAGTACAAAATGTTTGGGATTTAACAATAATTGTGCTTAAACATAATAACTGTTATGGTGCCTCCAAGATATACGAGAGTGTATTTCTGATCTAGAAGGAAGTATGGTAACAATTACTGTATATATATCCAGCGGCTTCTGATATTCATCTCCTGCATGTGCTCTAGGAACCCACATATACAAAACTAACATGAAACCAGGGGAGCTGCTTCAATTCAATGAAGTTGCAAGCCACTTTACAGTCTTTGACATCATGCTCATTTGCAGTGGGAAGGACTGAAGGGGAGGGGCTTTGCATGTGTAGGAACCATGGGAAGTTTTTGTGCAGCGTAGTTCATGGCTCTATGTGTGCACATCATTCAAACCACAAAAGATCAAGAGGAACTCTAGGGGGGCTGCAAACATATGGGAGGAAACAAGGTGTATGGAGCAACCACTGACAGGGCCAGTGTAGTGGTTGTTGAAGGGAGACTAATGAGGGAGAAAGGTTTGTCCCAGTTAAGGGGGAAGCAGGTGAGTGAAGGGTAGGGGACTGGTCCACAGCTTGTTCAAAGCAATAGATTCGCCATTTTGGGTTAGGAGGAGGAACTTGAACTGATATGTAGGACCAGGTTGATTCTCGGAGCACCCTGGGGGCAGCATCTCTAATACAGGTGGTCTGAGTGCTAGGAAGGAAAGGCAGGCTATAGTTATATGAGATTTAATTATTAGAAAGGTGGATAGGGTAACCTGTTGTAAGGAATTTCAAGAAACACTCGCACACCCTAATCAATTGGATAGAGAACACCTGGTGCACAGCAAACAGGAGGAATCGGCCACCTCCCTAGAATACTGGAACAAAAACTTCACTGGCACACAGGATATTTCAAGCAGGAAAAACCTTGCTAAGTATTTATTGCAGCATGCAACGTTTCGGGGTTACCCCCTTTGTCAAGCATAACAAACACATATTGCACTAAAAATTTATAGGTGAAAAAGGGTCACGTGATTCCAAATGGGTGTGGACCCAAGCAATGAATAAATTACTACATTAAAAATTCAAAGGTCAATAAAGTGCAAGTGCTGATAAAAAAGCCAAAGCATCCTTGGCAAGAAAAGGTGAAAGCATTATCTTCGGTGAATAAAATGTTCATAAGTGAATAAATGTCCATAATCAAATCTTCTGGCCTAACACAGTGTCTAAAACATGAAAAGCGGAGATATAAAAGACATTTTAACCACCAGTTATAGTATCAAAGTGAAAACATACATTTGGAAAAGAATAAAACATTGTATCAATACAAAAAAGGTTAAAAATAATGTTACTAAATCACCACAGGCAGAGATAAGGAGATAATATTATAACATTTCAACAAACGTAAGAAAAAACTGTCTAACCTTATATGCAGAGAAAAATCTATCCCTGAGTTCATCCAAGGCAAAGCTGTTCATCTAGAGTGGAGGGAGAAGGCGAAATAATTACAAAAAACAGGCCATACTATATTCTTCATTAAGACCTTTAGGGTGCCGGGATTCGAGAAGCCAGATCCAATAGCATTCCCTCTGTAACAAACATTTCTTTTTATCCAAACCTGGTTTAAAAATTACTTTTTCTAAAACTTGCCATCTCAGCTGGGATACTTGATGTCCCTGCATAAAGAAATGTTTTGCCAATAAGGTCTCAGGTTTTAATCTTTCAGTCCTGACGTCAGAATTTTTAAGACTTTTTAAAGAGGTTTTTGGAAGAGGCGGAGCCGGCCGATAATTACGAATATTCGACTTGTGTTCATTAAGTCGCAATTTAATGGCCCGACTTGTCTGACCAATATAGGTCAGTCCGCACGGACACTTCAGACAATAAACCACATCCTTCGTGTCACAGGTAAAAAATCCCTTAATGTCATGCTTAGTGCCCAAATGAGGGTGTGTAACAAAGCTGCCAGGGGTAATAGCATTGCAATGGCTGCAATTCCTACAAGGAAAAGTACCATTGCTCTGCGAACCAAGCAGATTACGACTGCCTTTTGAAGGAGGTGGCTTACGCTTTATCAATTCACCAACATTCCTCCCTCTCCTATAAGAGAAAATGGGGGGAGATTTAAACAAATGACCATACTTCTGGTCTGTACTCAAAACCTTCCAGTGTCTAAGTATCACCTTACGAAAAAACCAAGAATTGGTATCATAAGAAGTAACAAAAGGAATTCTCTGTATTTTACTAGCTGTTGTTAGAGGTTTTTTCGTTAAAGCAGTCACCCTGGGTATATCCCCCACCTCCTTCTGTGTTGCCAACAATGTTGGTCTGTCGTACCCCCTCGCATCAAATTTATCTACCATCTTAGTTGACTCAAGATTATATAGCTCAGCAGTGGACGTGATACGTTTAACCCGCATAAATTGGCTACGTGGCAGACCTTTAAATAGACCGGGTGGATGGAAACTTGATGGTTTAAGGATATTGTTTCGATCTGTGGGTTTAGTATAAACGGTGGTAGTAAACGAAGAGCCACTCACCTGCACATTTACGTCCAAAAAATGTAACTCTAAAGGGTTAACTTCAGATGTAAATTTAATTGTTTGATGTACAGTATTCAGATAATTAACAAATTCATGAAAATTGTCCACCGGTGATTTAGTAACATTATTTTTAACCTTTTTTTGTATTGATACAATGTTTTTATTCTTTTCCAAATGTATGTTTTCACTTTGATACTATAACTGGTGGTTAAAATGTCTTTTATATCTCCGCTTTTCATGTTTTAGACACTGTGTTAGGCCAGAAGATTTGATTATGGACATTTATTCACTTATGAACATTTTATTCACCGAAGATAATGCTTTCACCTTTTCTTGCCAAGGATGCTTTGGCTTTTTTATCAGCACTTGCACTTTATTGACCTTTGAATTTTTAATGTAGTAATTTATTCATTGCTTGGGTCCACACCCATTTGGAATCACGTGACCCTTTTTCACCTATAAATTTTTAGTGCAATATGTGTTTGTTATGCTTGACAAAGGGGGTAACCCCGAAACGTTGCATGCTGCAATAAATACTTAGCAAGGTTTTTCCTGCTTGAAATATCCTGTGTGCCAGTGAAGTTTTTGAACCTGTTGTAAGGACCATAGAGTATAGACAGAACAGTCTGCTGCTTGCCTGGTGCTAGGGTTCGGCATGTGATGGAACGAGTGGACAGATTATTGGAAGGTGCTTGGGAAGACCCCGTGGTCTTGGTACACATAGGTACCAATGACAAAGTCAAGAAAGATTTTTAAAAACTAAGTGAAAAGCTGAGGGTGAGGACTTCCAATGTAATTTTCTCAAAGATATTCCCTGTGCCGCGAGCAATGTTAAGAAGACAGTGGGAGCTCAGGGAGATGAATGTGTGGCTCAGAGATTGGTGTAGGGAGGAGGGAAGTAAATATTGTTGGCTATACTTTGTTTTAGAGGGACAGAGGCAAGAGAATAAAGAGGAGGGGTATGTCTATTTGTTAGGCAGGATTTAAAATCCAATATAAAAGGAGGAAATGATGATGAAAAATTGAGAGCACTGAAGCCTTATGAGTGGAGCTTTTCACAGATTGTAAACTGAATGCACCCTGGTACCAGCCCAAACTGAATGCCCCCAGAAGCACACAAGCCTGATTTTAGGGCAGGCAAAATGAGCATGAGTTCTGAAGAATAGGGAGGGGGAACATTGTGTATCAAAGGTTATACTATTTTTAGTATACAAACCAGCTATTTCTAACATGAGGCTGTTAAAATCTGAAGTACCGAAATCCTAAAATTTTATTTTTATTAAAATGTATTGTGTTTGGGAAGGCAATAGTTTGTCCCTATAAGCTCTTCTTGTGACATGTATCCAGTGTATGGTATGTTTTTATGGCAAAAAAAAATATAAAAAATATTAACCCTCGATATTCTACCCTTAGTAAATGTGCCCCTTGGGGTTAGTTTCTAATTTCTCACCCATCAATATATATACTTACTCAATATATAATCCCACATTGTTTTGTTTGCTGATCTTGATAAAGGTCAAAGAATTGGGCCAAAATGTTAATGGAGTAATGAAACAGGAGTAAAATAATGAAAGGGAGACATACAAATTAAATGGCATATTTACTAAAGGGCAAACGTTAACATTTGAAGCATTTTCACAAAAAAAGAAAATTCCCCAGCTTATTATAAAGAAGAGTACAACAAGTAATGGAAGTTACATTTGCATTAGCCAACATTCTCTTTGTATTGGAGAATATTCACATCTTTTTATCATGTGAAATATTGTGAACGTGAAACTTAATATTTGCCAATTTACCAAGAGGACAGGATTCCATTTTTTTTCAGGTTTAGGATGGAAACTATTGACAACATCTCCTTTATGGCTCTTATATTTTATGGTAACAATGTTATAACAGATACAGAATAGAGGAGCCAAAGGGGCAGATTCACAAAGTGACTAATTTGCGTTAGCGTCCGCTTCGCTCACACCGCAACACTTCGCCAGGTGTAAATTCGCCAGGACAATCCTAATTCATTAAAATCCGAAGCTGCGTCCAGGGTGCCGAACACTGGTAGCGATAACGTTACTGCAGCAAGTGAAGCAAAGTTGCGCTAGCGTTGGCTAATTTGCATACGGCGTGAAGTTAAAGTTGAATGGACATATATGTTGCAGCAAATACATTACATTACACAAGTCCAGGGAACCTTAATAAAATAAAATAAAGTTGTTATATTGCCCTACACATGAGCCCAGTGTATAGTTTATGTGCCATATGTTAGGAAATGTAGGGGAGAAGCCGGGTACCCCTTTTGCAGCCTATCACCCTGAAAAAATTAAAAGATGCCAGCATTTTTTTGGACTTTTTGAGGAAGTCCTATCTACTCTATTGCACTTCGCTTGGTCTGAGGTGGTGAAGGCAAGTCTGGCACAAGAGGGAACGTTCAGTAAAATCCGCGACTTCGCCAGGCGTAAGAGTCTATCTCCTTCGCTAGCAAAGTTACGCCTGCGGCCATTAGTAAATAGGCGAAGTAACAAAATAAAGTCACACTGGTGAATTTTCGCTAACGTTAGTCACTTCGCCCTTTAGTAAATCTGCCCCAAAGTTTCAAGACTCAACAGATGGTACAGTGTTGGCTCAGCTCAATCTAGTAAGTGTCTGAAGCTGGATATGGCACATTTACCATCAAGTGCTGGATTATTGGGCTGTACTGTATATTTGTTTTCTTTTTTAGACCTGAGTTGAACAGGAGAACAAGTAGTAAAATACTCAAATATATATAAAAAAGCGGATTTGGAAGCTTCCAGATAGGGATTCAATGGTAAACATCTACATTTTATTTACAATTTCTATTATTTTGGCTAAAACCAACAAAGCCTGTGAAGCAGAAACCCTGCGACTGAGAAGAGCCTCCTGCAGAAACCGGTCTTCACCAACTCTCTTTTCTGCTGTGAACCAACAGGGAACCTAAACATGACAGAATTTGACCCAAAGTGCGATACAGAAGAGGATCAGACAGAAGTGTAATCAAAGCAGGATAGGAGTCAGGGCAGAAAGTAAACAAAGTCAGGAACAGTCAAGGAGTCAATGACCAGGGGATTAAAACAGGAACAAAAACTAAAGCAAGCACTGAGCCAGCATTGACTATGAAATGGCATCAGAAAACCTGACAAAGGCTTGTGAACTGACATCACAAATCAGCGGTGAATGGAAGAATTGGGAACATTAGACTGAGCAAACATTCCTTGTGATGGGCAGGACGGATGGATAGAGAACACAGTGATGCCCCGGGGAGGCTGATAAATACCGTACAATATTATGAGAGGTGTCTTTTCCCTTGGTTATAGATCACCGAATAATGTAAAATCTGTCTAATCATTTTTCACCACATCTACATCAACTAATAAAATGTCATGGTGACCTTAGAAGATGTTAAACTATTCATATTTTGACAATAATCTGAAAACCAATAAAATATTCTGAAAAGCAATAAAATAATCTGAAAAGCAATAGGTATGAGGTGTTCTCTACCCCTTGTAACTTTTGTTAAAATACACCTTTAATAAAGACAATTTGTACCCTAGAGTCCAGCTGAAAGTAACATAATTGTCATTCTTCTTTAAACTGTGTTAAAATTGTTTTATTTCAGTTTTATTTTGCATTTCCATCAAGCTTTCTTAATCTGGAGAGAAAAATTACAGGTTCTGCCAAAATAAAGTCCTACAGGAAAGATAAATAGAAGCTTCTCTGTGACATGAGGACATTATTGGAGAATCACCATCTTTGCTGCAGTGCATTTCATTGAAGGAAACATGTTAATATTGACTGTATTTCTGTATATATCAATGGCTTCTGATGCTCAACTTTGTCTCAGCTCTGCCTGTGCCCTAAGGACCCACACATACACAACTGACGTGGAACCAGGACACTTGGTTATTGCTGCTTTCCTGCAGTTGCATGACTTCTACACAACAAACGTATTTGATTTCACATCTGAACCATGGAAAAGTTTTTGTGAGCTGTAAGTTAATGACTTTATGAATTTACAATAACATCATTCTAACGTTTATAATTAAATAGTGTCTAAACTGCTGCACAGAGCAAGGTACAACAAAGCCTCAGGGCTGAATGCACCCTGGTACTAACCCAAACTGAATGGGTTGGTACCAGGGTGCATTCAGTTTGGGTTGGTACCAGGGTGCATTCAGTTTGGGTAGGTACCAGGGTGCATTCAGTTTGGGTTGGTACCAGGGTGCATTTATTTTGTGTTGGTACCAGGGTGCATTCAGTTTGTGTTGGTACCAGGGTGCATTCAGTTTGGGTTGGTACCAGGGTGCATTCAGTTTGGGTTGGTACCAGGGTGCATTCAGTTTGGGTTGGTACCAGGTTGTAAACTGAATGCACCCTGGTACGAGCCTAAAGGCCAGACACACACAAGCCTGATTTTAGGGCAGGCAAAAAAGACATGAGTTCTGAGCCCAAAGCATAGGGAGGGGGAGATATTTAAACATTGTGTATCAACTGTTATACTATTTTCAGTATACAGACCAGTGATTTCTAACATGAGGCTGTCAAGGTTGAGCTTTTAATATCTGAAAAACTGAAATCCTAAAATCTGAAATGTATGTATTTAACACCTCAGGTGGAGGGGCTCAGATTTCTTTCATTTCAAGGAAATGTCACTTGTAACCGCAGGACTGAATATTTAAATAGATTTATTATGTTAGGGAGGGAATCGTTTGTCGCTATAATAACAAGCTCTTTTTATGATTTAGATCCGGTGTATGGTACGTTTTATGGCAAAAAAAATATATAAAAAATATTTAGGGTTAGTTTCTAAATTCTTACCCATCAATATATATATACTTACTCAATATATAATCCCAACATTATTTTGTTTGCTGAGCTTGATAAAGGTCAAAGAAATGGGCCAAAATGTTGATTAATGAAACAGGAGTAAAATAAAGAACGGGAGACATAAAGACTAAAGGGCATATTTACTAAAGGGAAACGTTAAAATTTGAAGTATTTTCACAAAAAAATAAAAAATCCCCAGCATATGATAAAGACGAGTACAAGTATTGGAAGTTAAATTTGCATTCGCCAACATTCTCTTTGCATTGGAGAATATTCACATCTTTTTATCAGGTGAAATATCACAAATGTAAAATGAAATATTTGCCAATTTACTAAGAGGACAGGAATTCATTTTTTTCCAGGTTTAGGATGGCAACTATTGACAACAATCTTGACAAATCTCCTTTATACTAATATTCCACGTGTATTTTTATAGGGTAAATTCTTTAAAGATTTTTTTGAGAAAAATACACTGTTGGATTTTCTCAGAGAATTTAAACCAAGAGAAAATCTGTCACATTACACTTAAAGGGGCAGATTTATCAAGGGTCGAAGGGAGTTCGAGGGAATTTTCGAAGTAAAAAAATTTGAAGTAATTTTTTGGATACTTCGACCATCGAATAGGATACTACGACTTCAAATTAGATTCAAAGTAAAATCATTGGAATATTCGACCATTCGATATTCGAAGTACTGTCTCTTTAAAAAAAACTTCGACTTTAATACATTTTTCTACGTTTTTTGAAGTCGAAGTAAAATCGTTTGATTGTATCGTTCGATACTCGAATTCAAAGTATTTCAATTCGATGGTCGAGTTTCGAAGTATTTTTTACTTCAAATTCGACCCTTGATAAATCTGCCCCTTAATAGCATACTTACAATTTTTTAAAACATTCATTGCTTTTAATTCAAAACAAACCTAAAAACAAAACATACATCCTGTATACTGGTATGGAACCAGCTATCCACAATGCTCAGGACCTGGGGCTTTCCAGATAACAGATCTTTTCAATAATTTGAATCTTCCTACAAAAAGTCTTCTAGAAAATCATGTACACATTAAATAAAGCCAATGGACTGGTTCGGTTTCCAATTAGGATTAATTACATCTCAGTTTGGATCAAGTACAAGCTTGATCCAAACTAAGATGTAATTATTGTAACAGAGAAAAAGGAAATCATTTTTTTTTAAAAAATTGGATTATTTAGAAAAAAATGGGAGACAGTCTTTCCGTAATTCGGAGCATTCTGGATAATGCATTTCCGCATAGAAAAAATGGTGAGTAAGCAATACAGAGTGCCGCATGTAACATGTAGGGGCAGATTTACATAGGGTCGAATATCGAGGGTTAATTAACCCTCGATATTTGACTGCCGAATGTAAATCATTCGTCTTCGAATATCGTAATTGAAGGATTTACCGCAAATAGTATGATTGAACGAAAAATCGTTCGATCTAACGATTAAATCCTTAGAATCGTTCGATTCGAAGGATTGTAATCCATCGATCGAACGATTTTTCTTCGACCTAAAAATTGATAGAAAGCCTATGGGGACCTTCCCCATAGGCTTACATGGCACCTCGGTAGGTTTTAAGTGGCAAAGTAGGGGGTCGAAGTTTTTTTTAAAGAGACAGTACTTCGACTATCGAAGGGTCAAATAGTCGAACGATTTTTAGTTCGATTTTTAGTAGTCGAAGTAGCCAATTCAATGCTCGAAGTAGCCAAAAAAATCATTCGAAATTCGAGGTTTTTTTTATTCTAGTCCTTCACTCGAGCTAAGTAAATGGGCCCCGTAATATCATATAACAGCCCCCATCATTCAGAAAATCCAACTAACATTGCCAAACAAAAATATATCTGGAATACCCCTTGGAGTACAGAACAGATGGGTCAATGTAACATGCTTGTTAGGAAAGACTTCCAAATACCAAAAGTAGAGGGGGGAGGTCAACTGAGAGCCATTTGAGTGCACTACACATTTAGGGGCAGATTTATCAAATGTCGAATTTAAAAATTAGATTTTCGAGCTATCGAATAGTCAAAATTCGATAGAATTTGAAAAAAAATTGAATGTTGAAATTTATCATGTACTGTCTCTTTAAAACTTTGCCTTCGAACATTTGCCATCTAAAACTATTCTATTTGGAGTCATTTGGTGGACTTTGAAAAATCAAAGTTTTTGGGGCAAATCCTTCGATTCGAATTCGATCTAATGCACTTAAACTTTGATTTGAACGATTCAATACAGCCTATTCACCCGAAGTTAAAAACTTCGATTTTTTTTTTAATACATTTCGATTGGTCTTTTTTTATTCAGATTTCGAGTTGATGGTTGTTTAAAAAAACTCCCATCACCTCGAAATTTGACCCTTGATAAATCTGCCCCTGACTGTACAATTTTTCTTAAATAGGAAATGTCTTCTAAGACAAGTTCTGATGGTGAATTTTGAGAAGAAAACTCACTCTTTAGTAAATATGCTACTTTAAAGAGAGGCAGAGAAATTAGTAGATATGACATTTTAAGAGAGGCAGAGAAATAAGAACATCTAACTGCTCCTCTCACACTCTGGACACACTGAACTTGGTGCACAGGTAAATAACACCTGAGCAGAGCAGTTCTTACAGTCAGATTTACATTTGTTTGAATAAAATATCTTTCAAAAAGCAAAAAAAAAATATATATTTTTAGAAATCTGATATAAGATTTTGAATGTGAGATATTTTATATTTTTTCATATTACACCCTACAGGCCAAAGTTCCGATATTACCGCCATTACTTGGCCTTCATATTTGCAGTTGAGGAGATAAACAGCAGTTTCTGGATCTTGCCTAATATTACTCTGGGCTACCAGATATTTGATTCTTGTGCCTCAAGACCCAGGTCTCTCTCTGGCGCACTACAAGCAATTTCTGGAAAGCAACAAACTGTTCCGAATTTCAACTGCTGGGGGAACAGTACAGTTGTGGGAATTGTGGGAGACTTGTCCAGCTGTACATCATATTCCATTGCACAACTTGTAGGAGTCTTTAGTTACCCACAGGCATGTTTTCAATTTTATTCTAAATACCGTAGACCATTACTGTTGATCACTTATTTACTAACAAATCTATTTTTTTAATGAAACACATTTTTTCGCCAAAAACGTGTCACTTATTTTAATATCTCTAAAAATCGAAAAATTCAAGATTCATAAAGTATAAAAACTACCGATTTTTTCTGCAGCAAAAATTAAAGGTTTTATTTCAGATTTCAGATTTTTTAGCGCATCGCTTAGTGAGCTTTTTTTTCATTTGTGCCTTTTCTATTTGCATCTTTTAATAAATTACATGGCATTTGTGCTTTTAAAGAAAATGCAACTAAAATGAGAATGTTGATAAATTGGCCACCCCATACTACAATTTTAAAATAATTTCTAAAGTAATTAGTTTTTCTTTCAATTCATGTTGAAGTTTTAAATCATTTTTATAAAGCACTTCCTTTGATTTCAGCATGAAGTCAGTTTTAAAATGAAAACTAAGGGGCAGATTTACTAAGGTTCAAATGGTAAATTCAAATTTGAATTTTCGAGTTGGTTTTTGATCAAAACTTGCGATTTCGAGTTTAAAACCACTATCTCTCTATCATGAAAGTAACTCAAATTCGATAGGTTGCCACCTACAACCTGCTGAGCTCATGTAGAAGTCAATGGCAGAGGTCCTTTGACCTATTTGAAGAAGTTAATAGCCTTCTTGACTAGTGATGGGTGAATTTGCGCCTCGAAATTGCGTCTCGTTTTTGACGCCGGTGCCCGTTTTTGACGCCGGCGCCCGGTTTTTCGATGCCGGCACCAGTTTTTGACACCGGCGAATTTTTTCCGTGATTTTCTTGGGAGTTTCGCAAATTTATTCACTGGCGGCGAATCGCGCAAATTCACCGCAAATTCGCGCCCATCACTATTCTTGACATTCATTTTCGGAGGAAAACTCATATCAAATTGCGTTTCAATTCGATTCGGCTCGGTAACATTAGCTCGAATTTTAGACATTTTTTTTATAAATGACCTCCCATTCGAGTTGTGAATACATTTGAGTTTATTAGAGTAAAAAAACTCACATAAACTCTAAAATTCGACCTTTGATAAATAACCCCCTTGGTGTATTATTATTCAGGCACTGTATTTACTAGTATACTATAACTATATTACATGTATACTGTAACTATAAAGTTTTTATTGTCGATAAAATATAATTTAAAAAAGGATTTAGAAGTGATAAGTGGTTCTGCCCTGTGCCTGGAAAATTCACAAAACACATTAAAGTCTATGCGTGAATTTTTTTTGTAGCAAGATATATTAGCGTCTATAGGCAACTTTTTTTCTCATTCTAATTTCATTATCCATTTTTTTCTTTCATTTTTCTTCCAAATGCATTGTCGATGGGAGTTTTTTCTCACTCCAAATGCATTAAAGTCAGAGGGCTTTTCTTATCAAGTTTTTTCTCATTCTAAGCGGCATATTTATCATGGGTCGAATTTCGAATTTGAAAAACTTTGAAAATAGGTTCTAGGAGGTCCCCCATAGGCTGAAACAGCAATTCAGCAGGTTTTAGATGGCGAATGTACATGATAAATTTCGATATTCTAATTTCCTAATTTTTTCAAATTCAAATTGAATTTGGACTAATCCCTAGTCGAAGTACACACAAAATAGCTCAAAATTAAAAAAATTTAATTCGAAAATTCACCTCGACCTTTCATAAATCTGCCCCTAACTGTATTGAAGTAAATGGGTGTTTTTTCTCGGCAAATGGTTTCACATCAAATTTTTTGTGAAACAATCTGTTAATGGCAAAATGTGGAATTTTGCAGCAGATTCATGCATGGTGAAATGTGCTCATCACTAGGCTTTGGCCATCTCAGAAGTGCATGTAGAAATACCTAAGAAGTGTTGGTAGGAAAGACTGCGGTAACAGTGAAACCAAATGGTCTGAAATGCCAGGACTCCTTTGTAAAACAAGTCTGATGTCACATTAGCCATCCTGGGGACTCAGTAGCAAGAGATTATTAACAACCTAATGAGGACATGAGCATCTCCATTAGATATGCACTGGTGCCTACTTTCAGGTGCAGCTTTTGTTTAAATGCACAACCTTGAATGTTTGGAAAGTAATTATAGACCTGAGTCTTCTCCTTAGCTGCTTCCTTGGCTAGAAGATTATATGCCATCTGGAGAATAGGGATGTAGCGAACCGCCGTTTTGGTGTTCGCGAACGCCGTTCGCGAACACCGGCAAAAAATGCGAACGGTTCGCGAACCGTTCGCGAGCTTCGAACACCCGCAAAATCGTTTGATTCGAACGTTCGAAGGATTTTTAGTTCGATTCGAACGTTTGAAGGATTTTCATCGTTCGATCGAAGGATTTTCATTCGAATCGAACGGTCGAGGGATTTTAATCGTTCGAACGAATGGAAATCGTTCGAACGAATGGAAATCGTTCGATTTTAGCGGTCGAATGGTCGCGAACTCAAATTGCGAACGTTCCCAAACGTTCGCGAACATTAGGCGGACGCGAACGGTCGAAGTTCGCGCGAACAAGTTCGCAGGCGAACTGTTCGCTACATCCCTACTGGAGAATGAGCAGCTCATACTGTATGTGTGGGATACAGCACCCCCTATGGAGTGGAGCTCCATTGGCATTATGCACAAAGGCTCTGCATCATAAGCTTCATGGATTAAGGACCCTAGTGGTCTTGTACAAAGGGGTGGGCATGGTTCAAAGTGCAAAACACTAACACAACCCATCATATTTCTATACTCTATACCCTGCTGCATCAGTTAGCACCTACAGGTGCAGGTGCTTGTTCTCTGGAATGGAGCTGTTCCTTGCAGTTGAACCAAAGAAGCTGCTCAGATGAGTTGTGAAAGGTCCTCAATGATAACTCAACAAGTCCAGTTGCTCTAGAATAACTTATACTAGATATATCATGAGGGGAATGCATGAAGGTGGTCCTTACCAAGGCCCCTACCATAGGCAGATGGTAAATGCAGGTTTTTGCTATGCCTTGCACTTTGACCTAGAGCTAAAGAACAGGCTCTGCACAAGATTTAAAAAATAACCCATCCTGTTTTTTTTTTTGCAATTTCCCATGTGAGTTGTGCCTTGTGGCAGTGGCATAAATTGGGCAGGTAAAGGGGCCATTTACTATGCAGGATGCAGTATGCAAAGTGAAAAAAGTTTGCCCTGTTTTTGCACTCTCAGTCTGTGTTGGCATTGTATAACTTGCTGCAGGCCTCTGTAATACATTTTGACGTGCATCTGTAGTAAAACACTGCCTGATTTATAAATTGTAGATATCACTCTTGAGAACCAATCTCTTTAGTCCGTAATCACTTTATTTAGAAATGCACAACATGTTTCGGATTGAATGATTCTTCCTCGGGTGCTCATATAAAGGATCATTCGATCCGAAACATGTTGTGCATTTCTAATCTACCATTAATGAAAGTTTGGAAGTTTAATCATAGGCCTATGATTAAGTATCTTGTTGATACGAAACGCGTTAGGCTGTGTCCTAGTGCTCCTCAATAAATAAATAAATACTTTTTTAATGAAAAGTCTGCCTGGAAGATTGGTTCCTAGAAGTGCCTGCTCTATTTCTATATACGGTTATCTGCCCCCTCAGCTGAAGGTTCAGGGCGGTGCACCTGGACCCCTGCCTTAAACTGGTGACAGTTTTTCAATTTGAGACCTGAAAGATTTATTGCATCTACCCATCAGTGTTCATGATTCTAATTTGTTATACAGCACACGCCCAGGTGGGCAGACTATGGGAATCACACATCGCTTTAACTCAGACTATAAGGGCAGGGCTGCTGCACCTCCTGACACTCAGCACAAGCACCTGATTTTTGATCCACAGCTTTGGTGCAGAGTCTGACAGTCCCCTGGGTGCAAGTTCATTGTAAGTGAGCACGGTCATGCTCTTGCACCATTCTGTGTTTTTGCACTTGCACCCTAGGGATCTTTAAATGACCTCAAAAATGTTTTAACAGTGAGCAAGAAAATGGGGTATAAAACAGATTTATGTTGCAGAATGGTGAATCAACTTAACCTTATTGTAACTTCAGGTGCTTTCTGTCTAATGAAAAGTGAAAGAGGCAGGGTACTCATTTAAATACATAGACCCAGGATGCAAATCAAAACACCTTGAGAAATTCCTTGCACCTACCTCTTCTACCTCCATTGTTCCTATTGTTGTCAGTGAGGCAGTGCCTTATTAATATTATGTTTTATTTACCCCTGAAACTGACCCTGTGAGAATACCTGGTGGTCTAGAGGTCCTCTCTGTGGGACGCCCACTGCCTACTCTTCTGTTGCGCACCATTCGTATGCTTCCTCCTCTGCAGGGCCAGATTTACATAGCAGGCACCCTAGGCCCGCTGCCGTTTATTGCCCCCATCCCCTCTCCTTTGTTTGTTCACATGTGCAAATATTCAGCATCGGGTCCGGAGTACCAGGGATTAGGGATGTAGCGAACTGTTCGCCGGCGAACTTGTTCGCGCGAACTTCGACCGTTCGCGTCCGCCGAATGTTCGCGAACGTCGCGCGACGTTCGCATTTTGAGTTCGCGTTCGATTCGAATACAAATCGTTCGACCATTCGACCATTCGAATTCCTTCGACCGCTAAAAATCGAACGATTTCCATTCGTTCGAACGATTGTAAGCATTCGATCGAATGAAAAGCATTCGATCGAATGCTTCGATCGTTCGATTCGAATGAAAACCGTTCGATCGAACGATTAAAATCCTTCGATCGTTCGAATCAACGATTTCAGCGGGTGTTCGAAGTTCGCAAACTGTTCGCGAACGTTCGCATTTTTTGCCGGTGTTCGAGAACGGCGTTCGCGAACACCAAATCGGCAGTTCGCTACATCCCTACCAGGGATTGGGGCACAGGAAATTTTAAAACTATTGTATCTCCTGTGAAACCCTAGTGCTTCCGAAATAATGCGGATGTGGTTGGGCGGCATGCTGCCCCCCTACAATTATGCCACCCTAGGCCTAGAACTCTCCCCTTGGTCCTCTCACTTTAAGAACCGGTGGAGGGCTCTTCCTGAAGCGAAAGGTGGCAGTTATAGGCCAAAGTGGAAGCCGTGACTGGGATCTTGGGGTTAATTCTAAATTTTAGGTAGGGATGCACTGAATCCACTATTTTGGATTCAATAGAACCCCGGAACCCTTAGCGAAAGATTTGGAACTGAATCATAATTTGCATATGCAAATTAGGATTCAGTTCCAAATCTTGCATATGCAAATTAGAGGTGGGAATTACTTCCTTGTTTTGTGACAAAAAGTCATGAGCTTTCTCTCCCCGCCCCTAATTTGCATATGCAAATTAAGATTTGGATTCGGTTCAGCCAGGCAGAAGGAATCCTGGATTCAGTGCATCCCTATTTTTAGGACACCTTACGTTACAGACCCAGTGCAAAGTACAGGGTGCCTTTTATACCGTTTAAGCTGGTGTTTATTACTTTCTTTTTAGACAATGAACTTTCTCCTGTCTTTTTTTTTTATACCAAGATCAGTTATGGTTCCATGGATCCAGTTTTCAATGACAGGATCCAGTTTCCATCATTCTACAGAACTATCCCCAATGAGGAGGCAGAAATTGATGGGATTGTGCAGATACTGAAGCACTTTGGTTGGAAATGGGTCGGACTCATTATATCAGATGATGATATTGGATACAGAGCCCGGGAAAGGATAAGTACAGAACTTTCTCATAGTGGGGGCTGTTTAGCCTTTTCTGCTGTTATCAAGTTTCCCCAGATGTGTCATAAGGAGATTGAGAAGACCACGGCTAATGTGATTGTCCTGTATATTAGGATTTAGCATACCTATTTTCACTACCCAACCTCTCCCAAAAGTTATGGATCACCTCTTCCTTTATCTACAATTTTATAATGTTTAATGAACAGAAGATGAAATTCCAATTAAATGGGTCTTTTTCCCTGTTGATCGAGGAAGGAGAGATCCCTGACTTTGAGCAGTTCTTCTATTCATTTTCTCCCAATGACTACCCCAACAATGCACTCATTGCATCTACATGGCAAGACATGGTTGGATGTTTTTCTAATGACATTCCCAGCTTGCCAGGAGCAATACCTGATGAAACAGTTAAGACCTGCACAGGGAATGAGACTCTCAGTGATGCAGATTTATCAGTGTATGGGAATCACAATTACAGAATCACTTATAGAGTTTACACTGCAGTCTATGCACTGGCACACGCCCTGCACAATCTCTACTCTGCTCAGCCACCAGCCAATCACTGGGACAAACTAGAAAGTCTGAAAAGAAATGTTAAACCCTGGCAAGTAGGTATAATGTTACTCAAGCTGCTCTATATTTGTGATAAAAAAACAAGCAACTAGGGATGAGCAAATTTTTTTGCAGTGTTTCGCAGTGGAAATGACACCCATAGACCTGATTGGCGCCGCATGTCCAAAAAAATTTGACACCTATAGACTTTAATGCATTTTCAGCGAATTTTCGCTGGCTGTGAATTTTTGGTGAAGTGAAACGGGTCAAATTCGCCCAACCCTAAAAGCAATCATTTGCATTAAACAAAGAAGTTCTTCGCACTGCCTTAGTTCGCTATGTATGCATATTCTGGGTTACCGCTTTCCCAACATCAATCGATTATTTCATATACTAAGAGGAGAGCACTTCAAGGTAGCAATATGCTGTGAATATATTTATTCAGGACTACTATACAACATGTTTTGGGTCTTTTACACCCTATGTAAGACTCAAAACATGTTGTGTAGTAGTCCTGAATAAATATATTCAGAGCATATTGCTACCTTGGAGTGCTCTCCTCTTACTATATGAAATAAGCAACTATTTGCATAGATCTGCTAAAAAAAAAGTTACCATATTGGTCAAATGACTGGACCAGTAGTAGTAATTTCAGATATGTTGCCACTAGAAATTTGTTAGATTTGACTTTTAGGGGCAGACTTACAGGTATGAAGGGTCGAAGTGAATTAGAGGGAATTTTCTAAGTAAAAAAAATTCGAAATTCAAAGAAATTTTTTGGATACTTCAACCTTTGAATAGGATACTACGACTTCGAATTTGATTTGAAGTAAAATCGTTCGAATATTCGACCATTCGATAATCGAAGTACTGTCTCTTTAAAAAAAACTTCGACTTCAATACTTCGCCAAATTAAACCTGCCGTACGTTTTTTGAAGTCAAAGAAAAATTGTTTGTTCGTTCGATGGATGAAATCCTTCGAATTGTTCAATTCGAAGGATTTCATTGTTTGATTGAATTATTTTGGCAAATGGCCAAATTCGATGTAAAAAAACTTCGACTTCGATATTCGAAGTCCAAATATTCCAATTCAATGGTCGAATTTCGAAACTTTTTCTACTTCGAAATTCGACCCTTGATAAATCTGCCCCCTGGTATCTTTATCTGTTTCTTTCTCTCTCTCTTACCTAAAATTAAAATGCTTTTGTGTTGCTAAGGCCAATTGAGTGTTGCCATTATTGGATCTGATACCAGTACCTAAAACTTTTTTTTTAATTGGGGGGTGTATTAAAATATGATTCATTTGTAAATTCCCATGGCAACTCTTTCTTGGCCACTGTAAAGCACTTCCAGGGATGTGATAATAGAGAAGGAAGATATGGAGTCCACAGGTTGAGAGGCTCCATCAGGTTTCTGATGATGAGCAATTCTAGCAAATGATCACAAATCATATATTCTTTTTGTACTGAGGCTTTTAGTTTGGGGCATAGTAATTCTTAGTTACAGCTCCGGCTATTGCTTATCTGTACCATGAACATCAGAACCATGAATATCCTGTAAATTATATCCGTATGGAGTGCTGAGTGATGTCATCAGTTTTAATAGGTGCTCAGTAATGCAATTTATAACATGACTCACTAAATCTTTGTGCATTATAATAAATAGTGTGCCCACTGCTGTAAAAATGAGTGAGGATATTAACCCAAAGCAGTGGTGTAACTAGATGTTATCAGGCCCCACAGCAAATTCAGGGCCCCAATACCCCAATATATTGATCTCCTCTGTGGATACGCCACTGACCCAAAGTTCCATAACAGAACTCCTTGGTGACTTGTAATATAATATAATATTTTACAATGGTGGGTAAATTATTCAGTATAAAACTTGCTCCAGTTTAAAGGGCAAAAAGACTTCAAAAAATATGTTTAGTATTCAATGCCAATAAGTGGATAAAAGCTTTGTTTTCCAGTTCAAAGAAAAGTAGTTGGGTTTGAGCCTCATGCTAATGGGTCATCAGGGGCACTGGCTATTGTACTAGAAAGGAAATGAAGAGTGCATTGAGGCGGAGGCTAAGACTAACCCCAAGAAGTTTTTAAATATATTAATAGTAAAAAGATGCAGGTTGAGTGTTGCTCCATTAAATAATGGTACCAGTAACAGATACAGAAAAGACACATGTGCTAAATCAGTTCTTTTCTTCAGTGTATACAATAGAGGAGTCTGAATTCCCAGGCTTATTCATAGCTCCACTGATGGCTCAGCTCAATCTTGACTCAGGATATGATCCATAAAGCTTTAATAAAAATTAGTGTAAACAAGGCTCCAGGGCCTGAAGGCATACATCCCCGGGTTCTAAGAGAGCTTAGTTCAGTTTTAGACCAGCCCCTATTTCTGATTTTCTCAGATTTGCTTTCATCTGGTATGGTGCCTATGGATTGGAGAAAAGCTGATGTTATTCCAATATTTAAAAAGGGATTATGATCTCAGCCTGGCAATTATAGGCCAGTAAGTCTGACATCTGTGGTGGGCAAATTATTTGAAGGCTTGTTAAGGGATCACATTCATAAATGTTGTCCAAGTGAATGGCATTATGAGCAACAATCAGCATGGCTTTATGAAGGATAGGTCATGTTATACAAATTTGCTTTTTATGATGAGGTAAGTAAGATGCTGGACAGTGGGGGGGGGGCAGTAGATGTGATCTATTTGGATTTTGCCAAAGCGTTTGATACTGTGCCCCACAAACGACTGTTTTCTAAACTAAGGTCTGTTGGGCTTAATGAAGTCATTTGCACGTGGATAGGAAACTGGCTACAGGATCGGGTACAGAGGGTGGTTGTTAATGGGACATTTTCTACTTGGAGTAAGGTTCTTAGTGGGGTCCCTCAGGGCTCGGTATTGGGTCCACTTTTATTTAACCTGTTCATTAATGGTTTAGTTATTGTAAGTAATGTATCAGTGTTTGCAGATGACACAAAGCTATCCAGCCCAATTAATTCCATGCAAGATGTGGCACTTGCAACATGATCTCGACAAACTGGCAATCTGGGCAGCTAAGTGGCAAATGAGATTCAATGTTGATAAATGTAAAGTCATGCACCAGGGATGTAAAAATATCCACTTATACCCTTTATGGGACTGCACTAGGCAAATGCATTTTGGAAAAAGACCTTGGAATCATTGTAGATCATAAACTTGGCTGTAGCAAGCAATGCCAGTCAGCAGCATCAAGGGCAAATAAGGTCTTGAGCTGTATTAAAAGGGGCAGAGATTCACGGGAGGAGGGGGTCATTCTTCCACTGTATAGAGCACTGGTAAGGCCCCATCTAGAATATGCCGTACAGTTTTGGTCTCCATCACTCAAACAGGACATTATTGTATTAGAGAGGGTACAGAGAAGGGCAACTAAGCTGCTAAAGGGAAAATCTTAGCTATGAGGAAAGACTGGCCAAATTGGGGATGTTCACGCTGGAGAAGAAGCGCTTAAGGGGTGATATGATAACTATGTATAAATATATAAGGGGATCATATAATAATCTCTCTAATGCTTTATTTACCAGTAGGTCTTTCCAGCTGACAAGAGGTCACCCATTCCTATTAGAAGAAAAGAGGTTCCGCCTAAATATTCGGAAGGGTTTTTTTTACAGTGAGAGCTGTGAAGATGTGGAATTCTCTCTCTGAATCAGTGGTACAGGCTGATACATTAGATAGGTATAAGAAGGGGTTGGATTGCTTTTTAGCAAGTGAGGGAATACAGGGATATGGGAGATAGCTCATAGTACAAGTTAATTCAGGGACTGGTCCAATTGCCATTTTGGAGTCAGGAAGGAATTTTTTCCCCCTCTGAGGCAAATTGGAGAGGCTTCAGATGTTTGGTTTTTTTTGCCTTCCTCTGGATTAACTGGCAGATACGCAGGTTAAAAAAAGTAAAAAGGTTGAACTTGAGGGACGTGTGTCCTTTTTTAACCTAACTTACTATGTTACTACAAGGAACATTTTTTTTCTTTACTTTCAGGGGTTCCCTGCTTTAAAACAAGCGAAATAAAATCCAATTTGTGGACTTCATGGCACTATTCCCTAGAAGTTCTAATCAGCAGGGCCCTCCTGTCTCCTGATTAGATCAGTACTTGAATCTAGATAAACTATTTGATCTGTACACTAAAATAGCATTGTATGTTTGGACATTTATAAAGCTGTGTTATTAATGAAAATGTTTCTGGCTGAACTAGGGTTGTATAAGGTATTTTTTTAGACCCGCTTGCTTTTGCTGTTCATGCCTTATGCTACACCAATGAAAACTCACCAGAGGCAATATTAATGATCTAATTAGCACCACTTCCTGCCTGTGTCTTAGAGACAATTTGTAAACTTCCTTCATTGACTTCCTTCTCAGAATTTATACTGTTTTACATGTAAATAAGGTAGAGCTTTAGTCACTGGCAGGGGTTTCTTCAATTTGTATTGTCATTCTTAAAACAAAACCTATTTCTCTCCTAGATAAATAGATTTGTACGTAATGTGACCTTTGCCACTTTTCCCAATGTCACCCACTCTTTCAACAAATATGGGGACCCACCGGCACAATTTGACATTATAAACTGGCTTTTTATTCCGGGGCATGAAATTGTTACAACAACAGTTGGAGACTTTAATGCATCAGACCACAAAATTCTATTTTATATCAAAAGCATCTCTGACCTGTGGGGTTCACAATTCAATATGGTAAGGGTAAATGTAACTACAGTTGTGTGTGAAAGTTTGTGAACCCTTTAACTTTTTTTATATGTTATTATAAATGTGAGCTAAAACATCATCTGATTTTCAAACAAGTCCTAAAAGTAGACCACGAAAACCTAGTTAAAAAAATGAAACACACATTATTATATTTGGTCATGCATTTATTGAAGAAAAAAAAAATGATCAAATAACATGTCTGCATGTGGCAGAAGTAAGTGAATGGTGCTCTCAGACCCCCTTGAGCAGCAATAACTGCAAATAAACGTTTGTTGTAACTGTTGATCAGTCCTAGCCCATTCCTCCATACAGAACAGTTTCAGCTCTTGGATGTTCCTCATATGAACCCCTCACTTTAGGCCTTTCCACAACATTTCAGTTGGATTAAGGTCAGGACTTGACTTGGCCATTCCAGAATATTCACTTTATTCTTCTTTAACCATTCCTCGGTAGAACAACTTCTGTGTTTAGGATCGTTGTCTTGCTGTATGACCCACTCTCCCTTGAGATTCAGTTCATGGATATTTTCCTTTAGATTTCATTGGTATAGTTCTGAATTCATTGTCCGTCAAACCCAAGCCACAACACTCCCACCACCATGTTTCTATGTTTCACAGATGAAATAAGGTTCTTATGCTGGAATGCAGTGTTTTTCTTTCTACAAATGTAACACTCCTCATTTAAGCCTCCCTTTTATGTTTCTGGGGGCTAAGGTATGGGTGATTCTTCCCAGTGGGAATGTACTTTAGTTTTGTCATATACAGTAAGTAGGGTGCAGGCAGGGGAATGCTTTCCAGATTTAGGGAGGACTAAGTCCTTTTTTTTCCCTCCACAGTAGAGTCCAGTTCTGTTCCACTCTGGGTATTTGTCCCTGCAGGCAAGGGGTTTGGAGTGAGGTCTTTACTTGAAGACCTTAATGAAGCACTGATTGTCCCCCACAGTGGATGGCCTGTTAACTCACTAACTGTTGAGTTTTAGACAAATATTCCAGGGGGGCAGAGACATTTTACATTGCTTTTGTTTTATCCAGTGTAAAAATGGGGCTATGATCTCTATTGTCCATCTTGGACTCTTGCTGTGATATTCTAGGATATGGTACTGGGAGGTGAGGTGAAGTAAAGCCTTGACCTTGTCTTGGTTGTGGTTACATGATATGTATATTATCCCTATAGGCTTTAAGATTAAAAAGCAGATACAACCCCATCAAATTCACTCTTTCTCAAAATATGCTACATGATCCAGCAGAAGACAAAATCCAAGTAGGCTAACTGCATATCGAAAAATAACTCTTCTGAACCCCGTGGAAATCTTCTGAAACTCCTTCCCCAAAATCTTTAGAATGTCAATTGATTTACTGTTCTAAAAAAGATAATTATATGCATGTTTACGATGTATATAATTTGCCATGTTCATGAAATGCAATATAAACCAACTTGAATTTTCTGAAAAAGATTTGTATCCTCAACATGCTGCAAATGTTCTGATCCATTACTTACTATGTCTTTGTATGTTACAATACAGAGTCCTCTGTCTCTGTGCAATGAACCTTGTGCCCTAGGACATAGAAAGTCTAAAAAAGAAGGGGTGCCATCTTGTTGTTATGACTGTGTCCCATGTGTAGATGGGGAAATGTCCAACACAACAGGTAAGAGACAAATCTGGTTGCAGAAAACAATGCCAAAGTAGAAAAATCCTTCTCACCTCTTCCACTAATCTCCTGTGGTGCTTCATTATATTTCATAATGCATCACTAATGTGTTAAATGGTGGGGCTGACATCTCTGTGGGGGATTAGCTGGTGCAACTAAGAGAGCTAAGGCAAAAAAAAAAAAAAAAACACTACAAAACTATGAGTGAATTTTGCTCTACAGGTTTCCTACTGTCAGTTTCCAGTAAACCAATTCAGTTTGGTCTCAGACACATACAATTAAATTTGTTTGTTTGCAAGCTGCTTGAGGTTACCCTGGAAGTTGCTGTTTCTTCCTTTGTAGGACACTTTAGTCATTTAAGTGAACTCCATATAATCAAGATTTGGGGGCTTATTTACTAAAACAGAAACAACCTCAACCTAACTCGCATTCACGAATTGCTCATATTTCCCAATAATTCAACTCTGTCACGGCCAGCACCCTAAACCAGAACAAGTGCCAAGCACCCTGGTCTCGGCTCGGCTTCACCAGTAGTGTGACCCCCGTTGGGCTTCGGGAGGAGCCTCAGCTTACTTGGGTGCCACCTGGACTTAACGAGAGGTGCAAGGCGAGATGTTCTGGCAGGCAAAGGGGCACGGCTGTTAGCAGAGTCTTTTGAGCCAAAGGTCACGGTACAAATGGAGCAGGCAACAGAATCGTCAGACAGGCTGGGTCGAGGCAGGCAGATAACAAGAATCGTCAAACAGGCTGGGTCGAGGCAGGCAGATAACAAGAATCGTCAAACAGGCTGGGTTGAGGCAGGCAGATAACAAGAATCGTCAAACAGACAAAAAGGGTCAAAACCGGGTGATCAATCGAAGGGTTAAACTGTAGAGTAGCCGTAAGCAGGCAAGGTCAGGATCCAGAATTCAGAATAGTCAAAATAGCCAGGCAGGGGTCAAAACAGGAATCAGACAGGTTCAGAAGGAATCAGACAATAGCTCAAGGCTCAGGAACACCAGGAATACAATCCTATCACGGGCAATGACAAACAGTGAGAATGGCCCTTTAAACTTTTGAATTTGGCGCCATTGCGCGCTGATGTCATACGCCAGCGCGCATGCGCCTTTAAATACGAAAGTGCGCATGCGCGCGCACACTAAGGAAGTGCGCGTTGCAGCGGACGTCCCTGCCGTCCCCCCACTAGACCACCAGGGTAAGATTTTATTACAAACTCTGAACTCAAGAGTCAAATTGATTCATGTGACTTTTACTAATTGTTGCGCGTCAAACTCAAATTTATTGAGTTTGATGCCCGAAAACTCGAAAAATTTCAAGCAAAAAACCTGCAAATCCAGTGTATTAGAGCAAAAATCCTGCAAATCCAGAGGGCAGAAAACATCTTCAAATGGTTATGGGCCGCCTGTCATTGACATGAATTCAACTAGTTTTAGCTGGAGTATTTTCAGATTCAAGATTTTTGTAGCTCCAGAGGTTTATGATTTTTTCTCTAAACATTCTATTTTTTGTGAAAAAATCCTTATATTAAAAAACTTGAATTTTATTAAATAATCCCTTAGTAGCCACATAATAAAGTTTTAGGCACATTTCAACAAAGAAAAACACAAAAAAACATTCAGCATAATATGGTTGGAAAGATACTTCAAAAACAAGAACTATGACTAGAGAGGATTAGCTGTTTCATTGAGAACCTATAAGTAAAATGAGTGTAACCCGGCTGCTAGTTTTGTCTTGCTTTTCTTTAATTTAAAGTTTATATGTATGTGTGTGGTTGGATTTGGCCAGCTTTTGTCTGCTTACAACATCAAATACTAAATACAGTAATAAAGAACAAAAAAGTTTCAAAAGAAAATGTCTTCATTTAAAAATAGTTTATTTGTCTAAACCTATATGTTTTGCATTTAAGATGCTCCAAGTTGCTTCAAATGCCCTGGGTATGAAATGTCCAATAAAAATAGAACTGGTTGTGTTCCCAAAATGATAAACTACCTTTCCTATGAGGACACTCTGGGAGCCAGTTTAGCTTCCACTGCCTTAATGCTCTTCATCACAACCTCTGCAGTTCAGGGAATCTTTGTGAAATATTGGGACACTCCGATTGTGAAAGCCAATAACCAAAGTCTCAGCTGTCTCCTCCTCATCTCTCTCATGTTGTGTTTCCTCTGCACTTTATTATTCATTGGACGCCCAACACCAATATGTTGTCTCCTCCGACAAGTCACATTTGGGATTGTATTTACCATTTCTGTTTCATCTGTGTTGGCTAAAACTCTCACAGTTATTATTGCCTTCAATGCCACAAAGCCTGGGAGCAAGCTGAAGAAGTATGTAGGATATAAAGTGGCTTTTGTATTAGTGACTATATGTTCTCTTGGTTCATCTGGAATCTGTTTTGTCTGGATGACATTTGATCCCCCATTTCTGGAAGCTAGCATGTTTTCTCAAAGGGACATCATAATTTTAATGTGCAATGAGGGATCTGTCACTTTTTTCTTCTGTATAATTGGATATATAGGAACTTTGGCCCTACTAAGTTTCATTGCTGCATTTCTAGCCAAGGATTTCCCTGACCGATTTAATGAGGCTAAAAACATCACATTCAGTATGTTGGTGTTCTGTAGTGTGTGGGTGACATTTGTCCCTGCATACCTGAGCAGTAAGGGGAGTAGAATGGTGGCTGTTGAGATATTTGCCATCTTATCCTCTAGTGCTGGATTATTGGGCTGTATATTTGCCCCTAAATGTTACATCATATTTCTCAGGCCTGAACTAAACACAAGAGTTGCTGTTGTCTGAAATCAGTGAACTTGTCATTTAAAATATAAATCTTTTAGAGTTAAAGCTGATATTTACCATGCTTATTCAATTGTTACTTTATTGATCAACTTTTCATGGCAGTTTTTTTTTTGCACAGATCCATCTTTTTAATTTATAAAGTACTGTAGGAAGTACATGAGAAGGGGTGCCATGTCTCTATCTGTTCTCTTTCTTTTTCAATAATTTCATTTGTGCTTTGTATTAAGCCAAAATAAATTGTTTTACAAATGTCTTATTTGCAAGTAAACAGAAGTGTCATAATGTAATATAAGTGTTATAAAAACTGTGACAACTTTGAAGAGTTTTAAGTAATATCTGTTACAGCAATAAATAAACAATAAATAAGTAAATTGCTAAAAGAAGCCTAAAATACAACCAATTCACTTTTCTATTGCTGCTTAAAGGAACAGTAACAAAAAATAATTTAAAAAAAATTGTTAGTATACATCAAAAAATAAACACCAAGACAAATAAAACATTAAAATAGCAAAGCCTTCATTAAGAAATAACTTACCGAAACTGCACTTCTTGCCCTCTACAGAAAAGGCGACCATCCATTGTGCGGCGCTGGATTTCTCCTCCTTGGCTCTGTCTCATATTGTATTGGCAGCATGTGATGCCACTGCTGCATTCAGGGAGCGTGGTTTCCATGACTGTGGATTGCTGGCTCATCTGCACATCTGTAGAGTCCCTGTGGCGGGGGAGCTGTTCAGAGTGGTGCTGGGCCACATCGTGGATGTTTGCAGTTGGAGGCAGCAGGCCGATCGGAGTTTCCAGTCACTGGCACGTAGCCACTCTCGCCATGCGCTGCTTTCTGTGCTAGAGATCGCTTCTTACTGACCCCAGCGCCATCTACAGTATCTCAGCTACTTGCACCGGCACAAGATTAACCCCGCAGCCCAGCTCTTTTATAACTATTGGTAACCAGTACTAGGGATTAATAATTCCTATTAGCAATGCTACCACAGAGCTGTATGGGTAGGATTACTGCAGATTGGGTTCTCTAGCTGTGAACACAGTAAACCATTTTTCGGATTCTGACTTTTTCCATCCTAGGGGTATAATAAATACTGAAAAATTTTAGTTAGTTTTGTCTATTAAAAATTCAGATTTTTAGTAGACAAATTTTTGGGGTTTTTGGCATTTGGACTTTAATAAAAAAAAAACCTTAAGTCTGAATTTAACAAAGATATGGGGGCAATAACGGGTCCTTCCCTGCTTTTAATATTAACGATATATGAGCCGGTCAAAATTCACTATTTAAGCTTGCCTACAAATCTCATTAATTAACTTTACTAAAAATAGGATAATCCAACCTGAAAATTTTATATAGAATTTGGCTGTAAAGTCGACCAGGCCAGGAGCCTTATTAATCTTAATTTATTTTATACTCTCTTCCACTTCTCCACTTTAAGGATATCGTATGACTGCATCTGCTTATGACTCATTTCCAGATTATATATTTTATCAAACAAGCTTGCAGTTTCCAGTGATCTAAATTGTTGTGGTCCAACCTTTATTATGAATTTAAATGCCTTCCATGCATGTATAGTAGACAAAAGATCAGTTAGGACACTTTGTATGTACTGTATATATATATATATATGTATATATATATATATTATATATATAAATATATATATATATATATATATATATATATATATATATATATATATATATATATATATATATATAAATTAAAATTATATATAATATAATTTTATATATATAATATATTATAAATTAGTCACAAATATTATTTTGACATATTTAAAGCAGAGGTAGGAAGGCTTGAATAGGGTTAAATTGAGATCTGACCCTAATATTATACATCCCTCTCCAAATTCACTACGTTTATTGAGTCCTTTTTGTAAGAAAGATACTTGCTGTTTATTAGGTAGATCAATGCATCATAAGGTGTATTTATTATGGTACAGACAGCCTTTAATAAACAAAAAATGACCTTCAGAATCTTTTATTACATCCAAACACTGGAAATCCACTGAATTATGCATAAGGCCTATTACTAACCTTTTGTCCTTTGAGGATTATTACTATAATACCAAGTAAGATAATCAATAAACGTATCCAGGAATTGTAAATTGTCTTTAAAGTGTGTTTCTTGAAACACTAGTATAACCTTTTTGAGCTCTCATATCCCCCATTGTTAATGTCTTTTTTCTAGAATATTAAGACCATTGCTAATAAGTGATATTGTTCACCTTTTTATCCATCTATACACAGTATAACAGAAATCAACTGTAGCCCACCTAATCTGTGATATCTCCCCCACATTTTAATAATACAGATCCAGCAATTACTGTATTTAAATAACCAGATAATTAACATGCAAAACACCTAAAACTCAAAAATTATACACTGCCAATACCCTGTTTTATATCTATATTAGAGTTCAGTGGTACTTACTTCAAAAGATTGGGGTACAAAAAAAACAAGTTTTTTATAGGCTTCAACCAACAGGAAACTCCTATTAGAACCCCGCTGGGGAGATTTGCTCTCACAACATTGTTTCAGCTGGAACAGATATCAAAACAATTAACATATAATTTTGAACTGACAAAATGCTTAGGAATTTTTGAATGAAGCATATCATCATATCACATTAACAATAATAATCTCACGTATTTATCACTCTTTTATCTTATTCTGCGATTGCAATGCAGGGTTGCCCCTTGCTGTTTATTTGTGTGACGTGCAACGTTTCGGGGCAAACCCCTTTATCAAGCATGCATGATAAAGGGGTTCACCCCGAAACATTGCATGTTCGCACCAATAAACAGCAAGGGGTAACCCAGCATTGCAATCATCCTGTGTGCCAGTATATCTCTACTATACTGATAGAGTGAACTGACAATAAATGGAAAAAATAAAAAACATATGGATTCCAGAGTGATATCTACAGCACAATTCTATCACTGTATACAACACCATCTGCTCAAGTCAACAATATGGGCTTCATGTCTGAGCCATTGCACATCATTAACGGCACCAGGCAAGGATGCCCATTATCCCACCCTAATTTTTGACCTCATTCTAGAACCACTGGCCAAAACAATTAGAGACTCAAAAACAATCTCAGGAATAAAAGTTGGCAATGCAGAGGTAAGCTGTCTCTATGTGCAGATAACAAACTCTGATCCATAATCCAAAACCATACTTAAGGTGACTTTTCAGAATACAGCAACATCTCTTACTACAAGCTAAATATAACCAAAACAACAGCCCTGCCACTAGGAATACCGACACTTCAATTGTTTAACCTACAGAAAACCTTCCCATTCCAATGGAAACTCTATTACTTACCTAGGCATAGAATTACGGAAATCAGTCACCAACACATCATATTAATATTCTAAATGCATGGACCATGTCAAAAACAAAATGAAAATACTTTATAGATGGTATAATTCAACTAAGGTACTCCACCAAATTTTACCATCTATCTCAGCAACTTGCTGGAGATACAATAAGGCAGAAGGAACATTACTCCACATCTGGAGGGCATACCCTATACTTGCCCCATTTTGAACTGAGGTCTCCCGAATGCTAAAACAAATTATGGGGATACCAAACCGGCTCTTACTCTACTCAACTTCGGTCTACAAGACTCATAGGCAATCATAAAGTAAATTTATGCTTGAAGTTTTGGTTGTTGGGTAAGCATGAAGTGCATTAGGCTTTTTGTAGGGAACTAATGTATTTAACGTGATATAATAAATGTACATTTTTACTTTTTACTTTGAGTCGCATGAGTATCCTTTTTTTCGCTACTGATATATATTTTGGTGTTGTATTTTATTCCTCTCTTAAATTTGCCCATGAACTTTACATGTATTTATTTCAGTGCTGAGATTAGCTCATTACCTCTGGGCCTGATTTTTCAGTCTGATGACTAAATAATCATCTCATTGGAATGGACTTTGTCTTAAAATTCACACATGAAAATGATATTTTTGCATCTGCTGAAAGTATAAATTGGACTCTGCAGTTAGATATTGACATTATGGGAGACTTCACGGTTCTGTACCTGTCTATTTCTACTCAAAGGAACATGCTGCTGCTGATTATATTGCTGCTTGAATTTTCAGTGGACTGGAGCAATCAGCTCATTCACGGACCCAGATGCACTTTAAGAGGTCACAAATATCCAACCAGATATGAAACTGGGGACTTTGTTATTGCAGCTATAATCCATTTAGGTGATTTCCCTATTCAACCAATTAATACATATAAAGTTCACCCAGCTGAATATAAGTGTTTAGAGTAAGTACTTGATTCTTTGTTATTTACTGAGATATGATGTACAGAAGCTACAGTATACATTAGCCCTGCTCTGATTACATTTATTAGTAAGTAAATGCTCCTTCCCCAATAGCACTGCCTGTCTCTTATGTTTTCTAGACTTAACACATTTTAAATACTGAGAATTTTAAACACTGACCTACCTGTATCACAGCGCAAGCTGCAATATTCTGTCCCTGGTGCAGACATGGTGTTCTTGTGACACTGCTGGTCCTGACCACTGAGGCAATGTAGGAACTGTCAGCTCTCCTCCAGCCAAGACTTCATTGCCATAGTTTAATGAGATCTCTTTCTACAGACTATGAAAATACTTAGGGGACTGTTCCTGCTGAATTGTGCTTAGTACAGGGAATACCTATGCTGCCATAGTTTTATGGGATATCTCTGTACTGACTATGAGCAAACTTAGGGACTGTTCCTGCTGAATTGTGCTTAGTACAGGGAATACCTATACTGCCATAGTTTTATGGGATCTCTCTGTACAGACTATGAGCAAACTTAGGGGACTGTTCCTGCTGAATTGTGCTTAGTACAGGGAATACCTATGCTGCCATAGTTTTATGGGATCTCTCTGTACAGACTATGAGCAAACTTAGGGGACTGTTCCTGCTGAATTGTGCTTAGTACAGGGAATACCTATGCTGCCATAGTTTTATGGGATCTCTCTGTACAGACTATGAGCAAACTTAGGGGACTGTTCCTGCTGAATTGTGCTTAGTACAGGGGAATACCTATGCTGCCATAGTTTTATGGGATCTCTCTGTACAGAGAAAGACTTATCTCTTTGTTTTTCACATGAAAACTCTAATGAGGTCTATGGGGAAAAAATGGGAACTGAATTTGGAGAAATGTTATTTCTCCTCTTCCCTGGGTTTTCATTTGATAAACCATGAGATAACTTCTTCTCACTGAACTGAATCTGGACCACTATTGATTACCCAACGTTTTCTTTACCTGATGATAACCATGAAAAACACACTATTTATTGTTGGTAATTTGCTTACCAGAACCTTATTATTAAACAAGATTCCAAACATTGGAATATTTGGAAGATGGCACAATATCACACTGAGCAAGTATGACACAGAAAGCTTCAAATACCACACCTATTTGTCCGAGCTTATATACCCTTTGATGGGCATTTACAGTAAGTACAGTGGTTTACAGGAATTTCCATGAATAGCATAAACCTTTCTGCACCCGTGTAGAGACACATATTCAGAAATTTGAGTTTTTCAGACAATTCCTACAAAAAATAAAATCTAAAAACTTCTAAAAGTCAAAATTTAAAACATTCAACATTGACTTTTATAGAACCTTGACAACTTTCAGCTGCCAATGTTTTGTATTAGTGTTTTTTGTGGATTTTACATTTAATAAATCTTGATTTTTTTAGAGCTTTTTAAAAAATAAGAAAACCAAAAATTTTTTGAGATTCATGGAAAATAATCGAAATTCAGTTGCTAGTAAATGGGCCCCTTAGAGTTGTCAACCACGCATTTTGTAAATAATTTCTATAGCCCAATCCTAAGACTAAGTTTGACGTTAGGTATCCCAAACCGAGAACTAACACCAAGGTCCCAGCTCACTGTTCTGCCTTTAACAACCCTCTTTCAATTTGGGAGGAGCCCTCTGCTACTCGGATGCCATCAGGTCTTAAAAGTCAGGACAGGCAGCAGATAAGGCTTGGTCAGGGACAGGCAGGGTCAAGAACTAGACAGGAACACTAATAAATTGCACCCAAGCTATATAAATAGACCTACATTGGGCAACAAATATTTGCCGAAAAGCCCTTTAAATATTTGAATTTTTACTTCAGTGCGCAATTATGTCACATGCGGTGCGTGTGAAAAACCAGGATGTGGTGTGTGCACCATTACCAACCCAGCGTGCACACCGAAGATGGCCGCAGTGGGCATCCCTGTCTTGGGTGTAACGGGTGTCCCCATTGCCCCGGTATTAGACCACCAGGTACTTTCTTTACACTTAGGCACCATTGAAGTATACCATAGTCTACTTAGCAAACTATTTCCATTGTCTCCTAAAAACATACATTTTTAGGGGGTTATTTACTAAACCCCAGTTTTTTGTGATTTATTATACTGTACCCCGATGTTGCAAAAAGCCTGAATCTGAAAATCTCAACCTTGTTTAGGTCATGTATATGTCAGTGGCAGATATTTGAAGATATCGTGAATTGGCATGAAGCTTTTCCCATAGTTCAACCAGATTCAAATATTACTAGTAAAATTATTCTAAAAGAGATGGTACTTGGAATTGGTATTAAAAATTAAGAGAAGCTTAAAAGGAAAAATACAGTATGTTCACACAAAATTTCTCCATACAGGTATAATGGGTAATAACACCTGCCACATAATTCCATAAAGCATTGGTGTTTGGAAGATACCAAGATGGAACATATGATGTAGACAGTGAGATGCTTTATATTTATAATGGTATTACATCAGCCTTGATGCAAAAAAAATACCTTTGATGGAAAATCATAGTGGAACTCTTGATTTAAAAAGTCTCAATAAATGGGGTGTCACATGTTAATAACTGTAATAACAGGTACCCCTGTTAAAATAAACTGCACTGGCCAAGAGCATTTCTGCAGAAGTCCATCAACATGATCTTCCTTCTCCTTCTTTCTTCCTTTCTCTGGGTGCAGAAGTGCTTTATCTTTTAGTTTCTGAACTCTGTTTTCACTCATCTACCCAGAACAGAACAATAAGAAGATGGTGACAAGGATCTTTTACATCTTCTACACAAATACCCTGGGCCAGTGAAGTTTTAAGCAAACAGGAGAACCAGCCCAGGATTATCAGGTAAGTGATTGTAATTAGGGATGAGCACATTTTTTCACCATGTTTAGCTGCAGAAATGGCACCGATAGAAAAAAATCTCATGTATAAAAAAAATTTGTCGCCCATAGACTTTAATGCATTTTGGCAAATCAAAACGGATTAAATTAACCGATCCCTAATTGTAATGCTTCAGGGTGCCTAAAATGTTGCCACTTACTGTAGTTCTTCTTTAAGAAGATTCACAGATGTATCATTAAACCTGGCGTCATACTTGCACTTATAATATTATTGAACATTTTTGGTAAAAAATTGCCAAATTTTAGTAAACATGCCAATTGTTTCACTAGCCTTAACTGTAGGACAACTGTCCCGGGAGCAGTTAATATAAAAGGGAAAATGTGTCGACACCCCCATTTATTTAAATTTTTTTAAAAAAATCAACAGTGCCACTATGATTTTTTCATCAAAGGTATTTCTTTGCATCCAGAAGCTGCTCAAGCAAAAATGTGTTTTATTGACAGAACTTTACCAGGAATTGTTGTAAATAAAGGGACTGTAGGGTCTGCTTCCTTCTTCTAAAGAGTAAATATAATAACAAAATAAAATAAGAATGCTAATTAATAAGCAATTGTAATATCTCTTATAACTTGTAAAAACTACAACTATATATAACTATATATCACAGGACAATGTTGCAACATCATCGGCATTATGTGGCCTTCCTATTTGCAGTTGAAGAAATAAATAGAAGTGCGAGGATATTACCCAATATTTCCCTGGGATACATGATATATGACTCCTGTGAACATGAACCTAAATCTCTCTATGATACGTTGGCCATAATGTCTGGAGCAGAATATCAAGTTCCAAATTATGATTGCTGGGAGAAAGCAAAGCTGATGGGATATTTTGGAGACTTGACTTCTAGCACAAAATTCACCTTGGCCAAATTGATATCATTGTTTAGATACCCACAGGTAAGTAGAACTGCAAGTTACTATTTTTTATATGGAGCCTTAGAGCAGCTTTGTCTTTACTTGCTTGTCTAAGGTTGTATATTTTTTGGCCTTGACATGCGTTCAGATCCTGTTGCATAGACCTCCAAAGCCTTTAGGTATGCTTATATACATAGAAGGGGCTCATTTAATAACCTCAAATTTATCTGGTCGAGGTTTTTAGGGGGAAACTCACATTTTTTGTGGAAAAATAAATACTAAAATCTTTTGAAATTTACCATACCCCAAAGCTGCGAAAAATCTAAATCTGAAAAAAAATCCATCTCAAACCTGTTGAGGTCATGTAGAAGTCAATGGCAGATGCCCCTAAAGTAGTTTTTTGACATCGTGATCTGTGCTGGATAATCCGAAAAAGTTGCATTTTCGCAGCAACAATTCGAGTCGAGTTTTTGCAGTGTAAATTTATGATACGAATTGACTCTCAATTTTGTTGCAACATTTGTTCGCTCCAATATTTTAGAGAAAAAATATTGATAAATGGATTCAGTTCATAGAACGGAGTTTGGTTGACTTTGTTTTCTTAAAAAACTGAAATGAATTTGAGTTTTAGTAAATAACGTAGAAAAGAGATAAGGACCGCACAGCTCACCGTTCCCCCCTCACAATTCAGGTGCTCAGTCCAGCAGTGTCCCCACTGTAGATTCCACGAAAGCTCAAAAGAGACGGCACTTCTGAAAATAGGGTTTTATTCGTGTTCCTGCAGAAAACCTTACGCGTTTCGGGAGTTATCCCTTAGTCATAGGTCAAGAGTTCACTTGTTACAGCTAAATTATTTATACACAAGGTGATGACGCCCTCTAGTGGGCTATCCATAAAAATTCCAACTTTATTTACATCCTTTAAAATCTGAAACGAAGTGAAACATAAAAACATATTAAAAAGGGGGAATTTCCTGAAAACAGTGTTCATTGGGTGATTAAAAACCAAACAAACTATCGAAACAGCTTCTGTAGTTAAAGTCGTTTGGGTATCCTGCCTCTCTACTAAAAATCACTGGCCACTAGAGGGCTAGAGTCCCTGCTATTAAGATGCGACTTAACAGATGTAGGGGAGAAGAGAAATCCTTCCCCTGCTTTTCTGTCTGTGACATCATTCAGCCCAGTAACAGGCTGGAGAGCGACCTGATTGGCTGGACACCGCAGTGCATCCTGGGAGGAGAGGGTGTGCCAGACTGTGAAGCTGTGTGTGTAGGCCCTGCTGGATCTGTGAGGTCTACAGGAGTGCAGAAAGAGGCTGTCTGACCCTGCCACGCTGCTTCAGAGGAGGAAAGTGCCATTGGTGAGAGTGATTCTGGAGAAGAGTTATTTGTGATTCCAATGTGATCTGCCTCTGAGAGAAAGCGCTGAGTAAATCCCTTGAAGAGAGGATTTGCCACAGGAAGACAGGCCTTGTGTAATTTTGCCTGCTACGTGGGAAGCTGCTATTTTCCAAGGGAAAAGGTACTCTGGGGAAAGGTAGCGCTACCAGGGGAATAAGAGCTCTGGGGAAAGGGACATTGCAATTTGAACTGTGTGCTTTTAACCCTTCCAGACAAGTGGGACTGTGATACTATAAGAACTGTGTTTGAACAGATAGTTAAAACCTAATAGGGATTTAGGTGGTGTCCCTTATATTCCCATACAGGCGTGACTTGTGTATTAGTTACTACTTTACAGTTTATATAAAGTTAAATATTGTTATCCGCAAAGTGTGTGTTTATTATTTCCTAGGGGATTCCTCTGAGGTAAGTTCCTCAGTGCTCCCTAGGTGGAGGCACTGCGCTGTGATTCCTAGTTCCCAGTACTTTTCGACTTGCAAAAGGGACTCAGGGCCCCCTGAATTGCCAAGGAAGCTATTATTTAAAGGGACAGTAACCAAAATAGCGTTACATTGGAGGCACTGCTGAGATGTCGACTGGGAAGCTGGGGATGTTTGATGAAAATATGTCTGCCTTTGAAACTCCACAAAGTGTTCGCCAATGGTGTACTGCATTGGGACTTAACCCCCGAAAGGTTGCCGCTGTTGGGCCCATGGTGCCCAGAGTGAAGGAAGAATTTATTTATCAAGTTCTGGATGGGGAACAGATTTTTTACCGCCCAAGGGTGGCTGCGTCACGGCGGGATTCTGCCGGGGTCCTGTTGAATGTTCTTATAGACAGCCCCAGAGAGATAGATCGTGACCGTGTTCCCCCTGATATTGATGCTGAAAGTGAAGGGCCCTGGAAGATTGTTCTGCCTGATATGTCTGATGACGCAGATGAGTTAATTTCCCAGGGTGATGCCCTTACTACCCAGTATGCAGTGAAGGCACCAGAGAGTGTGCAGCTGAACAAGACGTTGTTTGATTCGCCAGCTGAAAAGAGTCACATAAAGAGATGTCCATCCTGTGAGAGCGTGGTCTCCAAGGGGAGTCGCCATAGTTCGGGTGGCCGGCTGGATACCCCAGAGATTGTGAGCGCGCTGGGACAACTTACTGACCAACTGACACAGCTGGCCTGGAATGGTAATTTTAAGAGACTTAAAGTGTTTTCAGGTACCAATCCTGTACCCTCAGGTGAAGAGTCCTTTGAGTGTTGGAGAGACTCCACTGTTGTGTCCGTGAGAGATTGGACTGGGCCCGAGACTACTATGAGAAGGAAGATCCTTGAAAGTCTTCGCAGCCCTGCCGTGGATGTTGTTAAGTCCTATATGGTCGGTCACCCCGATGCTACTTCGGGTGATCTGATTGAAGTCCTGGAGGTGACGTTTGGCCCTGTAGAGAGTGCTACAGAGATGCTCTATCGCTTCCACTCTACCGTCCAGAAAGAGAAGGAAGATTTGTCTGCTTATCTTGTGCGGCTAGAACAAGGCCTGAGACTGCTAGTGAGCCGTGGTGCAATTACAGACAGTGAAATGGATCCTCTGAGAATTCGCCAATTGAAGAGAGGGACCCTGAATAGTGACCCTGTTGCCATGACAATTAGAGCACACTACCAGGATAAGTTACCCCCTGGGTACATTGCTCTGATGGAGAGAGTGCGGCGAGAGGAGGCGGATGCCTATGTGAGGGTCAGACGAAGTCCCACTTCAGGGCATACAGAGAAATCCACTGCTGATGCTAAACTGTTGGAGGAAAACAAGAAGCTTCGCAAAGAGTTGGAGGAGTTAAAAGCTCAACTGTCTGAGAGAGCCAAACCCCCAGCTGAAACTAAGAGAGTTCCTACGTGTTACCGGTGTGGAAAGCTTGGCCACATCCAGCCAAACTGTCCAGTTCCTGATGAAGGTGAAACCCAATCTGCACTGTGTAAAGTACGCCGTAGGCGTAGGAGATTCCATGGGAGATGTTACAAGTGCCAAGTGATGGGTCATCAGGCCCGAAGTTGTAAGACTTACAAAATTTCCACCATACAGAAGTCTTATTATGAGCCTTCTGTCTGTGAGAGTGACTCCCCTGAAGAGGATAGGGTGTTGAGTCAAGAGAAGACTACTGTGGAGAACCCTATTGGCATGAAGGTGGCCCCTGAAACCTTTGATACCCCCGATAGATCTAAAGTACTGGGTCTGGGTGAGCGCAGGTCTCCAGGTAAGGCCAATGTTAGGGTCCCAGGTAACAATAGTGATAAAGACATTTTTGACTGTTTTGCTGTCCAGGCATGCCAGGGCATACGGCAAGCGAGGACGTTGCCGATTTGTCCAAGGGGAGAATGTAGGGGAGAAGAGAAATCCTTCCCCTGCTTTTCTGTCTGTGACATCATTCAGCCCAGTAACAGGCTGGAGAGCGACCTGATTGGCTGGACACCGCAGTGCATCCTGGGAGGAGAGGGTGTGCCAGACTGTGAAGCTGTGTGTGTAGGCCCTGCTGGATCTGTGAGGTCTACAGGAGTGCAGAAAGAGGCTGTCTGACCCTGCCACGCTGCTTCAGAGGAGGAAAGTGCCATTGGTGAGAGTGATTCTGGAGAAGAGTTATTTGTGATTCCAATGTGATCTGCCTCTGAGAGAAAGCGCTGAGTAAATCCCTTGAAGAGAGGATTTGCCACAGGAAGACAGGCCTTGTGTAATTTTGCCTGCTACGTGGGAAGCTGCTATTTTCCAAGGGAAAAGGTACTCTGGGGAAAGGTAGCGCTACCAGGGGAATAAGAGCTCTGGGGAAAGGGACATTGCAATTTGAACTGTGTGCTTTTAACCCTTCCAGACAAGTGGGACTGTGATACTATAAGAACTGTGTTTGAACAGATAGTTAAAACCTAATAGGGATTTAGGTGGTGTCCCTTATATTCCCATACAGGCGTGACTTGTGTATTAGTTACTACTTTACAGTTTATATAAAGTTAAATATTGTTATCCGCAAAGTGTGTGTTTATTATTTCCTAGGGGATTCCTCTGAGGTAAGTTCCTCAGTGCTCCCTAGGTGGAGGCACTGCGCTGTGATTCCTAGTTCCCAGTACTTTTCGACTTGCAAAAGGGACTCAGGGCCCCTGAATTGCCAAGGAAGCTATTATTTAAAGGGACAGTAACCAAAATAGCGTTACACAGATATATTCAATTGCGGCTTATCAGAAATACTAAATAGGGGCCCTTATAACAGTTTTGTTAGAATAGATAACTAATATCATGTCTATAGTTTAGACCATTCGGGATCCTTGTATCCAATTTAAGGATCCAGAACGCCTCTCTGAGGTTTAATTTGTGAATGATGTCTCCGCCTCTAATGGGGACCCATACTTTTTCAATAACTTTCACTTTTAGGTCTTTTAGACCATTGGGTGAACATATCTTGAAATGTCTACCCACCGGAGTGTTCTCCTCTCCATTATTAATACTTCTGATATGTTCTCTTACCCTTTCTTTCAGCGTGCGGGATGTACGACCCACATACTGTTTATTGCAATAGTTGCATTCCAATAAGTATATCACGTTCCTCGTATTACAATTGTAGAAACCCGTGTTCTTAAAAGTCTGTCCTGATACATTAGATTTAAAATCAGGCCCGACTGAAACCACTTGACATGTCTTACAGACGTTCGCCCCGCATTTGTAAGTACCCTTTACTTTTAACCAGTTCCCTGCCTCTTTGGAAGGAACAGATGAAACTAAGCTCGGTGCCAGCATATTCCCTAGAGTTGGGGCTTTTTTTGGAACACATTTCACCTCAGTTTGGGCCAAGATTTCGGACATTTTCGCATCACCATTCAGTATAGGTAAGTATTTTTTAATGATCTTACAAATATGGCCGAATTCCTCACTATATTCAGTGACGAAAAACATTTTCTGTTTATCTGGCTTAGTTGGATCAACACAAACCTGAGTCGACCGACTTTCATCTTTTTCATCCTTGCTCAATACTGGCTTTACTTTAGCCTTCTCATATGCACTTTTTATGAGATGTTTGGGGTATCCTCTAGCCTGTAGTCTATGGCCCAACTGTTGTGACTGAAGATCAAATGTGTCATTTTGACTACAGTTTCTCCGGAACCTGACGAATTGACTGTAAGGGATACTGTTTAGAGTATGTTTAGGATGACAGCTATTATATTTTAAAATTGTGTTACCTGCCGTTGATTTCCTAAAAACTTCAGTGTCTATACGGTTAGTGCTTATGTTCCCTTTAAGAGTTAGATCCAAGAAAGAGATTGTTTCCTTGTGATGTGTCAGTGATAATTGAAGGTTATAGTGATTAGTATTTAAATATCGATGAAACTCGTCAATTAAATTAGAAGGGCCTGAGGGATAAAGGAACATCCAAACAGGATGTGTGTTTTGAGACGTTCAAGGAGCTCTGCTGCCTCTCTGATTTAAGCACGCTGAGAAATGAGAGCATTAACGTTAATTCCCCAGGGGAGCTCCTAATTGGCAAGTCGACCTTAATTAACAAAAAATGTGATTCTGATTTTTACCCTCTCCAGTCCAGATGTTCCTCAATGGATATGTTCCAGGACCTGGTGGAACAGGACCTCAATAAATTGTATACCACCGTCTCATATAGAGACAACTGGAACATCCCCCTTGAGGAACGAAAAGCCCTCAAATCCTTGAAGTCATCTGCTGACATCACTATACGGCAGGCGGATAAAGGAGGGAGTGTGGTTGTTATGAACACAGCCGATTATATAGCAGAAGCTAAAAGACAGCTTAATGACCCTGAAACCTATTCTGCCCTTACTTTTAATCCTCAAGAAAAATTTATGACAGCCATTGAAGAACTGGTGTCTTATGGCATATCTTTGGGAGTGGTGGATATACGTGATAGAGATTATTTGGTCAGACGCACTCCTATCGTCCCCATTTTCCACCATCTCCCTAAGATACACAAATCCATCCAGGCACCAGAGGGCAGACCCATAGTCGCCAGCATTGGTTCGGCCAATGAGGGGCTCTCAGACTGGCTTGATTGGAACCTGAAACCTCTAGTTCCCCTTATGGGTTCTTACATAAGGGACACGGGACACCTCACCGAAAAGTTATCCACGCTCACTTGGCTGAATACATACCACTGGATTTCCATGGATGTTAAATCTTTATACTCCATGATCCCTCACGATATGGGGCTACAAGCTATTTTTGACACGTTGACGGAATCACTTACCTATACACCTGACTTTATTCACTTTAATCTATTGGTTCTTGAATTTTTATTAACTCACAATTTTTTTCACTTCGATGGGGGTTACTACCTCCAGAGACGGGGCACTGCGATGGGGGCATCCTTTGCCCCCTCATATGCTAATTTGTATATGGGCCGGTGGGAACAGTGCCACGTCTTTGGATGTGCTAACCCCTTTCGTGATCACATTATTTGGTACGGTCGATACATCGATGACCTGCTATTCATATGGGATGGCCCTTCTAATTTAATTGACGAGTTTCATCGATATTTAAATACTAATCACTATAACCTTCAATTATCACTGACACATCACAAGGAAACAATCTCTTTCTTGGATCTAACTCTTAAAGGGAACATAAGCACTAACCGTATAGACACTGAAGTTTTTAGGAAATCAACGGCAGGTAACACAATTTTAAAATATAATAGCTGTCATCCTAAACATACTCTAAACAGTATCCCTTACAGTCAATTCGTCAGGTTCCGGAGAAACTGTAGTCAAAATGACACATTTGATCTTCAGTCACAACAGTTGGGCCATAGACTACAGGCTAGAGGATACCCCAAACATCTCATAAAAAGTGCATATGAGAAGGCTAAAGTAAAGCCAGTATTGAGCAAGGATGAAAAAGATGAAAGTCGGTCGACTCAGGTTTGTGTTGATCCAACTAAGCCAGATAAACAGAAAATGTTTTTCGTCACTGAATATAGTGAGGAATTCGGCCATATTTGTAAGATCATTAAAAAATACTTACCTATACTGAATGGTGATGCGAAAATGTCCGAAATCTTGGCCCAAACTGAGGTGAAATGTGTTCCAAAAAAGCCCCAACTCTAGGGAATATGCTGGCACCGAGCTTAGTTTCATCTGTTCCTTCCAAAGAGGCAGGGAACTGGTTAAAAGTAAAGGGTACTTACAAATGCGGGGCGAACGTCTGTAAGACATGTCAAGTGGTTTCAGTCGGGCCTGATTTTAAATCTAATGTATCAGGACAGACTTTTAAGAACACGGGTTTCTACAATTGTAATACGAGGAACGTGATATACTTATTGGAATGCAACTATTGCAATAAACAGTATGTGGGTCGTACATCCCGCACGCTGAAAGAAAGGGTAAGAGAACATATCAGAAGTATTAATAATGGAGAGGAGAACACTCCGGTGGGTAGACATTTCAAGATATGTTCACCCAATGGTCTAAAAGACCTAAAAGTGAAAGTTATTGAAAAAGTATGGGTCCCCATTAGAGGCGGAGACATCATTCACAAATTAAACCTCAGAGAGGCGTTCTGGATCCTTAAATTGGATACAAGGATCCCGAATGGTCTAAACTATAGACATGATATTAGTTATCTATTCTAACAAAACTGTTATAAGGGCCCCTATTTAGTATTTCTGATAAGCCGCAATTGAATATATCTGTTAAGTCGCATCTTAATAGCAGGGACTCTAGCCCTCTAGTGGCCAGTGATTTTTAGTAGAGAGGCAGGATACCCAAACGACTTTAACTACAGAAGCTGTTTCGATAGTTTGTTTGGTTTTTAATCACCCAATGAACACTGTTTTCAGGAAATTCCCCCTTTTTAATATGTTTTTATGTTTCACTTCGTTTCAGATTTTAAAGGATGTAAATAAAGTTGGAATTTTTATGGATAGCCCACTAGAGGGCGTCATCACCTTGTGTATAAATAATTTAGCTGTAACAAGTGAACTCTTGACCTATGACTAAGGGATAACTCCCGAAACGCGTAAGGTTTTCTGCAGGAACACGAATAAAACCCTATTTTCAGAAGTGCCGTCTCTTTTGAGCTTTTTTAGTAAATAACCCCCTAAATGTGCCAAAAAGCGTCATTTGGAAGGATAAACACTTTTTACAGGAATCATACAATGTTAGCCACTACATTATTTATAGGATATGAAATATAAAAAAGTGGTGTAAGGGTGATACCTTAAATGGGTAACTAACTAAGACAGGGATCCCCAACCAATTGAACCCGTGAGTAACATTCAGGAGTAAAAGGAGTTGGGGAGCAACACAAGCTTAAAAAATGTTCTTGCGCTGCCATATAAGTGCTGTGATTGGACATTTGGTAGCCTATATGTGGATTGTCAATTTACATTGAGGCTCATTGGCAGTGCACCTGATTTTTATGCAACCAAAACTTGCCTCCAAGCCTGGAATTAAAAAGTAAGCACCTGCTTTGAGGCCCCTATGGAGCAACATCCAAGGGGTTGGAGAGCAACATGTTACTCACGAGCTACTGGTTGGGGATCACTGAACTAAGATGTAGAATTATAGCAGACTTGAAATAGGAACTAATGTTATGAATAGTGCGAAAATGACACCCCTGAACTCCAATGGGTGAAAAAATTGTTGCGCGTCAAAAAAAAATTGGTCATGTTTCAAAAAACATTTATCAACCATAAACTTGAATACATTTTGGCAAATTTTTGCTGTTTATTGCATCAGTGAGACGGGTCACATTTGCCCATAACAAGTAATGAAAACTTACTGTAATCAGTATCTTACTAGTATCGAAGGATTTACCGCTATTTGAACGATTAAATCCTTCAAATCGAACGATTCGAAGGATTTTAATCCATTGATCAAAGGATATTCCTTTGATTAGAAAATTGTTAGGAAGCCTATGGGGACCTTCCCCATAGGCTAACATTGGCACTCGGTAGGTTTTAGGTGGCAAACTAGGGGGTCGAAGAATTTTTTAAAAAGACAGTACTTCGACTATCGAATAGTCGAACGATTTTTATTCCGAATCATTCGTTTCGAAGTTGAAGGTCGTAGTCGATGGTCGAAGTAGCCAAAAAAACCATTTCGAAATTCAAACTATTTTCCCTCTATTCCTTCACTCGAGCTAAGTAAATGGGCCCCTAAGTTTAAGATAACAAAAAAAAAAAACAAAAAAAAACTAAATGTACACTTTAAACCAGGAACGGTTATTCAACCCAGGCTGGTTTAATTGATTTAATTTTTACATCTATTGACCACACTTGTTAGGTTGCCACAAGTTAACTTGATTATAATCTTTCTTATAACCCATTACCCTATAGTAGGGGCATTGAACTGATTGCTAGAATATGATTCTCTTTTGGCAAGGCATGGGTTAAACAGTTCCCTAAAGGTCACAAATAAAGTAGATCTCCATTGGCTCATCTTGTCAAGTCTGAGGAGACCCAGTCTTACACTAGGCCAAATAGTCACGTCATTACAGGAATTCATATAGATGTATGGAACATATTAAAATAGTGGCACCTTTAAGGAGTTGATAAGGGTTTAGTTTCATATTATGAGCAAGTTAATTGGAAGGATCAAGGCACTTTAACCAGCTACTGTATATTCTGGGAAATCTATGGTTTAAATGTTCCATAAATATATTCTACTCCTGTACAGTTGTGCTCATAAGTTGACATATCCTGGCAGAATTTATAATTTCTTAACCATTTTTCAGAGAATATGAATGATAACACAAAAACTTTTCTTTCACTCATGGTTAGGGGTTGGCTGAAGCCATTAATTGTCAAACAACTGTGTTTACTCTTTTTAAATCATAATCACTACACAAACTTATGAGCACAACTGTATACAGCAATTAACTAATGTACACGGTGTTTACATTTACCAGAAATTAGCTTTCATCATCCATATTTGCAAATATAATAAATTGACCTATTTATTTATAAAATGTGTTTAGCCAGATATCAATAAAATACAGCACATTAAACCGGGGCCAGGTTCAATTCAGCGAGTAAAAGTTATCTAATCATTTATCATATGAAAACTCATGAATGAGATTGAATTAGAAACAAACTTTTCTCCACATTCCTTTCTAGTTTTGGTCATATACTTAAATAAAGTTTTCACATAATACACTTGAATCTGGCTCACTATTTATTTCTTGTTTTTAAAAGATCAGTTACAACACCATGGATCCAGTGCTCAATGACAGAGTCCAGTTCCCATCATTCTACAGAACTATCCCCAATGAGGAGGCAGAAATTGATGGGATTGTGCAGATACTGAAGCACTTTGGCTGGAAATGGGTCGGACTCATTATATCAGATGATGACACTGGATACAGAGGCCGGGAAAGGATAAGTACAGAACTGTCTAATAATGGTGGTTGTTTAGCCTTCATCGCTGTACTTAGAGAAACCGCTTATATCAGTAACTATCATTCAAAAGAGATTCTTCAGCAGATCAGGAAAAGCTCTGCTTATGTGATTGTCTTGTATATTGGCGCAAGATATGCTTCTGGAATTGCAGCACTATTTGCAAACTTCTATGAAACAACTCAAATTCCAGCCAAATTTTGGATAACGTCATCTTTCTTCCCCAAAATTGCACTTTACAGATATGGAAATATTAAAATAACCTTAAATGGCTCGTTGTCATTGTTAATCCAAGAAGGAAAGATCCCCGGCTTTAAGCAGTTTTACTCTACATTTTCCCCTTATAACTACAAAGATGATTTAACTAAAGACACCTGGGAATGGATATTTGGCTGCCATTTTCCAGAAGGTTCCTATGCTGAAACTCTGAGTAGCTATGATGAAGTAACTAGAAACTGTACTGGGAAAGAAACTCTTTTCAATGTGAACTTATTAGTGTATGGGAATCACAATTACAGAGTGACTTATAGAGTTTACACTGCAGTCTATGCACTGGCACACGCCCTGCACAATCTCTACTCTGCTCAGCCACCAGCCAATCACTGGGACAAGTTAGAATATATGAAAAGGAATGTGAAGCCCTGGCAGGTAGGGTAATATTCAAGGCATTATTATAAATGTGTGCTCTTCTGTTTCTAAAGGGTTTCCAAAAAAAATGGAAAAAGAAGAATTTTGTTCTTAATATTAACTATACTATTTATATGGATACACACAAAATCAGCATACTCGCGTCTGAAGCCCAGTACACTTAAAAATATTTCCCCCCCCATGTCCAATATCACAATCCACTTTGGCTGTACACACGGAGGGTTCAGTTGGCCATTACAGAACCTTTCTTGCAGGAACTTTGACCAGTGACTGTGTTTGTGTATGGACCCATAGGTTTATTATACCCCTAAGGCTTTAAATCCCTACACTTCCTTATCTCCCTAGTTGCTGGGCAGATGCCCATGTGTCTAGTTGTCAATTAACATATTTGTGGCACTTCCTGTCACTCTTTAACACAGTGTCTGGTTAGGGGTGGATCTTCCTCTTTGGCTGCTGGTTGCTGATCCAGAGAGCCTGGGTACAACAAGGCCCAGTAAAGCTTTTCTGCCCCAGAGGAACCAGTACCTATACTGAGGACCCTGTGAATGAGGCCAGCCGGTGGCAGGTTAACTCTTTAATAGTACTCTCAAGGATAGTAAGATAGAGAGGTTAATTAGAATGAGCAGCTTGTGCTCCAAAGAGGATTGTAGTAGAGAGTAGCTCTCCTCTATACTCTGGGACCGCAGCTAGATAGGAAATCAGGCTTAGAATATTTCTCGCTGATCATTGCACCTTATGGGATCTGGACCACAACAGGGCATTCAATCCTAGTTGCATCCACACGGTGTTTCAGTGTAGTGTCTCTGCTTCAACTGTTCTGGCCTCATAACAGTTTGTCTGCCATTGTCTCTGCAGATTTGTGAGTATAACCCTGCTGATCTATCTATTTTTGTAATTACATTTTTCATTTTGTTTGATGTAAGAACCTCCTGGTGTCCTTTATTTTATTTTTAAGCACAATAGCCTTTGTGAGTTGTAGTTCCACTGCACCCTTCATTCATTACTTCCACTTAGGAAAAGGTCCTGCCATAAGTGTTAAGAGTCAAATGTAACCCATGCTAAATTGCTTTATCTGAACATTAACCCTTTTGACCTAAAATAGCCCAAAATAGCATTACATGTTGGTGGCCAACGTGGGGCTCGATTTCTGAAGGCTGAGCTACTGTGTGCTACTGTATTTTTAAATTCTCATGACAGGCTGCCAGACTCAATAGACAAATGACAGTCGTGCATAATTTTGTTGCAAGCCTTGGGCTTGGAGGTTCTTTCCCAAGCACCTTTATTGGCCAGTGCCTCTGCCACTCATTTTCCCTGCATGACCCCCTGCCTATAGGCAATTCCAAACAGTGCGTTTGGGCAGGCACCTATGGGGAAAGATTGAGCTTAACTAATCAGCTTGTTTGTTACTACTAATTTATTGATCTGCTGTACAGTGGTTTGTCCTCAAGGAGCGCTATACAAATAAAAATATACATACATACATACATTTGCAAAACCGACCCTAGTTTAACTGGTCAGTTACCGGCTGGTGCACTATAAATCATTAGATTAATTCAGTTCTCTCAGTGGTGTGGTAACTCCTTAATCCCTAAGCAAAAAATAAATCAACGTAAATTATTAAATCTTGTCATTTTTAATCTTGAAATCACAGCAAGCCAGCAGACATCAATTTGTGCCATTGTTATTAAGGCAAGCTTTTCATTTGCCAAAATCTTGTTTAGAATGGGGGACCTAATGGCTACACCTATGCACAGGCTACACAATTAGAAAGTGAGGAGATAAAGGGAATATGAGGAGTGCAGTGACATCTAGGAAGTGCAGAATGGAAAGTGAAAGTAATTGCTTGGTCCGCCTCCATGTGTTAGGTATAGAGGTAGGACAGGAAATACCTTAATGACAGCTGAGATTTTAAAATACCTTTATAATAGGTATGATGTGTTAATAAACTAAATTATTTGTGTTTCATGTTTAACGTGGAAAGGACTTTTATTACACAGCTTTTTATGTCTGGGTGACAGGTCTGACTAGTTTATTGGGAGTCACAATTTGTCGCCCCATTGCTGGGTGTGAATCTTGTCCTATGGAAAAGATACATTGATGATGTCAACATCATTCAGATAGGTACAGAATGTCAGCTCCTTGTAATAATTATTTGATGTTTACAGCCACCATTAGCAATAATAACATGACTTATCTGGATTTGCAAATCTATATAAACCTAGGCAAATACACTATAAAACTTTTTTCAAAGTTGCTGTATGTAACTATGTATCAGGAGATATCAACTGTCACCTACAATGGGTTACAATTGGCCACCTAAAACCTGCCAAATTCATGTATAAATCAATGGGAGAGGTCCAGTGACCGATTTGGAGATGTTTGTAGCCTTCCTGGCATTCGAGTTTTTTTCAGAGAAAAAACTGAAATCGAGTTTGGTCAAATTCGATTGAATTTGATTCGAGCTTTCGGGTCGGTAAAATTTGTTTTGCGTATTTTTTTTTTAAAAATACCCCCCATTCAATTTTCAAGTAAAATTGAATTCATGTCAGTTAAAAAAACACATGAATTCGAAATTCAATCCTTGATAAATGTGCCTCCCCAAGTTTAAGTCAAAGGTGAACAACCCCTTTAAAATGAACTGCTTAGAAGAAAGTGTTTAAAGAACAAAGGGATTTCATCCTAGAGAGATTTGCTAAATGAGGAAATCCCAAGCAAACACTTCAGAAAACAAAACAGAAAGTAGAAATTGTTATCAGCCAGGTAATAAGTGGCAGTTGAGGTTAGAGGTGCCATTGCCTGTAAAAGGAATGTGTTCCTACACCTATGAGCTCTCTGGTGTGTCTGAAGGAGAAACATGGGACTGGTTGTTCCCAGTGGAGGGCCCTGGCTGTCTAATAAGTAAACTACAGTAAATACCAGATTACTAAATGTGACATTTGCCTTCACAGATTTGGTCTTAAAGGAGAAGGAAAGCTCCAAGACAGTTTATTGCCAATAGAATAGCCACAATAGTGCAAGCTAGAACGCTATATTTATAATGCAGAATGCTTTACCATACCTGAGTAAACAGCTCTAGACACTGTCTCTGTTTGTTTAGGATAGAAGCTGCCATATATGCTTGGTGTGACATCACTTCCTGCCTGAGTCTCTCCCTGCTTACTAACAGCTCTGAGCTCAGATTACAGTAGTAATGGGAGGAGGGAGGGGGAGAGGAGCAAACTGAGCATGCTCAAGGCCGTGCCCTGGAGGTTTAAGCTGAAAACAGGAAGTCTGATACAGAAGCCCATGTGTACACAATAAAAGCAAAGAAATGTGGTGTTTCTTTTGACAGAGGACTCAGAGCAGCATTACTTTGAGGGTTTACTGGTGTATTTATATAGACCTTTCTGATAAAGCTTACTTAATTTTAGCCTTTCCTTCTCCTTTAAATTGGATTTAGGAGCTACAGGGAGTTTATGTAGTAATGCTATGTTTCTGAAGCATTCTTTATGCAAATTATTAAAAAGATTTAAAAGTCTACAGTCTATTAAGTTTTATGTTTTTCCATTTTTAGCTAAATAAATACATCCGTAATTTGACTTTTACAACATCTACTGGTGACACCATCTTCTTTAATGACAATGGAGATCCACCTTTTGCATTTGATATAGTCAAGTGGTTTTTACTGTCGTATAATCAAATTAAGAGAGAGAAAGTTGGACATTTTATTCTATTAAACAACAGTGAGAAACAGCTTTATATAAATGACAGTGCTGATATATGGGGTCCTTACATCAAACAGGTAATACAAACACGATGTGTATTTTTGTAAGTGGTGTCTTGTGTATGTACAATGTCAGCAGAAAAAGCCTTCTCACTTATACCCTGTGTTATGCTGTTATTTACCGAGTTTATAACATTTTCTTGAATCCTGGGCTGTCCATTCTGGGAAGAGTCTCCTGAATATGATACTATATATTTTTAACTTTGATTGTTGCAAGGAGAATAAAGTTTCAGCCATTATTGCAGCATCACCCTGATAAGAGTCCACCCACTACAGCTACAGCAACATCCAAAGAACCCCAAATTCCCCCTCCTCCGAGCTACAATAGAAGTCTTCAGACCTACTGGGTTTTGTGAGCCAGTGCCTCATACAATATAAGTTGCAACCTATAACTATGCTTCTGAATGAGCTAAGGTGGAATATGCCATCCATGTTGGAGGGCAAAGTAATCTCCTTTCTGGGAAAAGAATTCTCCCCTAATCCAAATGCCAAAGCCTTCCTCCAGATATTTCTGCTCTTGGCCATTTTGCTGCAACATTTTCCTGCCTCTTGCAGATCTGACAATGGAATCACAGTAGTGATGGGCGAGTGCTACGCAATATGTTGGCGCTATATAAATACATGTTAATAATAATAATTTCTCCAGTTTCGCTGTGTTCGCGAATTTCGCAAAATTCCCGCAAAATGTGGAAATTCACTGCGAATTCGTCCCTGGCAAATAAATTCACCCATCACTAAATCACAGTGCTAACGAGTACATTATTGATTTTTGAACATTGGAAGCAAAAACCACCTGGAACAATGAGGCTTACGTGGCTGCCTTTTATAAGGGAATGTCCGACAAGCTTAAAGGAGTTGTTTACATTCCAAACACTTTTTTCAGTTCAGTTGTTTTCAGATTGTTTACCAGCATTAAAGACTTTTTTTCACCAGCAATAGAGACTTTTTTTCACTTTCCATCTTTTATTTGTTTACAGTTTTTCCAAAATTTAATGTCCATGTCTCTGGTGAGTGAGGGAGCTCAGTAACTCAGGTGCAGATTCTGTTCCAATTTGCAGCTCCATTAGTTGATACATTTCTCAGTAGGATCTATGGGGATTATAAGTGCAACTATTGGATCAATTCTAACAACTGGCTTTAAAGGAGAAGGCATGGCTTTGTGCACTTGGGGGTGCCAAATGTTAGGCACCACAGATCGATCCTCTTCCGGCTTCTTCTTTATTCAAATTTCCCAGGGCAAACACATGTGCAGTTGAACGAAATAGCCCACTTTTTAGTTTAAGTTTTGCTTTTCGTTCTACTGCACATGCGTAGCCTAGCAAAGAAAGAGGACGATGGAAGAAGATTGCTCCGTGGTACTCACTGGTATAACCCCGGGCCGGTGCAGTTTTCTGCTGATAGGAGCACCGGCCCAGGGTTTCAGGTAAGTCAATACAATCACTTGGGGGTGCCTAACATTTGGTACCTCCAAGTGCACAAAGCCTTTCCTTCTCCTTTAATGAAACTCAGGGATTTTGCTCAGCAGGGACAAAGATAAGAAATGAATCAACTAAATGTATCAATTTAGATCAGTTACATAGTCAGTGGGGCTCTTTTATAAACGTTGCACAGTGCAGAATGATTTGCCAAGTGAACAAATTTTCCCTGCACATGATTTTATTTATAAAGCTGGATAACAGAATTGCAGTTTTATGGCAAAAAATTGCAAAATGTGAATATTTATGCGCACACTGCAAATTACAAATTTAAATGACTGTCAATGCTATTTTAACGCACAACCTGGTACAGTGGCTGCACTCACACAAAAACTTGTCTTATTTGTGAAAATATTGCTCAATGCAAATTTGCAAAAAAAAAACAGAAAGAAGGGAACAGCAGTGCAATATTTTGTTCAGGAAAAAGCATGGGCAATACAACCATTTGCAAAAAAATATGCGAAATTTTTATTAATGACCCCCCAGTGACCAGCCTCCCAGAGCTACTTTAGAAGGTGAAAAACACTTTACACTTCATTATTTGAAAAAGTCACACATAGAAGATAGAAAGTAAGTGGGGAAAAGTCTTTATTTCTGGTGAAATATCTGAAACCAACTAAACTGGAAAAAGTGTTGGAAGGTAAACAACCCCTTTAAGGATGATCTTGTATCCAGAGATCTCCCTGAACAGCTGGAGGATCTGATTGCTCTCACCATCAAGGTTGACACCATAGGGAACTCCAAAGCCCAGAGATTCCAGCCTGTATCCTGGCACAATGACTTCAAATACCTCTTCTTCAGATCTCTGCAGATTGGGAGGACACATCTCTCTAAACAAAGAAACTTTGGAGATGCTCTGCTGGTCTGTGCTTGTAATGCAGTAACAAGGTTTATTTACCAATAACTGTCCCTTGAAGCAGGGAAATGCCAGTGTCTAGGTAAGATTGGGCAGGGGGAGTCTTAACTGGGCAGCATCAAACCTTTCCCCCCTAATTCTCATAGATTCCTGTACAGTTTAAACTGACCTCCAAAGCAGTCAATCTGCAAGCCTTTTTTGATTCCAGAGCTGCAGGAAATTTCATGGATTCTGCCTTTGCCAAGCATCTTGGTTTTCTCTTTATCTCTTGATGACCCCCTGTGGATTTTGGCAATTTTTGATAAACCATTGATGACTGAAATAATCTCAGAAACAACATCTGACTGTGGGGGCTCTACACAAAGAGACATTATCTTTCCTCATCATTAATGGACCTTCAGCTCCAGTGGTCTTGGGCTTAACATGTCTGTTTGCATAGCCCTACAATTTACTGATTATCCAATCAAATCTCTCTCTATGGAGTCCTTACTGAAAGTCTTCCTGCTACCATAATTTATCTGATACCCATTGGCTCAGTAGAGCTTCAATCCCTGCCCCCTGCATTCAAAGATTTTTTTGACATGTTCTGTTAGCAATCTCCTGACTGTTCCTACTCATTGTTGGTAATTACCAAATAGATTTTCTTTCTGAATCCATGCCTTCTCAGGGCCTTACTTATCCTCTGTCTCCTTCTGAAACCAAAGACGCCAATGAGTACATCCAAGATTATCTGTCCATGTTCCTTTCCTGCCAGAGATGGCTATTTTGTGGAAAGAAGGATGGTATCTATGTCCCTGTATTGATTACAGGGGACTCAATAAGATCACCTTAATGAACCCTCATCTCTGTGACCCGCTGAAAAAGTATTTTCACTAAGCTTGACCTCTATGGGGTTTAGAACCTGATACAAATACAAGAAGGGGATGAAAGGAAAATCACTTTTAACACCCTTTAACCACCCTTTGTAAAATGTATAATGAAGCAATAGAATTCTTGATGAATCAGATGAAAATAAAGCGTAGGACTGGCCAGATATGGGATGATTGTGACGTAGTTGGCAGCTTAAATATATTGCAATATATGGACAAACAATTGAAAACCGGAAATTCGGCTCTTAGTTACCAGGAGCGGCAGGGGGTCGCTGCCGCCTGAGGCGAGTGCCTCAACTTGCGAGTGCCTCAACTTGCCTCATTGGTGGAGCGCCCCTGGATGTTTTGAAGATAAGTCATTGCAACAAGGTTACAAAGAAAAGGATCATTGGTACTGTATATGCTACGAGCCACCTCATATAAGTAAAAAGAATGAAGCCCAGCTACTTTTACAAATAGAAACTGCTTTGCAACTAGGTCAAGTTATTATTATCTGTGACCTTAATTATCCAGACATTGAATGGGGTCATTGGGTTGCCAAGTCAGAAAAAGCTAGTAGGTTTGTAAATATGCTGAATGAAAACTTTTTATTCCAGCTCGTTCAAGAACCTATTAGGAATAATTCTCTTTTGGGCCTTCTAATAACTAATAATACTAAACTCATCTCTAACATTTGTGTGGATGAGAGGCATTTAGGGAATAGTGATCACAACATGGTCTCCTTTGAGATTCTGTTGTAGAGGCAATTCTACAAGGAAGTAACGAAAACACTACATTTCAGACATGCAAACTTTTACAGTATAAGGGCATCTCTGAAACATATTATGTGGGAAATGCTTTTCACAGGGTTAAACACAGAACAACAATGGGAAGTCTTTAAAATGCTGCTTAATAAATATACATGTCGGTATATTCCCCTTGTAAGCAAGGAACATCATTGCAAAGCAAAACCTTTTTTGGTTCAATAGAAGTGTTGGTGTTGAGGTGGGTAAGAAAATACATGCTTTTAATGCTTTAAAGTTAGCTGGGACAGCAGAAACATTTTAAAAGTACAAGGAGGCCAACAAAAAATGCAAAAAAGCTATCACCCAAGCTAAAATCGATACTGAAAAATCCAAAATTATTAATATGTAAATAGTAAAAAAGTTAAGTAGTAAGGGGGTGGGAACATTAATATTAGAGCAGGGGGCAGCTGGATGATGAGAACAGAAAAAGAGCTGAGATACTGAGTTATTATTAGTCTGTCTACACAAATGATGCGTTAATAAAGCTTTAATTTTTCATAGTCTTAATTTTAGTAAAACAATTAATGATGCATGGTTCACAAAAGAGACAAGAACATGTTAAGATATACAAAGGTCCAGGGCCGGATGATATTCATCCCAGGGTACTTAGCAAGCTTAGCTCTGTAATTGTCAAATCTTTACTTAATTTTTCAGGTTTCATTGAGGTCTGCCTATGGTGCAGAGAGACAGGAAAATTGGTAATGTGGTGCCACTATTCAAAAAAGGATGCAGTTCTCAGCCTCAAAAACTATAGGCCAGTTAGTCTGACATCAGCGAGTTTTTTGAAGGGTTAATAAAGGATAAGAAACTGGACTTCACAGCAAATCATAATACTATGAGTTTGTGCCAGCATATTTTTATGTGTAATAGATCTTGCCAGACTAACAATTTCTTGTAATGAGAAGGTGAGCAAGAACCTCGATTCTGGGGTGGCAGTGGATGTGATTTACTTAGACTTTGCTAAAGCATTTGATACAGTGCCACACAGACGGTTACTGGTTAAATTAAATGTTGGCCTGGAACATAGTATTTGTACCTGGATAGAAAACTGGATAAAAGATAGATTACAAAGAGTGGTGGTAAATGGAACATTTTCTAATTGTTGTTAGTGGAGTTCTACAGGGCTCCAATATGTATTTGGTCCTTTGCTTTTCAACTTGTTTATTAATGACCTGGAGGATACTGTTTCTATTTTTGCTGATAATACTAAAATGTGCAGAACTATAGGTTCCATGCAGGATGCTGGCACTTTGCAGAGTGATTTGACTAAGTTTGAAAACTGGGCATAAATCTGTAAATTGAGGTTCAATGTTGATAAATGCAAGCACTTTGGCTAAAATAAATGCAAGTTACACACTAAATATCAGTGTTTTGGGAGTTTCCTTTACTGAAAAGGAACTGGTTTTTTTTTTTATATAACAAGTTGTCTAATTCCAGGCATATAAAGTTCTGTTCTGTTCTCTGGGCATTAACTCAAGGGATGAAACATAATTATGTCTCTTTATAGGTCCCTGGTGAGGCCTCATCTGGAATATGGGGGCAGTTTTGGACTCCAGTCCTTAAGAGGGATATAAATGAGCTGGAGAGAGTGCAGAGACTAAGTGCAACTAAACTGGTTAGAGGGGTGGAAGATTTAAATCTCTGCTTCAAACTTTCATTTGAAGCAGAGTAGGTGGTTCTTCACAGTGAGGACAATGAGGTTGTGGAATGCACTGCTGGGTGATGTTGTGATGCTGATTCTGTTAATATTTTTAAGAGTGACTTGGATGATTTCTTCAACATAATATCAAAGGCTATTGTTATTCTAAATTCTATAGTTCTATAGTTCCTTGTTTCAACCCGATTTAACTATGTAACTATGCAACAGCCTGCTATATTCAAAATCACAAAGCAACAGAGATAACTCTTTAGAATGAAACAGACCTGAAGCACATTAAAATCTTTGGAAGCAAAGTCTATGTACATGATCCCAAAGAAAAACATATAAGTAGAAAGCTTGTGCTGAGGAAGCCATACAGTGAATCTCAAATACTGTAGGTTACATAATCCTGCACCAAAGCACCAGCAAACTAACAATCAGCAGAAGTTTGATAATTGATGACACTTCTGTAAGTTTCATGATGTGACATCAACTGTCCATTCTATAGAAGTGACTCAACCAGTACTACAGAGAACTGAACCGGAATTGAGCAACTGAAAAGGGAGAAAGAGAACTCTCTGCAACTGCAGTAAGAAAGTCTGCAAAAGTTAACAGGTGCATCCCAGCTAAACACTTGTCATATGTGACTTGTATAGCATCACAGCAAATGCAAGTTTGTCTATCCATGAGAAGCAAATGTGGATTAAAGCAGCTAATGAAGAAATGGCGTAGCTCAACCAGCCCTTGGAAACTTACTAAGTTGCCCCAAGTTAAACATGCAATTTATTGGATGTAAATGGGTTTTAAGGCAAAACATGATTTTGTAAGATCCATGGATACAAAGCAAGGTTGGTTGCAAAGGGATTCTCTAAAAAAATATGGAGAAGATTATAAAAACTCCTTTTGCCAAACTACTTTTAGTATCTTAATTGCTATTGCAGCTCTAAGTAATATGATTGTAATACATTATGACATCTAAACAACCTTTCTCAATGGTGACATAGTAGAGGTGCTGTACACGACACAACCAGAAGGTTATATAAAATACGGAGAAAGGCATCTTATTTGTAATTTAAGTAAATCACTCTATGGGCTACAAAGGTCAGAGATCAATAATGACTTGTTAGATGAAGGCTTTACAAGAAATAAAGCTGATCAATGTCTTTACTTCAAAAACACCTGTGAAGACTGGATGTATCTACTACTCTATGTTAATGATTTGATAATTTTACACAAGCAGTATGAGAAAATTGCAAAGCCAAATTTAATTCTCAACAACAGAGGACCTAGGAGCTGTAACCTACTACAAAGAGAAGACAAAGATGAAAGTAACAAAATCATCGTTATTCTTAATTAGAATGCAAAGGTGTAAACACACCACTAGGCACAACATATTTAACATTGGAAGGAGAAGAAGTTTGTCTGTCAAATAATGAAGTCTACAGACAAGCAATGTATGTAGTCTTGTTCCTTGCCACAACTACATGTCCAGATATAGGTGCTGCCGTGTCAATTCTATGCAGATGTGCAAGTAAACTTCATCAAAGAGACTGGAATGCAAGTAAGAGAGTCATGCAATACCTCAGTCAGACTAAAGACTAGAGTTTGTGCTTGCATAGTTGGAGGCAAGGTTGTGCTGTTGGTGAAAATAAAAAGAAAACATTCTGTCTAAACAAGTAAACACTAAATTAACTAATTAACATGTTTGATATATTACATAAGACTAGTAATATACTTCCAAAAGTCTTGCATGATTCTAAAGAGACCAGTTATATAGCTTGTATATTATAAAACTTGTATACTATACTTGTTATACATAATAATGTTTCTATTTAAAGACACCCTTATCCGACTATACAATTGTCAGGGAAATATTGACCTAGAAAGGGAATAAGTTCCTCCTCCCAGCTTTAAAACAGCAACAATACTTAGCTGGCTTAAGTCTTGTGGGGACTGCCTGTCAAAAAAGGTGAGCAAAACCTTTAGGATTTGAAAGAAAATGAGACTCACATGCCCCTGCTGCAGCCACTCTTTCATTGTGTCCAATCCAAATGGTGTGTTGGTTTCCTCAAACTGGTCTCCATCCAGTGGACATCATATGTAGGGGGGTTTTGGTGGGTGAGAGAACCAATCCACACACATAGGATAAAATCACTGTCCAGCTTTATTTTGAATAGTTAAAACAACAAACAGGCATCTATTACAGATGTACTTCTACTCTATGACATGTTGAATCACCTGACGCATTTCATGCCTCTTTCTGGCACTTCATCAGAGGTGAGGTCACAGGATATCCTGTGCCTTATATACCTGTGTTCATTAAAGAGATTTTTTTAATGAATTGTTATGCATCAATTGGGAGTCCACATCTGATCTCTATCTAATTAAGCCCAAGGGACTCGCCCCAGTTCTCAGGCAATCACGTACAAAAATTCCTTTATCCAAAGATAACTGTCCCAAGGCTTTTCTCAGTAAAAATTTTTCTTTATTTAAATTAGCATTAAAAATTCAGATACAAACTCACCCCATCAGGCCCATTTTTTTAATGAACACAGGTTGTCATAGAGTAGAAGTACATCTGTAATTTAACTATTCAAAATAAAGCTGGACAGTGATTTTATCCTATGTGTGTGGATTGGTTCTCTCACCGAGCAAAACCTTTACCCTACTACAAATAAAAATCTTTAATTCACAAGTTTTGTACATTTTTGTATAAGGGAAGTGGCCACTCCAGGTTTTCGACAGTGGTCTGTGACAACTGAAGCTTTCAAATTGAGCGCATACATCATTATTATATTGAGTGTTGAAAGTAAGATGTTCAGGTGCAATTCTCTTGCATTCACATGGAGGTGCCCAGTCTAGGTGTGAAATTATTGAAACATTAGTAACAATTACGTCAGGTGTATCTCCCTCTTATGGATGCAGGAATTATGGGGAAAATGCTGCATTGTGGGTTAAAACTCATCAACTTGAACTCAAAATTGCACTTTGTGTGCCTTGGTTTTAAATGTCCCTTCTAGTCTTGTCATTATTCTAGTGGCAGTCATCAATATGGAGTCAATATTGTAACTGAGTAAAATGTAGGGTAAAATGTGTGTCCCCCAAAAAAGTACAGTGTTTGCCCATTAGGATGTGCTAAGAATGAGAAATCTTAGATTTTTCAGTTCTAATAAAAGTCAGAGAATTAGAATTGACATCAAGCATCTTATTTTTAAGGAATGTTTGATGGAGTTATATATATATATTATATCTTCCACATGTAGATTCCTCTATCTCAGTGCAATGAACCCTGTGCCCCAGGATACAGGAAAGCTAAAATAGAAGGGAAGCCATCTTGTTGTTATGACTGTATCAGGTGCGCAGATGGGGAAATGTCCAACACAACAGGTAAGTCATTGTCTCAGAACCAGAAACAAATGCTATTTCTAAATGGCAAAAACTATTTTAATCAATGCAAACATGCACAACAAGTATTCTCGAACAAACAAAACATTCCCATCTATTTAGTGACTTTTTACAACAATATAATAAATTCTGGGTAAAATGCAGTGAATTTGGATATAGGTTAAAAAGGGTTTTACCATGTCAAAGTTGCAGAGGATTTTTAGGAGTAAGTAATTTCAGTAACAGGCTGGTGATAGAATAAATCAACTACAACAGACAAATAAAAAAGGATAAGTATATTTAATTACTAATGGTTGTTAATTTAATTGGTTTGCATGGGGCATTGTGCAAATTGCTTCAGGCATTTAGAAGTGCAGAGACCTGCGGATGGCAGGACACACAGGGCCCTGTCCTTTCTGCTTTCCCTAAACATTTCTGTGGATGTGGGGCTGTGAGCAAATTGCCACTTTAGAAGCTCAAGTTAGTGGTCTAGAGCAACAAATACTGTAGTTAACTGTACTATCTAACCCAGTAACTGGGTTAGATAGTATTGGTGGATGAGAACACCAGTATGATGAAGTAGTCAGCTGGGTAACATTGAGAAAGCACAATGTGGGGAAAGGAAGGCTAATACTTGGGTTTGTGTATTCCAACAGTACTTTATGAAAGTTTAGAAAGACAGTGGGAACTAAATGTGTGGTAGGAAGGAAGGGGTTGGGTTCCTGGAGAACTGGGCTGATTTTTCCTTGGGGCACAAACTATATAGCCATGAGGGATTGAACCGTAATGAAAGGGGGGTCCACTGTGCTAGGGGAAATAATGTCTAAGAGGCAGGAGTAGTGTTTAATCTATGTAAGTATAACAAGTGTATAACAATTTAAACAATGCTGCAGATCCCAGTAGCTGTTGGCAACTAAACTAGAGCCTTCTGGAGGCGGAATTAACCAAAGACATCCCTCCCTCATGGCAATGGAAGTTTAGCTGCTTGGAGAGCTTATATAAATCCAACCATAAGACTGACTAATGCAAAATAAAGTTTTATTTAGCAGAACTGTCAGATTTTAGCATACTGCACCCAAACTGTAAATGATAAGTCTATTCTGAGTTGGGGTTCCAAGTACCAATTATTTCCAAACAATTTCTAGAATGATGCACACACACAGCCAATAATAGTATTAATGACTGTGTGCATCATTCTATAAATTGTGGCTCTGGAGGCTGCCTCGTCCTCTCTTGGTCCATAAGGAAACACAAACAACTTGTCTAGTTTTATTATTGAATTGGTGGCCTTGCAGTAGACCTTTATATATTCTGACACATCCAGTTTCTGTACTTCAGAAACTATTTTTATCAGATAGCTGAACTAAACAAACATTTGAAATTCATAAAGGTTTTTATTCAGCGTGAATGTACAAATGTTGAAGGTCAAAAGTAGTCATGAGCGAAAGATTTGCCAAGAAAATAACGCCCATAGATGGCAATGGGTGAAAAAAATTGGCTCACATAAAAAAAAATGATTGCCTTCAATGCATTTTTGTGGATTTTTGCCAAAATGAGCCAGATTTGCCCCTCATTAGTCAAAAAGAATATTTCCCTTCCTAATCTCTAAAGCAGCTCCTCACACATGGAAGGCTGGAAGAGGAAAAGGATGATGTGATGGTTAAACATAACACATAAGGAAGGGGAATAAAAGGGTTGACAGAGAAGGAAATATACACCTTGGGGGGGGGGATTTAATAAAAGTCAGTATTGAATGAGAAATTGAATGCCTCTGCACAAACACATTTTCCTCTAGTTGAATTTTATGTAGCTTTTAGGAACCGGGGAACTTTTTAGCAAAAGGGCTTGCAAGAAAGATTGAAAATGTTATAATTTGTAATAGTGCCCACTGTATGTAATTGAATTCCTACTGAAAAAATTATATTTGTGCCAAAAGATTACACCTTCAAGCATGTCTTAAAAGTGCACAATGTGCAACTAAAATTGCAATTCAATAAATGACTAATGCAGAATATTACAATGTGAAATGCAAATTGTTGTTCTTATTTTTGCAAATTTGAATAACCTTAATACATTTACCCCCTTTGACTTTGGTGACTAGTTGGCAACATAAAAATAACTAAGTGGTGGGACAGCACAACTCTATACAGTATAGTCGCTTATACAGTACACACCTGCTAAGGTAGAAATGGGTAGCAACTGGTTGAAACAACAAGGCATTTATAAATATGGTAAAATAAAGTGTAAAGTGTGTAAATACAGTATGTACTTGTAGGAAATAGTTTCCTCAGCACCTGTGGGAAACAATATGTCTGTGAAGGTTATCAATCATCCAGTTCATGGTATATCTATAGTAATAAATCAAATCAACTGGACTTGCTGTGTTTTCTTTTTCCTTGAAGATGTTTCGCTAATCATCCTTCTGGCTTTCTCAATTCAGCCTATGGAGCCTTCTGTAGGCTGCCAGTCCACATAGGAGCTACCAAACAGTCAATCACAGCCCATATTTGGCACCCAGGAACATTTTTTATTCTTGTGTTGCTCCCCAACTCTCTTTAGATTTGAATGTGGCTCAAAGGCATAAAAGGTTGGGGACCCCTGATGTGGTGGCAAGTGGATGATGTTAGTTAACTCAGAAATCATTTTTATGTTGTTATAGTTATATCACGGTGCATTCAAAAGTTTAAATGTTACTGACATTCTGGTTTCCCTTTTGGTAAGTCAAAAGATTATATCTTTCAATGTGCTGTATTCCAGATGCAACAAATTGTGTGAAATGCTTGGAGTATCAGAAGTCTAATACAGGGAGAACTGAATGTCTCCTTAAGGCTGTAAACTTCCTTTCTTATACAGACACCATGGGGGCCAGTTTAACGTCCATTGCCTTGCTCTTCTTCATCACAGCTTCTGTAGTTCTGAGAATCTTTGTGAAATATTGGGACACTCCTATTGTGAAAGCCAATAACCAAAATCTCAGCTGTCTCCTCCTCATCTCTCTCATGTTGTGTTTCCTCTGCACATTATTATTCATTGGACACCCAACACAGATATGTTGTCTCCTCCGACAAGTAACAGTTGGGATTGTATTTACTATTTCTGTTTCATCTGTGTTGGCTAAAACACTCACAGTTATTATTGCCTTCAATGCCACAAAGCCTGGGAGCAAGCTGAAGAAGTATGTAGGAACCCAACTGTCCATTGTATTAGTTATAATATGCAGTTTGGGTTCAACTGTAATTTCTGCTGTGTGGATGATTTCTCACCCACCCTTTTTGGAGGCTGATACATTTTTGGAAAAAGACACAATTATTTTAATGTGCAATGAAGGATCTGTAATCTTTTTCTTCTGTGCTATTGGTTACATGGGTGCTCCAGCAGTGCTGAGTTTCATTGCTGCATTTCTAGCCAAGGATTTCCCTGACCGATTTAATGAGGCTAAAAACATCACTTTCAGTATGTTGGTGTTCTGTAGTGTGTGGGTGACATTTGTCCCTGCATACCTGAGCAGTAAGGGGAGTAGAATGGTGGCTGTTGAGATATTTGCCATCTTATCCTCCAGTGCTGGATTATTGGGCTGTATATTTGCCCCTAAATGTTACATTATTTTTCTTCAACCTGAATTAAACACAAGAACATTTTAGATTAGTCACTTTGCTTGTCCTCCTTTAGCAGGAACAATATTTGTTCTTTTGTGTTTACCTAGAAATAGTAAAACCATAGTGAATAGTCTATATTGACATCACACATCACTCAATGTGCACCAAGATTTAATTTTAATGGAATAAAGATTATAATACTGTATTCAAACAGACTGAAGTATTGGTACATGGTGACTTCCTCAAGCTTCAAGTCAAAAGTTTTCTTTATCAGTATTTAAGTAGTGATGGGTAAATTTATTCACCAGATGCAAATTCGCAGGAAATTTCTGTTTTCACCAGCGTCAACAATTTTTTGGCGCTGCCAACAATTCTGACACTGGTGATAGTTCTGATGCCTGTGACGAGTAAATGGACATCCATTTACTTCAATGAGCGTCAAAAGTCACCATCATCGGAATTGTCGCCGGCGTCCAGATTTCTAGATTTCACCAAAATATATTCAATAGACCTGGTTATCTTAATTTTTCATGTAGAAATGAGCAGCCTAAGAATTTATGATATCTTGGGGTACTTCCTGATGGTTTACAACATATTCCCTGGGGCTTGACATAGATTCCAGAAACATCTCATAGATACATTGACCCCTTGTCATGTCAATACAAAGGCTGTGTGACTTCTGCAAGGACATCAAACTCCATAAAGAAGGCATTGGTTGCTATTGTGCATTATTACAGCACACTAGAGTCCATTACACTATAATACATACATATATTATAGCAGGCAAAAAGTTATTATGTTCAGTTACATTTTAAACAAGGAACAGTCATTTCATATCTACACAATTGACAATCTACACAAAAAACAGGGTGAGATTTTACCATGATCCCTTTTTTCATACCCTCTAGTGCTTATTCATAGGCAGTAAGACACCAAGGGTTTTTTTTCTGAAAACTTGAATTTTTCTAGTCTGGCTTTTAAAGGGGAAAACCCTTTAATTTTTAATGATTTATTATACCGTGAGGCTGCTAAAAGTTCTAATCTGAAAATACTCCATCTCAAACCTGCCGTGTTCATGTATAAAATCAATGGCAGATGTCCCTATCCCAATTTGAAGATATCGTGGTCTGGGCTGGGTTTAGTCCGAGAAACTGAAAAATGTGGGGGTTTTGAGTGATCAGGAGAAAAGTCCGAAAAATGTGTACGGTCCGGTTTTTCACTCAATTTAAATTTTAGGGTTTTTTGCCTCTAAAAATTTGAATTTTCACCAGAAAAAATTGAGCTTTCATAAATATGCCCCATAGTTTAGACACAGTGGTAAACGTATGTAGGAGGTGTAGAGAACACCAGGGCTGGGTCCTTGTGTGTATCAGGGAAGGAGTCTGGGGATTATTTGGAAGCAACACCAGTGGCTGTGTTTTCTTCGTTTTCAGGGCCTGGACTCAGGAATGGGAGGGAAGGTACAGGGTGGGCCTTCTAATTCCACCCAGGTACACACCTGGCTTTTACTGGGGATTCTCTGTATAAGGAGGAGGAACAGGTGCAATTAGGGAGGTGCATGATGGTGCCTGCAGTGGGTGAGCTGCAAGTCATTCTACAGGGTGTTAAAAAGGACTAAAACAAAAACCCTTGTGTACAAAGGACTGTGAAAGAAAGCTGGATAATATTGGGCATTAGGGGTTTTTGTTGTTTGGCCTCAAGTAGACTGACCAGGCCTAGTTTGTACTCTGAGAAAACCAAAGGACTTTCACAAGCTGAAGTAAACTGGGTGTTATATTTTAATTTACTTTCTGCTGAAGAAAAGCTACTGTTTAGTTCAGTTTCTAAATAAATTTACTTTTCTCAGTGTACAGCGTGCTGGCTGCAATACCCCCTCAATATTACATAGGGTAAACATTTTGTAAACCTTAATTTTGCTAGTTTTTCCCAGGAAGGTTTTTGGTCAGTTAGGTTGGGTCCTTGAGGGGGAGAAAGGCTCCAAAAAGGGCAGTTTTGTTATAGTCACTGTAGAAGAAAAAGACAGGATCGGGATAGTTAGTAGAACGGCCAGAAGCTCCAACCAGGAGGATTAGTACTTATGGTGTCAATGCTGCCAGGACAGGGATTCAAGTGTTCATGCTCAGGGATAGAGAGATACTTGGAGTGTGGGATGACTACCTCCCCACTGATTCACCTAACAAAGGGATTGGCACCAAGGTAAGCAATACTACCTCTGGGGGTGTTGTGAATGTTAGACCTGAAAGTTTGTGACTATCCACTGGATGATTATTGTTAGAAGCATTTACTGACTGATATTATAAAATCAAGTCAGCACCCACCATTTCTAAAGTGTACCATCTGTCAATAAGGAGGCACCCAAGTTTATTTAAAGAATTTGTAAATGATGAAGACACAGTGTGGTTAACCCTCACTCCCATATGCATAAATTAAAAATAAAGAACACTTCACTTTTCCCAAAAAGACTTAAAAGATCAACTCCCCTCTTACCCAATCCCACATTCTTTATACCCTGCACTGGAAAATACAGTATTTAGTATCACTCTAGTTGCATTGCGCCAAATATCTAGTCACATTATTATTTTCTACATATTGTGGATTCATAATTTCACTCAAATGTTATCTACAGATGCAGCCACTTTGGTTTGTCTGTTTGACACAGAATAACTAAACACAGATATCCCATTTATCTCATTTAACACAGAAAACTGCGTCACAACATCCCATCTAATTAAGGCATTCACCATTGTTCACAATGGTGCTTTGGTATGCTAATGGAAAGGTTAAATGCATTAAATGAGTTAAGATGACTTTAGATAACGCAGTTTCTTCAATTAACCATGAGTCATGACGCATTTATCTCACAAATCCAAGTGGCTTCATCTGTAATTCTTTCCTTCAGAGATTTGTTTGTACAGCCTATATAATGTTTTGGCATATGAGATGGTCAGTAGATAAATGACAGTTACAGTGTTAGGCTTGATATACTCTTTAAGGTGTGTTACACTTGATATACTCTTTAATTTGGTATCACCTACCTGACACAGTAGAGCCAAATTCTTTCATACATTTCATTCTTTCATACATTGACATGTAATGCACCTATGGGGCAAATTTACTTAGGTCCAAATTTTCACTTTGAAACACTTCACCATACTTCACACAACTGATTGTAGGGATCCAGAGGGTTAATTTCCCTCTGTTCCTTAATCCTAATTTCTAAATTTCTAAAATCCCCTGCCTGTCCAGCTACAGGCTGAACCTAGAGTCAAGGGAGGAGCAGGTGCCCTTGTCCCTGTGCAATGTGTCTGGCAGATACTGGAAGGAGTCAGAAGGTGTCACAGCTGCACATATATTGGATATTGGTAAACCCATGTGCTCCCACTGCCATTGCTGATTTCTGTTTCACTGATGACAGAGTGATTAAGAAGTACTGCCAGATGTAGGGGCTAAAAAGGAGTTCAATAGCCCTGTCGGGCCTGAGGTAGGAGACTCCAAAGCCTGGTAAACTCAACCATGAGGGTTTAGAGCCTGGATGGACTTTTTATATGCTCACACTATGGAGAGTGCTGGGAGCTGTAGTTCAGCAGAGGAGGACTTTGTGTGCTCATACTAGGGAGAGTACTCCAGCTCTGGATGAACCTGCCCATCTGAGTGAATCCCCGGGTGAGTTGTGCCAAAGGGAGGGTAGAGAAATGATCCAGCATGTGTCCCTGTACTGATACAGGGTCTAGTCTCAAATGAATTTGGACAGGTAGTGCTACCTGGGGAAAGTAAAAACTCTTTGGGGAAAAAGGGACTGAGACTCTTTGTCTACCAGGAGTGGAGTGTGGGACTTTGCCTGGCAAGGAGGTGCCAGGATTGGACTGCAAAGGGCTCCCCAAGGTAATGGTCATCAATATGTGATTGCATATTTAGGTTATTCTTTTCTGTATTATATAAAGTTATATTTGTTAAACAGCACTTGGTGTGTTTCCTAATGGAGCCACCCACAGGTGTATTCCCAAATTCAATTAGGTGGAGACTCAGGGACTCAGGACATGTTTGATGCATAAACTTTGGCACAGGGGGGTGGCCAAAAAGGGGTTACATACATCAGACTTTTATTCAGTATGACTATGCATATTCACTAAAATGTGTATTTATGTCTCAGTAAACGAACGTTGGTGCAAAAATTGAAACAGTTTTTTATAACATAACTTCCTTGGTGGGAATATTTGCAAGCGTAGTTAAGCTATTAAGGGCAGCTAGAGAGTTTTCTTTGTGATGCTGCTGAAGACTTTTGCCTTTTTTTCTCCAAATGTCCAAGTAACCAAAAGGAAGACACAGATCCTCTAATGTCCTAACTTTTCATGATCCTGCTCAAGGCATTGTTGGTCCTGCTGCACGCTGTACAAGATCTTCTTCTTTGACTGGTAATGTAACCTCAAACAATTTTCTTTTTATTTGAGTTTTAGCATACTAAAAGAGATAAGCATTTGTTGCATTCACATAAAATCGTCAGATGTTTGCTTAGAAAAGAAAGATGGAAAAAAGAGGGAGAGGTAAAGATAGAAAGAATCAGTCCTATATATAGTGAGGGCCGATTAAAGAGAAAGAGAATGAAGCAAATATATCAAAATAACTTTAACTTTTGACGGCATGATGTGTTTCTTGAACTAATACTATTTCTGACCCTGGTGAGCGGCCAAATTCATCAGCACCTCCTTCTCCAGTACCCCTTGCAGATTATTTAAATGCAATTAGAAATTTCTGACCATAGGGCATGAATTGGTGAATTGCTCCCTTTCGCATAACGTCTGGGTGTAAGGCTGGAACAGGTTGGGTGTCAGCTGTCCAAAATGCTGTCCCAGTTTTTTCCCTGGTTCTTAAGGAGTGACATCGAGGTGGCTCATAAGTTGCCTGTCTCACCAGGAATCCGTTTTCTTGTCTCCCTTCAGTGCAGTTTCTCCTGCATTCCACGGCTCATGGGTTTTTTTCCCCCAGCATTTGGGTACAGGGGGGGGGGCATTTGCTAGTCTTCCCCCCAGGTGGCTTGGGGGGAGATAAGGGAGGTATGGGGAGCAGTCAGCCGCTTCCTCCGGTAATATGCGGAGGCCTTCTGGTCTTGAGCAGTGTGGAGGCTCCTAGCCATGCACACTGATTATAGGAGAAGGAGGGGTGGCCATCTTTGAGTTCCGATGTCTGCCATCTGCCTGTCCACTGCCCCAAGAGTTTTCTCCAAGGTCCTAGTCAGCTGATTGCATCACTGAGACTGGAGGAACCTTTGATCTGACACTACCTAGACGACATTTTGCTGTTTGCCAGGAAAAAGGAAACCCTGCCCAAGGACCGGGATTGAGTTATTTCTTTTCTAGGATCCCATGGATGGATTGTGAATTGGGAGAAGAGCTAGCTGGTTCCATCCTAGCCCCTGGTATATCTAGGGGCCTGGTTCAATACCCGGGAAGACTTAGTTTATCTTCCTCCCCAGAAGATTACAGCTCTGGTGAATTTAGCCTCGGGGTTCCTGTAGAGAGACAGGGTTACAGCCCGGGACCTGATGTCCCTGTTGGGATATATGGCATCAACCATCCCTGTCACAAAGTGGGGAAAATGGCACATGAGACCAGCCCAATCCCTGTTCTTGGAACAATGGAGCAGGGAAGAGAAGAATTGGGATCAGTGGATCTCTCCCCTTCAGGGATTCTCTTCACTGGTGGATTTCAGAGAGAAATCTGGCAAAAGGTTTTTCCTTATCCCAACCACATTGGAAAATTCGGGGCTGAGGAGCCCAGATGGGCCTGGAATGGGCACAGGGGTTGTTGCCTTCACCTCAGACCAACGTGCCCTCAAATATCCTGGAGATAAGAGTGGCATAATTGGCCCCGTTCTCTTTTTGCCGAAGTTCCGAAGGGTTCCTCGGTCAAGCTCCGTATAGACAATACCAGTGAGGTAACTTATGTCAAGAAACAAGGAGGAACAAGGAGCAAATCTCTCATTTAGGAAGTCCAGCCTATTCTCCAGTGGGCAACCTTTCCTCACTGACAGCGGAACATCTCCCAGGGGTAGAAAATCAGGAAGCAGACTTCCTGAGCCGCAACAGTGTCTCAAGCCAAGAATGGGCTTTGAACAAGGAGGTTTTTCAAAGTCTAGTAGAGAGAAATGAGGTCTCCCAGAAATCGATCTTCTAGCCTCTGATCTCAATACCAAGCTTCCAATGTTCTTTTTTAAGGAAGTACTGTTTGACAGCAGAGGGGTCGGATGCTCTGCTTCAGACATGGTCATTCAAACTGGCCTATGCACTTCCTCCATTCCCACTTATCCTGAGAGTTCTTCAAAAACGTATCCAGGACAAAAGCGAGCTGATCCTGATTGCACTGAACTGGTCGCACATGCCTTGGTATCCCCTGCTTCTCAAACTTTCTATAGCCCCTCTGTGGCCTCTCCACAGGAGGAGGGATCTGTTGAGCCAGGGTCCTCTACTTCACCTAAATCTGCCAGCTCTGTCCTTACAGGCTTGAAAGTTGAGCGCAAAAGACTGGCTACTCTAGGTCTTCCTCAGGGAGTGATAGACAATTTGCTTAAGGCGAGGAAGTCTTCAACATCTTCCACCTACTACAGAGTATGGGAAAGATTTCATTTGATTAGATTTTTTTTTTGATTTTTGTTCGATTTGTGCCCCTGAGGAAGACCCTTAAGGTTAAAACGCGTTGGGCTCACCTTCTTACCTTATTATTAATTTTTGTTTATTATTTGTAATAAATGTACTTATTATTTTTCTTTAAATTGGGTGTGCTATCCATTACTTTGAATTCTTGGCCATAATGAGTACGACATCTGAAGGAAATTTCTTATTTGAATGTGTTCCTTGAAGCTTGATTGGACATCACTTTTGAACTTTATCTGTTAATGATCCAAAACACTGCAAAAAACTTAAAAAAGAAAGAAAAAAGAGGCAAACAAAGAAATGAAGGGGGAATACATGATTATAGACACCTAAAAGACAGCAGCCCACACTACCTGGAAACCAGCCAGGAAGGATCAAGCCAGGAGCCCACCCTCAGACAAGTCTGGAGGGAAATCCAAATGATAAAAAAAAAAGGTGGAACACATGGAAAAGGCTCCAAAAAAATAATTCTGAAAGCATTTGTTATATATTCTTTTTTAACAAAATATATATGGAAAAAAAGATGTTTTTGATTATAATTTGATTTGAATATAAGTAAAAATCTCGATAATGGACAGCACCTCTTTGTATAAATAAAAAGCCTTTATTGTTACATGGCTTACGACCAACGATACAGTAACGTCTCGAAACTTTACTGTATCGTTGGTCGTAAGCCATGTAACAATAAAGGTTTTTTATTTATACAAAGAGGTGCTGTCCATTATCGAGATTTTTGCTGTACGGAGTGGATTGTGGCCACTATCGGAACGTGCACCTATAAAGCGGAGGAGTGTGTGCTGACTCTTATATTCTTCTTGAATATAAGTAAGAAATAATGTACACATTTATAGGATAGTGTTATAAGGACTCATGTGTAGGTAAAAAAGAACATAGAATACGCTGTTGTCAGCTGTGGTAAAAACAAAGTGACAGGCTAAAACCAAACCTGATTGACAAGTTATGATGTAATTCTGCCAGAGGATATGATGTCAGCAACATAACAAAGTTCAGAATGTAGCCTAAGCTTATCAATTGTCACCAAGTGAAACAGGTGACAGGGGTAATGGATTGGAAAGTTCACACTCACAGTGAGCAGAAACTCACTCATCAAATCTACCAGAACTGGAAACTACAACAATCAACTAAATCCCCACAGGCAGCAGGTGCAACGGTAGCTTCCCAACCCCTCAAATACCCATCCTATTCTTTCCTCTTATCTCCTATCCTCTGTCGTCTCTCTCTTCATTGTCTAATACCACTGCTGATTACAATGCTGATTTCTTGTACTTTGAAAAATCAATAAAAATGCCAAGTCAAAAAATATCTATAATATACAGTATATTTATTGGTGTGTTTTATTTCTCTCTTACGTCTGCCCATGAGGCATTTACATGTATTTATTTCAGTGCTGACATTACCTCATTACCTCTGGGCCTGATTTTTCAGTCTGATGACTAAATAATCATCTCATTGGAATGGACTTTGTCTTAAAATTCACACATGAAAATGATATTTTTGCATCTGCTGAAAGTATAAATTGGACTCTGCAGTTGGATATTGACATTATGGGAGACTTCACGGTTCTGTACCTGTCTATTTCTACTCAAAGGAACATGCTGCTGCTGATTATATTGCTGCTTGAATTTTCAGTGGACTGGAGCAATCAGCTCATTCACGGACCCAGATGCACTTTAAGAGGTCACAAATATCCAACCAGATATAAAGACGGGGACTTTGTTATTGCAGCTATAATCCATTTAGGTGATTGCTCTACTATACCACCTAATACATATAAAGTTCATCCAGCTGAATATAAGTGTTTAGAGTAAGTACTTGGTTCTTTGTTATTTACTGAGATGTGATGTACAGAAGCTACAGTATACATTAGCCCTGCTCTGATTACATTGATTAGTAAGTAAATGCTCCTTCCCCAATAGCACTGCCTGTCTCTTATGTTTTCTAGACTTAACACATTTTAAAGGAGAACCTAAAAATGAATGTGGCAAAAAATGTCCTATTTTATACAGTACAGTGAACTTATTGCACGAGGCTAAAGTTTGAGCTTGTCAATAGCAGCAATGATCCAGGACTTCAAACTTGTCACAGGGGGTCACCATCTTGGAAAGTGTCTGTGACACTCACATGCTCAGTGGGCTCTGATTGGCTGTTGAGAAGCTAAGCTTAGGGCTCGTCACTAATTATCCAGCAGAAAATGAGCTTCCCTGGCTGTAATATAAGCTGATGCTACAGGTTTGCTGATTATTCAATTCTGATGCTAATTGCACTGGTTTCTGTGCTGCCATGTAGTAATTATGTGTATTAATTACTAATCAGCCTTATATTGTGACATTTCTATTCTATGTGTACTGCATATTGTGAGTGGCTCCCTAAGCTCAGTAAGTGACAGCAGCACAGAGCATGTGAATCAGTGAATCAGCAGAAAAGAAGATGGGGAGCTACTGGGGCATCTTTGGAGACACAGATCTTTACTGCTAAAGGGCTGTGGTTGCCTTGGGCTGGTACAGAAGCACAAAACATAATGTACAACATTTCTACTTACTTCTTTAGTTAGGCTTTAGTTCTCCTTTAAATACTGAGAATTTTAAAGACTGACCTACCTGTGTCACACTGAAAGCTGCAATCTTCTGTCTCTGGTGTAGACATGGAGTATATTTATCAAAGGGTGAAGTTAGAGACCACCACAGTCCTCTAGAGTGAAATTCAGCCACTCTCCATTCATTTCTATGGGATTTTGAAAGGTGTATTTATGTAAGGATAAAATTTCACTTTCATTCTTTTAAAAATCCCATAGAAATGAATGTAGAGTGGCAGAATTTCACGCTAGAGGACTGTGGTGATCTCTAACTTCACCCTTTGATAAATATACCAATGGTGTTCTTGTGACCCTGCTGATCCTGACATGTCCAACTCAGACAATGTAGCAAGTGTCAGTTCTCCTCAAGCCAAGACTTAATTTCCAAAATACTCTTGCATGTTCCATCATTAACATATCCATGAAACAAGGAGAACCACAGAAGAGTGCAAGATGCTAGGGCATATTTATCATAAGTTAAGACATATTTCACAACAGTTCGCCATAAGTGAAATATTGATACTTTCGATTCAATTTTTAGGGCCATATTTATCATAATTTTTTTGTGAAACTGAGCTCCATTTCACCTGTATTTGAAATTTGCCTAACTGAGGAAAATGGAGTCCTATAATGTTGAAATATTGGGGTATATTTACTAAAGTGTGACGTTTCACACTGTAACAACATGTTTTTACTAAACTGTTATTACGACATAGTTAGAGGGTTATTTACCAAACTCCAAATGCAGAAAATCTGAAAAGTTGTGTATTTTTTGTATAAAATCAGAATGTTATAAAAAAAGATATACTGAAATCTGTCATAAAATATGAAATAAGTATTGAAAAGACTTATCTCATGGTTTCACATAAAACTCTATTGAGGTCTATGGGTAAAAAACGGGAACTGAATTTGAAGAAATGAGTTTTCACGTGATAAACCATGAGATAACTTTTTTCTCACTGAACTGAATCTGGCCCAATATCGATAACCCAACTTTTTCTTTACTTGATGATAACCATGAAAAACGCACCATTTATTGTTGGTAATTTGCTTACCAGAACCTTATTATTAAGCAAGATTCCAAAACAAGGTGTAATAAAAATACCTGTGCGGCGGGGACGCCCGCCACGTGGTTCTTAGGAGTCGGCGCCATCTTGGATTCTAGGGGAATGCCTCTTAAATGTACAGATGCGCTGGTGTGTATGCGCCAGCGCGCATTGACGCACGTTTTGGCGCGAACTTGGTCTGTATTTAAGGTCTATTCTGACCCCCAGCCAGTGCCCGTGATAGAACTTGTTTCTAGTGGTTTCCTGAGCCTTGTGCATCTGATCTGTATCTTGTCTGTTTGATTACCCATGTTTGACCCAGCCTGTTCTTGACTACTCTGCATTCTGTATCCTGACCCTCGCCTGCCTACGACAACTCTTCCTGCTTAACCCCTTGATTGACAACCCGGTTTGACCCTTGCCTGCCTGACGATTCTGATATCCTCCTGACTCGACCCAGCCTGTCTGACGATTCTATTGCCTGCTCCATTTGTACCGTGACCTTCGGCCCAAAAGACTCTGCTAACAGCCGTGCCCCTTTGCCAGCCAGAACATCTTGCCTTGTACCCCTCGTTAAGTCCAGGTGGCACCCATGTAAGCTGAGGGCTCCTCCCGAAGCCCAATGGTGGTCAAACTACTGGTGAAGCCGAGCCGAGACCAGGGTGCTTGGCATTTGTTCTGGTATCGGGTGCCGGTCGTGACACAAGGTTCTTCAGAATAACTTAGTTATTTATGAGACAGAACATTGGAATCTTGGGAAGCTTTTCACAATATCACACTTAGCAAGTATGACACGGAGAGCTTCAAATACCACACCTATTTATCCAAAACAATATACCCTTTACTGGGCATTTACAGTAAGTACAGTGGTTTAAAGGAATTTCCATAAACAGCATAAACCTTTCTGCACCAGGACAGAGACACATATTCAGAGACATATTTAGAGACACATTTCCCAATCTAATGGTTTCCTGGGTGCAATGGAGAAAGCATTGTGGTCTGTATCTGCCAACTGCAGACAGGGTGTACATGCTGTTTGTTGCTACAGTCCTGTCTCATATCTCAATTTATGATAACCCTCTGTAGAGGGTCCAGATATTATATGTCATATTATCTTAGTAGACCATCATTAACACTCTCCTGCCCACCTGGCTTAGGTTTGCCTTTATTGGGATTGGGGTCTCAGATATTATTTTATATGATGTCCCTTTCTACTGGCAGAACCCATCAACAGTGGGTATCAGATGAGTGCTGATTTGTGCCGCGGTTACCCTGGGAACTATAGCAGGGTGTCTGTTACCCCAATGTTTCTATATATCTGTAACCTTGTTATGAGCTAAGGGGGCCCAGTCTGAAGGTCAGTTAGGGGGAGATTTGGGGTAAGTGCTTATTTGTGCCCTGGGTACCCCTGGAACTATAGCAGGGTGACTGTTACCCCAATTTTATTATATACCTGTAACCTTGTGTAACCCTTTCGACACCCCTTTGTTGGTGTTACACTCCACGTGTGGCGCTTACTCGATGGCACGGGACAAACCTGAGCCACTCCGCAGTGGAATGGGGAGAGACTGGGTACCTAGTACTTACTAGCGCAGTGCCTCCACCTAGTGGGATCCGGGAATGCACCTATGGGTGGCCCCACTAGGAATACATTAGTAACACACACACAGTATTGGTTAAACTACATAATGGTTTATATAAAATAAATTGCCAACTAGTACATGCAGCACTCCTAACTGGTGGCAATTGGGCCTCGCTAACTAACTTGCTTGCGCCAAACTGTCTGCCTAACTAATAAAAGCAAAGTCCTTTAATACACAGTCTCTTTATTCTTCAGCGCCTGTTTTGGGTACTGTCCTTTTAACATGATACTCACACAAATCCTCTTTGGATACTTTAGAGCTCTCTCCAGGTGAATCCAGCACAGTCAGACACACAGTGCGACTACCAGCCCCTTTGGATGCTCAGATAGGAATCTCCTGCTGGTTGTTCCTCCAGTCTGGATTCCTCTCACACTCTCTGTCTCCTCAGGCACAGCATGTGGCTTCCCTGTGCCAGTCTGATCCAAATGAATACTTCTGTGACTTCCTTTTCCTGCCAGCCACTCCTTAGCTGCTGTGTCACTTCCTGTTTCACTGAGATCACTGACTAGCTGGTTGCTAGGTAAAAGCTTACAGCACAAAGACACAGACTCTGTACTTCTGCCATTACAGGGATAAGGGCAATGATTTTGCACCAATTCCCTACACTTGTTATGAGCTAAGGGGGCCCAGTCTGAAGGTCAGTTAGGGGGAGATTTGGGGTGAGTGTTTATTTGTACCCTGGGTACCCCTGGAACTATAGCAGGGTGACTGTTACCCCAATGTTTCTATATATCTGTAACCTTGTTATGAGCTAAGGGGGCCCAGTCTGAAGGTCAGTTAGGGGGAGATTTGGGGTGAGTGCTTATTTGTGCCCTGGGTACCCCTGGAACTATAGCAGGGTGACACCCCAATGTTTCTATATATCTGTAACCTTGTTATGAGCTAAGGGGACCCAGTCTGAAGGTCAGTTAGGGGGAGATTTGGGGTGAGTGTTTATTTGTACCCTGGGTACCCCTGGAACTATAGCAGGGTGACACCCCAATGTTTCTATATATCTGTAACCTTGTTATGAGCTAAGGGGGCCCAGTCTGAAGGCCAGTTAGGGGGAGATTTGGGGTGAGTGCTTATTTGTGCCCTGGGTACCCCTGGAACTATAGCAGGGTGACACCCCAATGTTTCTATATATCTGTAACCTTGTTATGAGCTAGGGGGGCCCAGTCTGAAGGTCAGTTAGGGGGAGATTTGGGGTGAGTGCTTATTTGTGCCCTGGGTACCCCTGGAACTATAGCAGGGTGACACCCCAATGTTTCTATATATCTGTAACCTTGTTATGAGCTAAGGGGGCCCAGCCTGAAGGCCAGTTCGAGGCAGATTAGCAGGGTGACTGTTACCCCAATATTTCTGTCATTATCAAAGGTTATATTTTACTGGTTTTAGAAACCACAACCAAACTCACAAACTTTAAAACCATGAATGTTATGGAATTTATTAATAGACCTGAATAAAAAGGAACAAATGGAAAATAATGCTCTAAAAAAACAAATACCTCTAAAATCTCTAAAAATGTGAGTTTTTTGGAAAATTCCAAGCAGAAATAATATCCAAAAGCTTCAAGTCAAGTAGGATCTATAGGACCTGGACAACTTTTACCTGCTGAAGTTTTGTATTAGTGTTTTTTTGTGGATTTTACACGTAATAAATCTAAATTTTTTAGAGCTTGAAAAAAAAATAGGAAAACCACAAATGTGTTTTTGATTTTGATTGTGTTAATAATCAAAATTCAGTTGGTAGTAAATGGGCCCCTTACAGTTGGCAACCATGGATTTTGTAAAGAATTTCTAGCCTTAAATTTAGGCATCATAATAGCGCACCATAGTATACTTAGCAGATTATTAACATTGTCTCCTAAAAGCATAGCGCTGGTTGGGATATTTTGGGCAAAAACATTAACTTTTTCTGGGGAGAAAAACTTTTTTTGAGATTTATTATACCCTGATGTTGCTAAAAGGCAGAATCCCAAAAATCCACCATCTTAAACCTGTCAAGTTCATGTATAATCAATGGCAGATGTATTCCAATTTGAGCACAACAACATCACACTGGTTAACCTGTTAAGAAACCAAGAAAGAACTTCCCACAGACAGTAGGTCCATTTCAAAGTATTCAAATTAATTGCATTAAGATGCAAACATGTCAAAAGTATGAGTATGTTTTTAGATTTATTTTTGAACTGGCATAAAGATTTTCCCATAGTTAATCAAGATGCAAAAACTATTAGTAAAATGATTTTAAAAGAGCTGGTACCTAGATTTGGTATTAAAATTAAGAGAAGTGTAAAATAAAAATAGCTCGGGTAGCATATACTGTATGTTCATGTAAAATTCCTCCATACAGTTGAAATGAGTAATAACACCTGTCACATAATTCCATAAAGATGTATGGAAGATACCAACATGGAAGATATGATGTAGACAGTGAGATGCTTTATCTTTATAATGGTATTACGTCAGCCTGGATGCAAAAAAAAAACCTTTGATGGAAAGTCATAGTGGCACTCTTGAAAAAATATTCTCAATAAATGGGGGCGTCACATATTAGTGACTGTATTAGCTTACCTGGTACCCCTGTTAAATTAAAGGGAACTAGCCCAGAGCATTTCTGCAGAAGTCCATCAACATGATCTTCGTTCTCCTTCTGTATTCCTTGTATTCTGGGTGCAAGAGTGCTTTATCTTTTAGTTTCCAAGTTCAACTTTTACTCTACTGTGCTTGAACCTGCCCAGAACAGAACAAAAAGAAGACAAACTTATCTATAGAAGATGGTAACAAAGATCTTCTACATCTTCTACAGAAATACCCTGGGCCAGTGCAGTTTTAAGCAAACAGGAGAACCAGCCCAGGATTATCAGGTAAGTGATTAGAATTGCTTGGGAGTGATTAACATTTTGGTACTAAGTTCTTCTTTAAGAAGATTCACATATAAATGTATACTGTATCATTAGTCTTGGTGTCATACTTGCTCTTATGATATTATTGAAAATGTTCAGATTTGGTAAAAAAAAATGCCAAATTTTAGTAAACATGCCTATTATTTCAATACACTTAACTACATATAAGTAGTATGCAGGGTCGGACACCAGGTAAAAACCCGATGGGCCCCGCCGGCTGAGACAGCGACCCCAATGTCCAGTCCGACCCTGATAGTGCGGCACTCACAGGAGCTGCTCAAATAAAAGTTTTACAGAAAATATTTACTGAAATTCCTGTAAAGCACAGGTATTTTTGTAAATAAAACACTTTTTTTGTTTGAACAGCTCCTTCGAGATGTTTTAAACTTGTTTTCCATGGTTATGCTAGCTGTTTCAAGATGTGTATGATTTCAGCTCTGTTTTTTTCTCCCTGGGAAAAAGCATAGCAGTGCTGTGGATTTTTTGTTTTATTATAATTACTCTTTAGCAGCACGGAGCACACTCTAAGCTTGCAGGGGGGGCAAGAGAAAGGCCCAGTAGGACCCTAATTAATAAGAAATTTTAATATCTCTTATAACCTGCCAATATTGTGGGCCCTAAATTGAATTTGCTGTGGGGCCCAGTAGCAACTTGTAACACCGCTGTTTATTAGCACTCTAGACAAATGACTTATGTTTAAAATGGTAGCACTCCTTCTTGTCACTTTAGTTAGACAAATTTGAATAATATTTCAGAATATAGGTTCTATACATTTCTGGCTTTTTTAAGGTGTGGACAAAATGATGTGCTATTTCTGCCTTACAGTATAATATTTATTTCATTAATCAAAAGCAACTATATGTCACAGGACATTGAAGCGAAATCATCGGCATTATGTGGCTTTCCTATTTACAGTTGAAGAGATAAATAGAAGTGCAAGAATTTTACCCAATATTTCCCTGGGATACATGATATATGACTCCTGTGAACATGAACCTAAATCTCTCTATGATACGTTGGCCATAATGTCGGGAGCAAAATCTCAAGTTCCAAATTATGATTGCTGGGAGAAAGCAAAGCTGATGGGATATTTGGGAGACTTGTCTTCTAGCACAAAATTCTCCATGGCCAAATTTATTTCAATGTTTAGATACCCACAGGTAAGTAGAACTGCAATTTATTATTTTTTTTATATGGAGCCCTGGAGAAGCTTTGTCTTTATTTGTCTGTCTAAGGCTGTATATTTTTTGGTTTTGACATGCGTTCATGTCCTGTTACATAGACCTTTCAAATCCTTCAGGTATGCCTTTATCGTATACCAAAACACATTTTCTTCGGCACACCACTTACTTTCTTTCCATAGGGTGCATTCAACTCCTCAGGCTACTTCAGTTTCTGGTGTGCTTCCTCCCTATGGGAATTCTTGTATGCTTTTATCGTATACAGTACAAACCACTAGTGATGAGTGAAGTTTTTTTGCAAAGTTTTGTCTCGAAAATGATGCCCATAGACTCCAATGGGTGAAAACAAAATGTCACGCCTAGTTCCAGGGCCAGAACTAGGGGTAGGCAGAAGAGGCAAGTGCCTAGGGTGCAGTGGCAGTGGGGGCACCAGACATGTACCTCTATTACCACCTATGTGTGGTGGGCAGGTCGGGTGCATGCTCACTTGGCGTGTGTGCACAAGGCAGGGGCAGAGAGCTGGGCAGTCCGGTTGCCTAGGGCTGAACTGTCCAACATCAAAAAAAATTGTTGCCCATAGACTTCAATGCATTTCTGCAAAAAAATTTTGGTACATGAATTTTTAACAGATTTGCCCATCACTAATAACCACACATAAAAGTCCTGAAAGGACTGAGCATTAAGGTGTGCAGATGTTCATAATTAAGTTTTTAGTTATGCAGATTGCCTGAGCTTGGATAGAGAACTGGCTAAAAGATAGACTACAAAGAGTGGTGGTAAATGGAACATTTTCTAATTGGACCAGTGTTGTTAATGGAGTACCGCAGGGCTCTGTACTAGGTCCCTTGCTTTTCAACTTGTTTATTAATGACCTGGAGGTGGCCATTGAAAGTACTGTTTCTATTTTTGCAGATGAGACTAAATTGTGCAGAACTATAGGTTCCATGCAGGATGCTGCCACTTTGCACAGTGATTTGTCTAAACTGGAAAACTGGGCAGCAAACTGGAAAATGAGGTTCAATGTTGATAAATGCAGGTTATGCACTTTGGCAAAAATAATATAAATGCAAGTTATACACTAAATGGCAGTGTGTTGGGAGTTTCCTTAAATGAGAAGGATCTTGGGGTCTTTGTAGATAACAAGTTGTCTAATTCTGGGCAGTGTCATTCTGTGGCTACTAAAGCAAATGGACAAAGGCTATTGTGATACTAAGCTCTATAGTTAGTATAGATATGGGTATATAGAATTTAATTAAAAGTAGGGAGGGGTGTGTGTATGGGGCTGGGTTTTCATTTGGAGGGGTTGAACTTGATGGACTTTGTCTTTTTTCAACCCAATTTAACTATGTAACTAACTAACTATGTAATTATAAAGCACGTTGTACTTCATCACTAAGGTACAAAAATGTGAGGAGAAGTAATCTAGTATATTCTGCTTTGCTCCCTGGTGCCTGCACAAAAGAATGCAGGTTCCCATCACCAACTCCTATTAGTTTTATTATACCTAACCAAGTGTTAAAGGAGCATACATAATTGACTAACAATACAAGCTACTACTTGCTGTGTGAGGAGTAATGGAACGTTGCCAACTGAAGACCTTGGCACTGATTACTAGGCAAGTTCCAAAGTTAATTACCAGTTTCATTTTTCTCTACTATTTCCTAACCCTATTTGGAAAAGTAATGGGCACAAGCTCATCTACATTTATGTGTGAGCAGGGGTGGGTTGGGCAAAGTTGGGGATGCAAGGTTTTTTATTATTGGTTTGGTTGTTTTAATTTTTATAACCAAAAAACTGTTATTGGCAATCTATGGCGTACAAGGTAAATGTTCATATACTTCACACGTGCAATTATATGTTGACCAAATGTCTACCGTAACCCTATGCTCCTGGAATGTCAGGGGCCTTAACTCAAAGTTTAAATGTGCACAACTATTTAATTATATCAAGGCATACTCTCCACCTAGGTTGCACACCATTATCATGCCCCATTTTCTACCCATGCCAGAGGAGTGGCTATTTTGGTTAAAAAGCATTTGATGTTTAAAATGATAAGTGTAAAACTCGACACATATGGGAGATATATCATTATCCAATGCAAGATAAACTCTGTTTTGTTGACTATAATCAATATATTTCTTCCACCCCCATGTCACTAGACATATTGGAATCCATATTCAAAAAAGTGTTGGAACTGCCTCCAGCCCCATCCTGATTTTAACCCTTTCCCTGCCATGAATGTAGGTATAGGTACTACGTTCTTGCAGGAAAAGCCCTTACTGCCAAGCACGTAGTACCTACGTTCTTGGCTGTAAAGGGCTCCTCTCTGCATCAGCAGCAATCGGCAAAATACACATTTTACTAAGTTAGCTTTATTATTTTTCTTTTCAGGCTTTTTTTTGTTGTTGCAATTTTGTATATGTCAGAATGTGTACTTTACAAAAATATATGGTTTTTGGGGGTCTTGTGCTGTTAGGGGGTCTTGTGACACAATATGCAGTCACTGCTTTATGTTCACAGAGGGCGAAAAGACAGCGACGAAAATTCAATTGTACTAATTTTTTGGGGGTCCGCACATGTCAGCTGCTTTAGTATATCTATGCACATTGGGCATCAACCTGTTCAGTAGACCCTTGGCATCAGTATTTAGGGTGTTTTACAATTGTATGTAAGAAGTTAGGCGAGATATTTGTGGGCAATTTTCAGAAATATCATAAAAACCACTGCATTTAGCGTAACTTTGCAGTACGATAGTTTGGAGTAGAAAGACATAATTACCTATTTTGTATTCGTCAGAATGTGTACTTTCCAAAAATATATGGTTTTGGGGGGTATTTATGCTGTTAGGGGGGTATTGTGGCTCAATACGCAGTCACAGGTCATTCTTCACAGAAGGCGAAAAGACAGCAGAGAAAATTCAAATGCACTCATTTTATTTGGGGTCCGCACATGCCAGCTGCTTTGGTATATCTATGCATATCAGGCATCCAACTTTTCAGTAGACCCATGTCGTCAATATTTAGGGTGTTTTACAATTATATGTACAAAATTGGGTGAGATAAGTGCGGCCAATTGCAATATTTTTATACAATTTTCAGAAATGTCATAAAAACTGCTGCGTTTAGCGTAACTTTGCAGTACAATAGTTTAGAGTAGAAAGACATGCATACCGATTTTAGATTCTTCAAAATGTGTACTTTCCAAAAATATATGGTTTTCTGTGGTGAACATACATTTTTCTACTTTTGCCCCCCTGAAAAATGCTGTAAATATGTTGATTTTCTAGTATTTGGAATTACAGAACTGATTACTCGTATGGGGAGCCTTTGTTCTGGGGCCCCTATACTCCACCTACTTAGGTGCAATATTTGATACCCAATATGCATATTGGGTATCAAACTGTTCAGCAGACCCTAGGCTTTGAGTTTTTTATTAGTGTTTTATCACAGTAATGATATGTGGGAGATATGATGCTTCAGAGTTGGAGTATTGAGGTGATTGAGGAGATGCCATAAAAATTGGCAAATGTAGGAAAGCTTTGCGGCTTGGTACTTTGGAGTAGAAAGACGTGAATACCCATTTTAGATTTGTCTGAATGTGTACTTTCCAAAAATATATGGTTTTCTGTGGTGAACATATATTTTTGTACTTTTGCCCCTCGAAAAATGCTGTAAATGTGCTGATTTTGCAGTATTTGGAACTACAGAACTGTCTTCATTCTGGGGCCCCTATACGCCACATACTTGGGTAAACCTATGCATATTGGGCATCAAACTGTTCAGCAGACCCAGAGCTTTCAGATTTATGGAGTTTTATCTTGGTATGTATTGATATTTGGGAGATACAATGTTTCAGACTGGGAGTATTGAGGTGATTTTCGGAAATGTCAAAAAAATTGCCAAATGTGGTATTTTGGAGTAGAAAGACATGCATACCCATTTTAGATTTGTCAGAATGTGTACTTTCCAATAATTTATGGTTTTCTGGGGTGAACATACATTTTTGTACTTTTGCCCCTGGAAAAATTCTGTGAATGTGCTTTTTTTGCAGTATCTGGAATTACAGAACTGATAACTCGTATGGGGTGTCGTCATTCTGGGGCCCCTACTGTATATGCCACATACTTGGGTGTACCTATGCATATTGGGTATCAAACTGTTCAGTTAATTTTTAGGGGTTTTTATCTTGGTATGTATTGATATGTTGGAGATACGATGCTGTAGACTGGACACTTTGAGGGCATTTTTCAAATATGTAACAGATTTTTATAAAAACTGCTAATTTTAGAAATCACAACTTGGTAGTTTTGAGTACAAATATATATTTACCCATTTTGAACTTGTTAGAATCTGTTCTTTCCAATGATGTGTAGTTTTGTAGGGTAAACCGACTGTTAGTGGAATGTTTGGCCTTGAAATCAGATGTATGCAGTTTTGTGGAGCGGTGCTTTGGAAATTTGGTAGTTTGCTGCTTCTAGTTTTTGATCTATAGAAGTGAGAAATCTCCATAAAACTATATATATATTTGGTATTGGTGCGTTCGGGAGACACAGAACTTTCCAAATCTGCTGTGTTCTCATGCCTAAAATAAATTATGTTCCTGATATATGCATTTGTATCATACAAAACTGTTTTTTTTTTGCACACTTAGAAGCCCATATCTTTTTACAAGAGTGGGATTACAACAAAATTGTAGCATATTTTGAAAGCTTAGGTTGTCCTGAAAAAAACAATATCTTGTTTTCCTGTGTAAACTAAAAGACCACCGCAGGAAAGGCCCCTAAAGTGAAAGCACACAAAATGTTCAAAAATGGTCTGGCAGTGAAAGGGTTAAAGCCTCAACTGGACAAGCTGACCCCCCAAACAATATCGGTAACACCGATTGCCTTATGGGCTGATGGAGTAGCCTTAACAGAAGTATGACGTTAGAAGCACCCACAATCTAGGCAATTTTCATGCTACTCTGCCACGCATAGGATGCTCTCCAGAATTGATTTTGCATTTGCCTCACAACATTTTTTACGCTTCATAATGGAAGCCTTTTACTTAAGCTGGCCATAGATGTTGAGATTTTTAAAAGATCAAATCCTCATCGTGAGACCACGATTTTCTTGGAACAATTGTATGATCGTACGAATTGACCATCAACTAAAAAGACCAATTTACCAGGAAAACAAAGGGGAGCTGCCTGCTTGGCCCTGCAAACATAGAAACATTGCACTGGCACCGACAAAGATTTTTAAACTGGCCGATCAATTTCCTGACAGATGTCGGCCGAAAAATTGTAAGATGTACGATCGTTCGACTTTACCCATGAGAAAATCTGTAAAGCTCAAAGAGCCCTAGAATTAGCCAGAACCACCCTTACGGAAAAGAAGTTGCTATATGCAACGCAACTCCTGTTTGATCAGGGGGAAAACTTTGACCTACCTAGCTAGGTCTACCACTGCCAGTACAGTGGTAACATTACCACATCCCCAGAAAAAATCACTGAAGTATTCAGGGAATATTATGCCAATTTATATAAATCCCAACTACAGGTGCCACAGAGCCCCATAACTGATTACATGAATAATCTTCCAAATCTTAAACTAGATCAGCAACAAATAGCCTACCTTGAAAATCCCATTACAAGTCAAGTAATTGCTGAGTCTCTTCAATCACTTCTGAGCAATAAAACTCCCGGGTTAGATGGCCTGCTGGCTGAATGGTATAAAAATATGGCCACAGACCTCATCCCTCATATGCTCCTCATGTATAATGAAGCTGCCTATGCAAGCACTCTTCCCCCGTCACTATACTATACGTGATAATTCACAAACCAGGCAAAGATCCAGACCTATGTGAAGCATACCTTTCCATTTCACTAATTAACACCGATGCCAAGATATTGGCTAAAAGTTTAGCCAACAGGCTGGTAAAAGTGATAAATATGATAATACACCCAGATCAATCAGGATTTATGCCCAGAAAATCCACTACTGTTAACCTGAGAAGATTATATACTAATCTACAAATACAACATGATAAGCCAAAATCACAAATCATAGCCTTGCTAGACTCTGCGAAGGCATTTGACACTGTTGAATGGCCCTTTCTGTGGGAAACTCTTAAAATGTTTGGTTTTGGACCCAAGTTTAAATCCTGGGTACAATTGTTGTATGCAAATCCAACAGCCCAACTTTGGTGCTTTGTCTGCACCTTTTAAGCTGTACGGGGATACCCGTCAAGGCTGCCCCCAATCCCCATTACTGTTTGCCCTAGCAATAGAGCCTCTTCCTATTGCAATTCGATACAACAACAGCATACAGGTATCCGCTATAAAACATGCGATGAGTGCATAGTGTTATATGCAATGATATTCTTTTGTTTCTTGCAGACCCTGGTCCTTCTCTTTAAAATGCCTTATCAGTCATACAAAAGTTTCACTCCTATTCTGGGCTTAAAATTAATTGGGATAAGTCATCTATCCTACCAATAGACCACATCCCCCAAGAACTTAGCCCAATAAATGTACCACTAAATTGGTCTAATAAAATCAAATATCTGTACATATCTATAACAACTCAAGAATCTAATTTTGTAGATAACAACTTATACTCATTATTGACCAAATTTACTTTAACAGCTTCCTGTAAAAGTCTACCTTTGACTCTCTGGGGAAAGATAAATTTATTTAAAATGGTATTCCTGCCTGAATTTTTATACCTATTCCGCAATTCCCCCTCCAAAAAGATTATATTTTGATAAGGTTAATTCTTCCCTACTCTCATACATATGGATGGACAAACAACCTAGGTTTTCATCCCTCTCGGCTTCATTACAAAATGGTGGCCTAGGCCTTCCCAACTTATGGTTCTATTACTTGGCGGCTCAATTGTCTCACATATATGATTGGTTTGTGTCCAACCCAGAGCATCCTAACATGTTACTACACCTAACTACACTGTTACTAAACCTAGGCTCTATTGAATCTCTTAGCTTTTGCCCTAGGAGGAAACTAAAGGATTCCAACCCACTACCTCCTGTCTTACGTGCTCCTTATGATGCATGGCAAGTGACAGTGTGCATACAGCAGGTGGGCCCTCAATTATTATCTCCACATACTCCACTATGGGGTAATTCCCACCTGCCCCACTTACGATACATTCTAGATTTTATTTATTGGCCTAAACTTCAGATCAAAACCCTGGGTGATCTTCTGGTTCAGGAAACATTCCCTACTCTCCCTCAACTTCAGCAAAAAAATCCCTCAAAGCAAGTAGACCCTTTTAGATATGAGCAGCTGAAACACGCATTCAAGGCTCAATTCACCTCTTATCCGGTAACCTATCATAACCGTGCGATTGAGACTATACTTAGAGCAGTTGAACCCCAGAAACTAATATCAGAATTCTACAGAGCTTTGCAAAAACTTCTTCATTCGATGAAGCCCGCCGGAAATGGCAAGCTATTTTACCGGAAATCATAAATGATATTTGGGAGGAGGCCACAGATACTCTATATAGTTTTCTTATATCGAATAGGGACAGGTTTATAAACTGTAAGATCCTTCATTTTTATTACTTTACGCCAAACAGGTTACACAGGATTTTCCCAAACAAATCCCCCTCCTGTCCCTGATGTCAGCATCCAGCAGCAGATTTTTTGCAGATGATATGGTCCTGCCCATGAATTGTAAGGTTTTGGAAGAAAGTAGTTAAATGCCTTAGTGATGATTTGGCTCTACCTCAAGTCATCTCTCCAGAAGAGTGCCTATTTGGGGTGGTCCATGATTTGGTTCGTTATGCCCATGTCAGGATACTCTATCAAACCCTCCTATTTTATGCCAAAAAAGTCATTATACTGCATTGGCTCCAACCTAACCCCCCCATCATTTAATTACTGGGTACATTTAGTGAAGCGAATTCTTCCACTTATTAAACTTACATATGAAGCACCTGGCTCTATGTCTAAATTTAAAAAAAAATATGGAAGAGCTGGCTTGAGGTATATCCACTGTCCATAAATTTGTAGACTTCTGATTAATGTTTTAGATTTGATTGTGCATATATAATATTGTAAATGTTTGGTTAATATAATTTCTGTGCTAATGGTGCATGGATTAATGGTAAGTGTGATATTTGTCATTCTGCCAATTGTTAAATAAAAATCTTTTTTTTTTTTAAAAAAAAAGATCATCGCTGTTCACAAGAGAAAAGCTGTGGGCTCTACTCTAGGGAAATGTTGCTAGCTGTATGTGCTCCATACCTACCTGAAAAACAGGCAGCCATTTCTAGCACCAGGAAAAAAAATTAGCTCAGGTAATAGAGAAAACTTTACCCAAATTCCTAGGAGCCTTTGAGTAAGTGCCCATTTGGCAAGAAATGCATTAGGCTATAGTTCATTTCTGCATATTGTATATACACCAGCTTCTGAACTTAAAAGCTAAACCAACTGTGATGCCTGTCTGCACTATGACAACTCAGAGGTCTCCCGGTATATCCCAATCCATCTAACACTAGTGCCCTTTCTTTACATTTTCTAGGAGGAGCCTCATCTTTTACAGTTCCATTAAATTTTAATCCAATTCATCCTTCTAAACCACTGATCCCCAACCAGTGGCTTGTGAGTGACAGGTTTCTCACCAACCCCATGGATGTTTTTTCCATTGGCCTCAAAACAGATGCTTATTTTTTTTAATCCTAGCTTGCAGTCAACTTTTGGTTGCATAAAAAAACAGGTGTATTGCCAAATAAAACCTCCTGTAGGCTGCCAAATAAAACCTCCTGTAGGCTGCCAGTCTACATAAGGGCTACCAAATAGCCAATCACAGCCCTTATTTTGCATTCCCATGGACTTTTTTCATGCTTGTGTTGCAACTCTTTTTACATTTGAATGTGACTCATGGGTAGGGTTGGCACCCAGCTGGTATTTTACTGGCCTAGCTGGTAAAACACCTGCCAAGGTTGGGGCTGGTATTACACATTTACCGGCAATGTAGCTGCCAGTAAATTTGTAATACACCTAACAAAAGCCCGTGGCCTGCCCCCAAACTCACCTTTTTTGCCGGCTTCTTGTCAATCGCAGGACTGAGGCTCCGCCCCCTTGATGTCACCATCCTCCCCAGCCAATCACACACCGTGTTTCCGACCCTCTTGATGTCATGGCCCGTCCCTTTCAAGTCGCGACCCACCCTTTGTTTCCGCCCCCCTCCCCTGGCCGGTGGAACTTTTATTAAAAGGTGGCCACCCTACTCATGGGTAAAATAGTAAAAGTTGGGAACCCCTGTTTAAAAGGGTTCTTTAGCATTCGAAAACATTAAGGGGCCCATTTAATAACAATCAAATTTAGTTTTTTCCACAAATCTATAAAAAATTGTGTTTTTAAAAAAAAAAAAATAGCTCTAAAAATTTGAGTGTAAAAACCATGAAACCCACTAATACAAAACTTTGCCAGGTATAAGTTGTCGAGGTCCTATAGTCAGAGGGAGCTGCACTGATCATATTGGGCCATTTTTAAATCAATTTGGACTTTTGAGAGGTTTTTGAATTTTTTTCACTAGGAATTTTCTGAAAAACTCACATTTTTCATTCGTATTTTTTTCATTCAGATTCGCATTTAGAGTTTGTGAATTTAATTGTGGTTTCAAAAACCTCTAGAACCATTAAAATTCAAGCATGGGGCCTCTAAATGTGCTAAAAAGCTTAATTTCTCTGCAAAATTAGAAGCATATACACTTACAGATATCTGCTATGTAAAGTAACTTAGTTAACCACTTAGTTAACCAATAAAGGTACATAATTCTATATTTATTGATGCAGCAAGTACAGGGAAATAAAAAACATGTACATTATTTAATGGAACATCTGGAAATGTGCACAGGAACAAAAACACCTTATTCTTCCGCTGACTGGTTTCATTGATGGCCGCCACTAATGAAGGATCTTTTCTATTGAGATACTTTTTACATCTGATGACCACACTTGTAAGGTTGCTAAAAGTTAACTTGATTATAACCTTGCTTATAACCCACTACCCTATAGTAGGGGCATTGAACTGATTGCTACAATATGATTCTCTTTTGGCAAGGCATGGGTTAAACAGTTCGCTAAAGGTCACAAATAAAGTATATCTCTCTTGGCTCATCTTGTCAAGTCTGAGGAGGCCCAGTCTTACACTAGGATAAATAGTCACGTCATTACAGGAATTCATATAGATGTATGGAACATATTAAAATAGTGATATTTTAATATTGATATTTGTTTAGCCAGAATCAATAAAATACAGAACATTAAACATTATGGGACAGATTCAATGCAGTGAGTCAAAGTTATCTCATGGTTTATCATATGAAAACTCATGGATGAGATTCAATTGAAGGACAAAAATACTTTTCTCCACATTCAGTTGCAGTTGTTTCCCAAAGACTTCAATAGACTTTCACGAGATAAACCTTTTTCTTACTGAATTGAATCTGGCCCAATATTTCTTTCTTATTTTTTAAAGATCAGTTACATCACCACAGACCCAGTGCTCAATGACAGAGTCCAGTTTCCATCATTCTACAGAACTATCCCCAATGAGGAGGCAGAAATTGATGGGATTATGCAGATACTGAAGCACTTTGGCTGGAAATGGGTTGGACTCATTATATCAAATGATGACACTGGATACAGAGGCCGTGAAAGGATAAGTACAGAACTGTCTAATAATGGTGGTTGTTTAGACTTTATCGCTGAACTTAGAGAAACCACTTCTATCAGTGACTATCATTCAGAAGAGATTCTTCAGCAGATCAGGAAAAGTTCTGCTTATGTGATTGTCGTGTATATTGGCACAAGATATGCTTCTGCAATTGCAGCACTATTTATGAACCCATTTGGAAAAGCTCAAATTCCAAAAAAAATTTGGATAGCGTCATCTTTCTTCTCCAAAATTACACTTTACAGATATAAAAACGTTGAAATAACCTTAAATGGCTCGTTGTCATTGTTAATCCAAGAAGGAGAGATCCCCGGCTTTGAGCAGTTTTTCTCTACATTCTCCCCTTATAACTACAAAGATGATTTAACTAAAGACACCTGGGAATGGATATTTGGCTGCCATTTTCTAGTAGGTTCCTATGCTGAAACTCTGAGTAGATATGGTGAAGTAGCTAGAAACTGCACAGGGAATGAGACTCTCAGATATAATGATTTATTACTGTATGGGAATCACAATTACAGAGTCACTTATAGAGTTTACACAGCAGTCTATGCACTGGCACACGCCCTGCACAATCTCTACTCTGCTCAGCCACCAGCCAATCACTGGGACAAACTGGAATATATGAAAAGGAATGTGAAGCCCTGGCAGGTAGGGTCATATTCAAGGCATTATTATACTGTAAATGTGGGCTCTTCTGTTTCTAAAGGGTTTACAAAAAAATCTGCATTTTGCACTTCATGTTAGCAATACTATTTTTAAGGATACACACATAATCAGTGTACTCACTTCTGAAGCCAATTACATTTAAAATTATCCCCCCCATGTCCATGATAATGATCAACGTAGGGTTCAACGGGCCGATACAGAATCTTTCTTGCAGGAACTATGACCAGTGACTGTGTGAGTGTGTTATGGTGATTATTAGTTAAACCAGCTGGATGAATTATGTGATTTCAAAAATCAAAAACCTGTCATTTGACTTTATTCTTCCACTTTTTTAATTCTTAGCACCCCCATTGTAAACACTTTTAGAGTTTTAGAGGTACAACACCAACACTTGTGCTTTTATAAGTGATCCCGCTCTCTGTCTTTTTGGGGCAAAACTCTAAACACCCCAAATGTTTCAATGACTTTGACAGGGAAGATATTCAAACTGCTGCCACTCGTACAGATCTGAAGCTACACTCCTCAAACTTGAATAACATAGATCCTGTCAACCCAAATGAAAAGGTAATATTTGTTAGATGCCCACAAGTGGGCAAATCTACAAACAGCCAATCTGTTACGAACGGAGACCCAAACTAGCTCCAACCTTTTGCTTCGGGAGGGGCCCTCTGCTACTCTGGTGCCGCCAAGTCTTATCATGAGAGGACCAGGGAGAGAGTTCTGGGCAGGCAAGGGAACCAAATGTTATAACTGGAACGGAGAACAATGAGCATGGTCGAGGAACATGCTCGATACCAATCAAGGGAAGCAGTACAAAGTAGAGAGAAGAAAGAGTAGTCGAGGTCACTGGCCGAGTCAAACACACCGATAATGCAGTACACTACAGGATCCAGGAGAGTCGTCAATAACAGGCAAACATCAGGTCAGGCAGCGAGCAAGAGGATCTCAGGGACAGCCAGGTTCAAGAACAAAAATAGCAGAATTTCGCACCGCTCACAATGATGTCACGTGCTGGCGCTGAACAAAAGAACTTGCACGCATGTCTTGACACATGCGTCAGAGGAAGGAAGCTACAACTGTGGGCATCTCCACAGCGAGCACGGCGGGCGTTCGCGCCACACCAACTTTACACAATCAAATTTCACCCATTAACTTTTGATGGGAAATTTCAATTGCTGCCACTATTACAGCTCTGAAGCTACATTCTCTACCTAAATGGAAAGATGATATTTTTTGGATCCCCAAAAGTGTGTGGAGCTAAGAACAGCCAATCAGATTTAACACATTAACTAGCAATGTGGGAATTGAACCTTCTGCTACTCTTCACAGTTGGACACTAGGACTATTCGGATTTCACCCATTGAATTTTCCTGGTTTAGGTTTAAATCCTGCCATTTTCATACTATTTATGCCAGGGTCCACAAACTTAGTCATTAGGTGACAAAGTTTTGAAAAAAGTAGGTGGAACCACCAACAGCCAATCAGATTTATCTAATTGATTTTAATGGGGAAATTTAAACTGCTCCAATTCTCAAATGTCTAACGCCAGTGTCCCCAAACGTTTCAAAGTTGCTGACTTGGTGACTAAGGAGGGTGGGGCCACCAACAGCCAATCAGATTTCACCCATTACATTTCATTGCTTGATATTTAACCCTTTCCCTGCCAGTCGTTTTGTCCTAGATGCGAACATCTACTGCCAAGCAGTTTTTAGACATTTTGCACTCTTTCACTTTAAGGGCCTTTCCTGGGGTGGTCTTTTAGTTTACCCAGGATACCAATATATTGTTTTTTTCAGGACAACCTGAACTTTCACAATATGCAAGAAATTTGGTGTAATTCTACTTCTGTGAAAAAATATAGGCTTCTAAGTATCATCACATCATTTATTTTATGTACGAGAACACAGCCGATTTAGAAAGGTCTATGTCTCCTGAAAGCGGCAATACCAAATATATATAGTTTTATGGAGATTTCTCACTTGTATAGCTCAAAATCTACAAGCAGTACACAACCAAATTTCCAAAGCAACGCTCCCCAAACGGCATACTTCTGATTTCAAGGCCAAACATTCCGCTAACAGTAGGTCTACCCTAGAAAACTACCCATTACTAGAAAGAACAGATTCTGGTGAACCAAAAATGGGTAAAAATATCTTAGTACTCCAAACTACCAAGTTGCAATTGTTTCCTAAAGTTATAATGTTTTATAGAAATTGGTGAATTTTTTGAAAAATGACCTCAAAGCTTCCACTCTACAGCAACATATCTCCCACACATCATTAGGTATCAATGTAAAACACCCCAAATATGAAATCCTGGGGTCCACTGAACAGTTTGATGCCCAATATGTATAGGTGTACCGAAGAACGTGGCATAGGGGTCCCCAAAAGGAAGACCCCCCATTTGTTCTGTCATTTCAGATACTGCAAAATCAACACATTTAGTTTTGGGGGGCGGCAAAGGTAGAAAAAAGGACGTTCACCCCAGAAAACCATATATTTTCGGAAAGTACACATTCCTCTGAATCCAAATTGGGTATGCATGTCTTTTTACACCAAAGTACCAAGCGGCAAACCATTCCTAAATTTGGTGATTTTGGCGACATTTCCAAAAATCACCTAAAAATTTCTACACTGCAGCATCGTATTACCCTCATACTTTTAGGTATCAAGAGAAATCACCCCAAATATGAAAGCCTAGGGTCCTCTGAACAGTTTGATGCCCAATATGTATAGGTGTACCCAAGCAAGTGGCATATAGGGGCCCCAAAAGGAAGACCCCCATATGGTCTGTCATTTCAGATACTGCAAAATCAACACATTTACATAGATTTGGGGGCAGCAAAGGTAGAAAAAAGTACGTTCACACAGAAAACCATATATTTTCGGAAAGTACACATTCCCCTGAATCCAAATTGGGCATGCATGTCTTTCTACGCCAAAGTACCAAGCCGCAAACCATTCCTAAATTTGGTGAGTTTGGTGACATTTACAAAAGTCACCTCAAAATTGCTAACCTGCAGCATCGTATTACCCACATACTTTTAGGTATCAAGAGAAATCACCCAAAATATGAAAGCCTAGGGTCCTCTGAACAGTTTGATGCCCAATATGTATAGGTGTACCCAAGCACGTGGCATACAGGGGCCCCAAAAGGAAGACCCCCATATAGTCTGTCATTTCAGGTACTGCAAAATCAACACATTTACATTGTTTTGAGGGGGGGCAAAAGTAGAAAAAATTAAGTCCACCAAAGAAAACCATATATTTTTGGAAAGTACACATTCCCACGAATCCAAATTGGGCATGCATGTCTTTCTACGCCAAAGTACCAAGCCGCAAACCATTCCTAAATTTGGTGATTTTGGTGACATTTCCAAAAGTCACCTCAAAATTTCTACCCTGCAGCATCGTATTACCCACATACTTTTAGGTATCAAGAGAAATCACCCCAAATATGAAAGCCTAGGGTCCTCTGAACAGTTTGATGCCCAATATGTATAGGTGTACCCAAGTACGTGGCATACAGGGGCCCCAAAAAGAAGACCCCCATATAGTCTGTCATTTTAGGTACTGCAAACTCAACACATTCACATCGTTTTGGGGGTGGGGCAAAAGTAGAAAAAAGTACGTTCACCCCAGAAAACCATATATTTTCGGAAAGTACACTGCCACAAATCTAAATTGGGTATGCATGTCTTTGTACTACAAAGTACCAAGCCGCAAACCATTCCTAAATTTGGTGTTTTTAGTGACATTTCCAAAAGTCACCTCAAAATTTCTACCCTGCAGCATCGTATTACCCACATACTTTTAGGTATCAAGAGAAATCACCCCAAATATGAAAGCCTAGGGTCCTCTGAACAGTTTGATGCCCAATATGTATAGGTGTACCCAAGTACGTGGCATACAGGGGCCCCAAAAAGAAGACCCTCATGTGGTCTGTCATTTTAGGTACTGCAAACTCAACACATTCACATCGTTTTGGGGGTGGGGCAAAAGTAGAAAAAAGTACGTTCACCCCAGAAAACCATATATTTTCGGAAAGTACACTGCCACAAATCTAAATTGGGTATGCATGTCTTTGTACTACAAAGTACCAAGCCGCAAACCATTCCTAAATTTGGTGTTTTTAGTGACATGAAAAACATGCATATGAATTTTCACGCTAGCCAACTAAGCTGCAGAAAAGAGAGCCCCAACTGTGTGTTATGTGCCATAAGACCCACAAAATGTAAAAAGACCCCCAGACAACTATATATTTTTGGAAAGCATATATTCTGGCGAATCAAACTAAGTAAAATAAATCTTTCTATACCAAAGTACCAAACAGCAAAACAATACTAAATATTCATAAGGAACAATAATGCAGGGATAAAATTGCAATAAAACCACAAAAATAGCGTAAATCAATGAAATAACAAAATAATTGATCCAACAGTGTAATTAGTGGCCGAAATCGATTATCCAATAGTCACAATTCAAAATAACATGTTTTTAGGCAAAACAAACGGTACAATGAATGAAGTAAAAAAAAAAAACCTGTTTGTGAGTTTTTGTGTATACATATTTGTGCACTAATAAAAGTTGTCCGAGTGTGCAAATACATGTAATTAAGTGTAAATAAGTGTACAAAATTGACCAAGTGTGCTAAAATAAAAAATAAAAAATACAAATTTTTACTAAAATATTTGTGTAAGTGTATAAATGTACTGTAGGTATGTGTAAGTGCAGGAAAGTGTGTAAAAAACGTGCACTCACCGTTTTTGTAGCAGGAGAATCGCTAGAACCGATGGAGGCAGCCAGAACAGTGTGTCTGCAGAGTTACTGCGCAGCACGAAGTGTGTGGGCGGCTGTGCAGGAATGAAGAGGTGAGTATGACGCAGCAGCGCTATTTCCAACGCATTTGCGACTTTGAAGTCGGATCTGCGACAATCGTGACGCAGATCCGACCTCGACAGCCCCCCAGCCTTGTTGCCCAGGGGGCTGTCAACCCTTCTGACTCTCTGTGGAGGCGGCAAAAGCCGCCGATGCAGAGAGTAGGGCTCATCTGCAGGAGAACGTACATGGTACGTTCTTGGCAGCCTGAGCCCTGAACCGCCAGCACATACGCTGTACGTGCTTGGCGGTTAAAGGGTTAAACTGCTGCCTTTCTCACAGAATTAATGGCAGGGTCCCCACACTTTGCAGAGTCTACTGGTGGACTGCAGTACAAGGATATTAAAAGTAGGCAGAGTCACCTATTGAATTTTATTGTTTTACCTTTAAAATTCTAACATTCTCACATAATTTAGGCCAGGGTCCCTAAAACATTGCAAATTATGTCACTGGATGACTAAATGTTCTGGGTAAGAAAAAGCAGGAGGAGCCAGGAACAGCCAATCAGACAGTTTCACTCATTGATTTCAACAGAGAAATATAAACTGCTGTAATTTTCACACATTTTAGGCCAGGGTCCCCAAACTTTGCAGTTTGTCACTGGGTGACTAGGGATTCAGGTTTGAAAAAGTGGGTGGAGCCATCAACGGTCAGATTTTATCCCTTACATTTCATTGGTTTAAATTTAGAATTCTGCCATTCTCACTCTATTTACACTAGAGTTCCCAATCTAATATTCAAGATTTAGAATAGTGGGCAGAGCCACCAACAGCCAAAAGCAATGGCAGATTCCTAGCGATTGCCTGTCTTTGTGGAGCACTTCTTTCCCTAAATATGCCAGTAGCACTGTGATTCATCATGGCAGGAGTAGGGTCAAAGGGCCTCACCATTTCCTAATGACAGTGTGGCTAGTACCAAAGAAGCACTTTCGGTCAGAGCCAGTAACAGAAAAACAAAGGAAGATTTTTGTGATAGTGTTCACTTCTTGGTCCTGCTTCTCTCATTACCCCAGCCAGGGCTACAATCCTCCTGGGAAATAAGGCAAGGCAGTGCACTAAATTTTCACCTTAAAGAAGCAGTTAAATGTAGATGATCAGTGCCTGTTGCCAATGCCCCTTCCAACAACTGATTTCTTTCTACTTCTCTTCTGGTACAAAGTGAACTCCATGCTCCTTTGGTCCAAATCCTTTATTAGCACCTGATTTCTCCAGCCTGGTGTCCTCCAACAATTAATCACCCTGGCAGGCCTGGTTAAACATGTATTTGTTGTTGTTCATTTCTATTATGACCTAAATGTAATGTCTGGGGTTAATATAGTACTTATTATGGCAACAGGGAAGTGGCAAAGATGTGATGACTTTGTTTTGCCATGCTTGTAAAAAATGTTAGGGTTCCAATTATTATCCATTGACCTTAGGTGACACTTTTTGTTGAACTATTTTTTCTACATTACTCCCTCATAGATAATTCATTATTGCTTTGTACCGCTGTGATGCCAGTAGGCAGATTGGGCACCTGCCATCAACTGCTGGCATGAATTGCAACACCAGTGCCTTGTCTTGTTAAAGGCATGGGAGTAACTTTTGCCAAGTTGCCTTGGCTCTTCTGTATATTTGCTGATGCTGAGATCAGCTGCCTGGTACACTCCTCATGAAAATCAATAATGTGATAGAAGACCAGTGGGAAAGGCCGTAGGGTGGGGTTTTAGGAATTGTAAATAAAAATAAAATCCATCACCCTTTAATTATGGATGAGAAGCACTAATAGAGGAAAAAACAATTGACCCCAATAATGAAAATACATTTGGAAAAACACACCAGGTGCAGGTGTAAATACTCAGTGCTGAACAATTTAGGGTAGAAATACACTGCCATCAGTCAAAGGGAGACACTTGAGGAAGTCGGTGGGGGTCATTTTTACAACAGGGGATAATTTTAAACATCTGAAATTAGGTTTAATTATATGACCATCTTTAGCCTACCCTAACAAAACCTCACCCTCTGTCTATGAGAGTAATTACTGAGCGTTTCAGCAGCACCATCAAGTGCACCAGAACAAAAGTGGGAAATTAGTTACATAGTTAAATCGGGTTGAAAAAAGACAAAGTCCATCAAGTTGTATCAAGTTTAACCGCTCCAAATGAAACCCAGCATCCATACACACACCCCTCCCTACTTTCACATAAATGATATATACGCATAGCTATACTAACTATAGAGTTTAGTATCACAATAGCCTTTGATATTATGTAGAAGAAATCATCCAAGTCCCTCTTATAGTCATTAACTAAATCAGCATCACAACATCACCCGGCAGTGCATTCCCCAACCTCACTGTCCTCACTGTGATGAACCCCCTACTCTGTTCCTTTAAATGAAACTTCTTTTCCTCTAGTCTGAAGGGGAGGCCTCTGGTACGTGATTCTCTTTATGGGTAAAAAGGTCCCCTGCTATTTGTCTATAATGTCCTCTAATGTACTTGTAAAGTCTAATCATGTCCCCTCACAAGCGCCTTTTTTTCAGGAAAACAACCCCAACTGTGAAAGTCTACCCTCATAATTTAACTCTTTCCTCCCTCTAACCAGTTTGGTTGCACTCAGTCTCCACACTCTCTCTACCTCATTTATATCCCACTTAAGAACTAAAGCCCAAAACTGCACTGCAAACAGGTATGGCCTTACCAGGGACCTATAAAGAGGCAAAATGATGTTTTCATCCCTTCAGTTAATGTACTTTAATATTATACAAGACAGAACATTATTTGCTTTAGTAGCCACAGAATGACACTGCACAGAAAAAGACAACTTGTTATCTACAAAAACTCCAAGATCCTTCTCATTTAAGGAAACTCCCAACACACTGCCATTTAGTGTATAACTTGCATTTATATTATTTTTGCCAAAGTGCATAACCTGCATTTATCAACATTGAACCTCATTTTCCAGTTTGCTGCCCAGTTTTCCAGTTTAGACAAATCACTGTGCAAAGTGGCTGCATCCTGCATGGAACCTATAGTTCTGCACAATTTTGTATCATCAGCAAAAATAGAAACAGTACTTTCAATGGCCACCTCCAGGTCATTAATAAACAAGTTGAAAAGCAAGGGACCTAGTACAGAGCCCTGCGGTACTCCACTAACAACACTGGTACATATAGAAAATGTTCCATTTACCACCACTCTCTGTAATCTATCTTTTAGCCAGTTTTCTATCCAGGTACAAATACTATGTTCCAGGTCAACATTACTCAATTTAACCAGTAACCTTCTGTGTGACACTGTATCAAATGCTTTAGCAAAGACTAAGTAGATCACATCCACTGCCATTCTAGAATGGAGGTCCCTGCTCACCTTCTAATATAAATTAAATGTTAGTCTGGCAAGATCTACAGTATTATGCATAAAACCATGCTGGCACGAACTCATAGTATTAAGATTTACATAGTTAAATATGCTCCCTCTATGAAAAAACCCATTGTCCAAGCAAAAGGTAAAGCTATTTTAAAATAAATCATTGTCACCATTGTTATTAAGGCAAGCTTTTCATATGTCAAAATCTTGTTTATGTGGCAGACTGGGGGCTACACCTACACACAGACTACATAATTAGAAAGTGAGGAGATAAGGGGAATATGAAGAGTGCAGTGACATCTAGGAAATGCAGAATGGAAAGTGAAAGTAATTGCCTCCCCTGCCTCTATGTCTTAGGCATAGAGGTGGCACAAGAAATATATGATTGACAGCTGAGATTTTTAAATACCTTTATAATAGGTATGGTGTGTTAATAAACAAAAAATAATTTGGGTTTCATGTTTAATGTGAAAAATAATTTTATCACACAGCTTTTCATGTCTGTGTGGCAGGTCCCCTTTAAGGGGCCAGTGTGACTAGTTTATTGGGAGTCACAATGTGTGGCCACATTTCTGGTGTGAATCTTGTCCTATGGAATAGATACATTGATAATGTCAACATCATTCGAAAAGGTACAGACTGTCAGCTCCTTGAGATAATTATTTGAACCAAAATGACAGAAATTTGGTGATTACAGCCACCATTAGCAATAATATCATGACTTATTTGGAATAGAAAATCTATATATAGTAAATCTATGCAAATACACTATAAAACTATTTTTCAAAGTTGCTGTATGCAGGGCCGGGCCAAGGGGTAGGCAGAGTAGACACATATCTAGGGCACAAAGTTGGGGGGATGCCAGGCATGTACCTGCTCTATCGCCTACCCCACATCTGGTCCCCTACTCCCCGGCTTCTTCTTGCGCCGGGTGCACTTCTGCGCATGCGCACCGGCATCACCTCAGCCGGCCACACAGCCGGGCGCCGCGGCCGGACAGGTTGCCTTGGACACTTGGCTGGTGTGGCCCTGCTCTAGCTGTATGTAACTATGTATCAGAAGATATAAACCATCCCCTAAAATGGGTTTAAAATATGTCATTTGGACAGTTAAGCAGGAGTAAAGAAGTGGTTCACCTTTTAGTTAACTTTTAGTATGTTAAAAGGTGAACAACCCCTTAAAAAGAACTGCTTAGAAGAAACAGTGTTTGAAGAACAAAGGGATTTCATCCTAGAGAGATTTGCTAAATGAGGAAATCCCAAGGAAATCAGAAAGTAGAAATTGTTACCAGCTACTGTAGGTAATAAGTGACAGCTGAGGTTAAAGGTGTTATTGCCTGTAAAAGGAGTATGTCCCTACACATAGGAGCTCTCTGGTGTGTCTGAAGGAGAATCATAGGACTGGTTGTTCCCAGTGGAGCACCCTGGCTGTCTAATAAGAGAGAGAGTGTTTCTCTAGACAAGTAGATAACACCCCATTATTGTGTTTATTCATTAACTAAATACCAGATTACTAAATGTGACATTTGCCTTTTCAGATGTGGTCTTAAATTGTTTTTAGAAGCTACAGGAAGCATAAAGTATCTGACTAATGTGTTAATTTATGTAGTGAAACTTTGTTTCTGAAGAATTCTTCATGAAAATTGTTAAAAAGAGATAACGTCCAAAGTCTATTAAGTTTTATTGTTTTTTAATTTCTTAGCTAAATAAATACATCCGTAATTTGACTTTTACAACATCTACTGGTGACACCATCATCTTCAATGACAAAGGAGATCCACCTTCTGCATTTGATATAGTCAAGTGGTTTTTCCTGCCGAATGGTCGAATTAAGAGAGAGAAAGTTGGACATTTTATTCTGTTAAACAACAGTGAGAAACAGCTTCATATAAATGGCAGTGCTGATATATGGAGTCCTTACAAACAGGTAATAGATCCAAGAGTTTTGTCTTTGTAAGTGGTGTCTAGTGTATGTAAATGTCAGTAGGAAAAGCCTTCACAAGTTTACACTGTGTTATGCTGTTATTTATTTCTGCCAGCATAGTAACATAGTAAGTTAGATCGAAAAAAGACACACGTCAATTGAGTTCAAACTTTAAACTTTTTTTTAACCTGCCTAACTGCTAGTTGATCCAGAGGAAGGCAAAAAAAAACTAATTTTAAGCCTCTCCAATTTGACTCAGAGGAGGAAAAATTCCTTCCTGACTCCAAAATGGCAATTGTATTAGTCCCTGGATCAACTTGTACTATGAGCTATCTTCCATAATCCTGTATTCCCTCACTAGCTAAAAAGCCATACAACCCCTTTTAAAAGCTATCTAATGTGTCAGCCTGTATGACTGATTCAGGGAGAGAATTCCACATCTTCACAGCTCTCACCTCTTTTCTTCTAATCGAAATGGGTGACTGTGTCACCTGGAAAGACCTACTGGTAAATAAATCATTACAGAGATTATTATGCGCTCCCATTATATATTTATACATAGCTATTATATCACTCCTTAAGCACCTCTTCTCCAGTGTGAACATCCCCAACTTGGCCAGTCTTTGCTCATATCTAAGATTTTATATACCTTTTACCAGCTTAGTTGCCCTTCTCTGGACCCTCTCTAATTCAATAATGTCCTACTGGAGACCAAAACTGTATGGCATATTCTAGATAGGGCCTTACCAGTGCTAAATACAGTGGAAGAATGACTCCCTCCTCCCGTGAATCTCTGCCCCTTTTAATACAGCTCAAGACCTTATTTGCCCTTGATGTCGCTGACTGGCATTGCTTGCTACAGCCAAGTTTATCAACTACAAGGACTCCAAGGTCCTTTTCCATAATGGATTTTCCTCGTGCAGTCCCATTAAGGGTATAAGTGGATATTTTTACATCCCAGGTGCATGACTTTACATTTATCAACATTGAATCTGATTGGCCACTTAGCTGCCCAGATTGCCAGTTTGTCAAGAGCCTGTTGCAAGGATGCCACACCCTGGATGGAATTAATTGGGCTGGATAGTTTTGTGTTATCTGCAAACACTGATACATTACTCACAACACCCTCCCTTAAGTCATTAATGAACAAGTAGAGAATGTACCATCAACAACCACCCTCTTTACCCGATCCTGTAGCCAGTTTCCTATCCATGTGCAAACAACTTCATTAAGCCCAACAGACCTTAGTTTAGAAAGCAGTCGTTTGTGGGGCACGGTGTCAAACACTTTGGCCAAATCAAAATAGATCACATCTACTGCCCCCCAACTGTATTTACAATACCCTCCCCTAAGTCATTAATGAACAAGTTAAACAAAAGTGGACCCAATACTGAGCCCTGAGGGACCCCACTAAGAACCTTACTCCAAGTAGAGAATGTACCATTAACAACCACCCTCTGTACACTAGCATGTAGCCAGTTTCCTATCCATGTGCAAACAACTTTATTAAGCCCAACAGACCTTATTTTAGAAAGCAGTCATTTGTGGGGCATGCTAATTGCTGCTCATAATGCCATTCACTAGGACAACATTTTGAATGTGACCCCTTAAGAAGTCTTCGAATAATTTGCCCACCACAGATGTCAAACTTACTGGCCTATAATTGCCAGGCTGAGATTGTAATACTGTGGTGGCAAGGCTTATTTTGCCAATAACTTTGCCTTGAAGCAGGGAAATACCAGTGCCTGGGTAAGATTGGGGGGGTGGCATCTTATTTGGGCAGAATCAACATTTTCCCCCTAATTCTCATAAATTCCTATTTCCCGTACATTTTCAACTGACCTCCAAAGAAACCAATCTGCAAGAGTTTTTTGATCACAGAGCTGCAGGAAATGTCACGGATTCTGTCTTTACCAAACATTTTGGTACTGATCAGCGGTCTTGGGCTTACCATGGCTTCGCTTGCATAACCCAATAACTGACTGATGTTCCAATCACATCTCTCAGTGCAGTCCTTACTGACTCTTACTGACTTCCTTGTCTTCTCACTACCTTCTTTTATCTGATACCAGTGATGGGCGAATCTGACCCCTTTCACTTTGCCAAAAATTTGTGAAACAGCAAAATTTGCAGAGATGTATTGAAGTCTGCAGGCTGCAGTAATAGACGGCACCAATCATCAATTTGTTGTCTTAAAATGCCTTTATTGGGACATAGGCTCTGACCCCAAACACCCGGCAGGCAACAACTTTTTTTTTTAAACAACCAACAAATTGATTAATGACAATTTTTTTACCCATTAGAGTCTTTGGGCATCATTTTCACATTCAAACTTTTGCTCATCACTATATGATACCCATTGGCAATCTTTCTCCTTCCTCATCATCCATAATTGACTGATTAATCTTCTTTCTGGATCCATGCCTCCTCAGGGTCATACTTATCCTCTATCTCCTTCTGAAACCAAAGCTGACAAGGAGTACATCCCAGATTATTGTTATCTGTCCATCTTCCTTTCCTGCTGGAGATGGCTTCCTCTTCGTGGAGAGAAGGATTAGATCTTTGTCCCTGTATTGATTACAGGAATCTCAATAAGATCGCCTTAAAGAACCTTAATTTCTTTGACCAGCTGAAGAGTATTTTCTGTGGGGTTAATGCCTGATACGAATACAACAAGGGGATGAAAGGATGACATCTCTTAACACCAGAGGTGCGCATTATGAGTATATGGTAATGCTCTTCATGCACCTGCTATCTTCCAAGAATGTATTAAGGATATCTTCAGAGACCTGCTAGGATAATGTACAACTTATTAGACCAGGAATGCCCATACTTTACTAATGTGAGGTCTACTTTTAGTGATGTTGCCCCATTATGACCTACACCCATAAAAGCATCATCATTCTGTTCCATTGAAAACATTACTTAATATTATAATGATTTATGAGCAAATGTATATTGTTATGTTTAACAACTATTTATTATGTAACTTTAGTAAATAAACTGTAATAAATATCTGAATGAAAAGAATGAAACAGGAGGGTAATTTATACAAACGGTTTGTTGACAGTTTCAGTTTCTACAGGTCTACTGGTAGATCCCGATCTACCTTTTGGACACTCCTGTATTAGACTGTTCCTACATGCCCGTATTGCTGTTTCATACTTGGTCCTAACGTCAATACCAGTAAGAGCCATCAGGCCTATTGATGGGCGAATTTGCGCCGTTTCGCTTCGCCAAAAAATTCACGTAAATTGCGAAACGGTCTCGTTTTGACGCCGGCGCCCGTTTTTGACGCCGGCGCCCGTTTTTTCGATGCCGGCGCCCGTTTTTTCGACGCCGGCGTCCGTTTTTCGAAAAAAAAATTTTGACGCCAGCGAATTTTTTCCGCAAATTTTCGCGCCCGTTTCGAGAATTTATTCGCTGGAGGCGAATCGCGCAAATTCGCGCCTGGCGAATAAATTCGCCCATCCCTAATCAGGCCCTGATAGCTACACAGTACACTACCTACTGCAAATCAAGGATGACATTCTAGATGTATTGGAGAGAAGCCATTGCAACAGCCTATATTCAAAATCACAAAGCAACAGAGATAACTCCTTAGAATGAAACCAAACCTGAAGGACATTCAAATCTTTGGAAGCAAAGTCTATCTACATGATCCCAAAGAAAAACAAACCAGTAGGAAGCTTGCGCTGAGGAAGGCACACTTGTTGGCTACAGGGAATCTCAAAAGGTTACAGAATCCAGCACCAAAGCACCAGCAAACTAACAATAGTATATTTCATGATGTGACATCAACTGTTCATTCTACAGAAGAGCCCCAACCAGTACTACAGAGAACTGAACCAGAATCAAGTAAAGGGTGAAAGAGAACTCTCTACAACTGCAGAAAGAAAGTCTGCAAAAATTAACAAGTGCGTCCCAGCTAAACACTTGTCCTATGGGTATATCAAATGCAAGGTTGCCTATCCATGAGAGGCAAATGTGGATTAAAGCAGCCAACAAAGGAATGGCTTTGCTCAACCAGCCCTAATTTTGGAAACCTACTAAGTTGCATCAAAAATTGTCAGGGGCCTTGCGGCTCCACTGGCGGGGAAGTCCGGACCAAGGAGGAAGCACTAAGTAAAAGTCCAGTTTGCGGTAGCCAAAGGGTAAACCAAGAGCATAGTCGGGATACAGGCATAAGTTCACAAGGCAAGCAGCAAGGATCGTTGTCAGGGTCAAAGTCCAGGAATCAATCAATATAATAATATAGAAACATCCATGAACAGCAACAATTGGTACCTATAATCAGGCATTGAACCTGTGTCCTGGGCGTCCTTTTGTTTTCAAATTTGGCGCCAAAACGCAGCATCATGACATCACGCGTTTCTGTGCTGATATCAGCATGCTGGAGCCTGAACCCATGCAGGAACCATGGGTGCCACCATCTTGGATTTGGATCTGGTGCAGACGGGAGTGTCACAGAGTGCACGTGACAGTATCCCCTCCCCCAGGGGGGCCACCGGACCACTATGTCCAGATCTCTGGGGAAATTGTCTACTACCAGGCCCGGACTGGCAATCTGTGGGTTCTGGCAAATGCCAGAGTGGCTACTATAAGGTCCCATAGAAAGTCAGTATTTAGTGGGCTGGTGGGGGGCTGTTTGGGCCTCTATGAGAGCTGATTGGGCCTCTGTGTACCTGAAATGCCAGGGCCTATTTAAATTCTCAGTCCGGAACTGGTCTATAGAAATCTCGCACCAAGAGAGGGGCATGCACATCTGTATGTTTCTCCCAGGAGCATTCTTCAGGGCCAAAGCCTTTGCATTTAATGTGGAATTGTAAAGACCCCCTGGAAAATCTGGAGTTTAAAATCTTTTCTACTTTGTACTCCTGTTGACCATCCACAGTGACAGTAGAACGGGCAGACTGATCTGGAGAGATACATAGTTACATAGTTACATAGTTAAATTGGGTTGAAAAAAGACAAAGTCCATCAAGTTCAATCCCTCCAAATGAAAACCCAGCATCCATACACACCCCTCCCTACTTTTAATTAAATTCTATATACCCATACCTATACTAACTATAGAGCTTAGTATCACAATAGCCTTTGATATTATGTCTGTCCAAAAAATCATCCAAGCCATTCTTAAAGGTATTAACTGAATCAGCCATCACAACATCAACCGGCAGTGCATTCCACAACCTCACTGTCCTGACTGTGAAGAACCCCCTACGTTGCTTCAAATGAAAGTTCTTTTCTTCTAGTCTAAAGGGATGGCCTCTGGTACGGTGATCCACTTTATGGGTAAAAAGGTCCCCTGCCATTTGTCTATAATGTCCTCTAATGTACTTGTAAAGTCTAATCATGTCCCCTCGCAAGCGCCTTTTTTCCAGAGAAAACAACCCCAACCTTGACAGTCTACCCTCATAATTTAAGTCTTCCGTCCCTCTAACCAATTTAGTTGCACGTCTCTGCACTCTCTCCAGCTCATTTATATCCCTCTTAAGGACTGGAGTCCAAAACTGCCCCCATACTCCAGATGAGGCCTCACCAGGGACCTATAAAGAGGCATAATTATGTTTTCATCCCTTGAATTAATGCCCTTTTTTATGCAAGACAGAACTTTATTTGCTTTAGTAGCCACAGAATGACACTGCCCAGAATTAGACAACTTGTTATCTACAAAGACCCCTAGATCCTTCTCAATTAAGGAAACTCCCAACACACTGCCATTTAGTGTATAACTTGCATTTATATTATTTTTGCCAAAGTGCATAACCTTGCATTTATCAACATTGAACCTCATTTTCCAGTTTGCTGCCCAGTTTTCCAGTTTAGACAAATCACTCTGCAAAGTGGCAGCATCCTGCATGGAATCTATAGTTCTGCACAATTTAGTATCATCTGCAAAAATAGAAACAGTACTTTCAATGCCCATCTCCAGGTCATTAATAAACAAGTTGAAAAGCAAGGGACCTAGTACAGAGCCCTGCGGTACTCCACTAACAACACTGGTCCAATTAGAAAATGTTCCATTTACCACCACTCTTTGTAGTCTATCTTTTAGCCAGTTCTCTATCCAGGTACAAATACTAAGTTCCAGGCCAACATTCCTTAATTTAACCAGTAACCTTTTGTGTGGCACTGTATCAAATGCTTTAGCAAAGTCTAAGTAAATCACATCCACTGCCATCCCAGAATCGAGGTCTCTACTTACATTGTCATAAAATGAAATTAAGTTAGTTTGGCAAGATCTATTACGCATAAAACCATGCTGGCACAAACTCATAGTATTATGATTTGCTATGAAGTCCAGTATCTTATCCTTTATTAACCCTTCGAAAAGCTTTCCTACCACTGACGTCAGACTAACTGGCCTATAGTTTTGAGGCTGAGAACGGGATCCTTTTTTGAATAGAGGCACCACATTAGCAATTCGCCAGTCTCTCTGCACTATGCCAGATCTCAATGAATCCTGAAAAATTAAGTAAAGAGGTTTGGCAATCACAGAGCTAAGCTCGCTAATTACCCTGGGATGAATACCGTCTGGCCCTGGACCTTTGTTAATCTTAACATGTTCTAGTCTCTTTTGAATTTCTTCATGTGTGAACCATGCATCATTAGTTGTATTACTAGAATTGGGACTGTTAAGAAGGAAACCTTCACTTACTGGTTCCTCATTTGTGTAGACAGATGAAAAATACGAGTTCAGAATCTACGCTTTTATTTTGTTTTCATCAACCAGCAGACCCCCCTCTGATAGTAAGGGTCCCACCCCTTCCTGCTTCATTTTTTTACTATTAACATATTTAAAAAATAATTTTGGATTTTTTTTTACTGCTTGCTGCAATATCCTTTTCTATAGCAATTTTAGCTTGCCTTATAGCTTCTTTGCATGATTGAATAGCTTCTTTGCATGATTGTATCTTTGCATGATACGATTGAACATTGCTGGTTTTTACCAGGAAACATGGAACACATTAGGAATTCACATTTCTGGGGGAAGTTGAAGTTGGACAGCTACAGGATTAATGATTTCTGACATGGGAAAGGATAGACTACTCTTGGGCCCAAGTTGGGAGAAGGAACCTTGAGATGAATGTTCCTTGTAGACAGTCACACTTTGTCCCCTACCTTATATTGGGGAGAAGATTTCCGTCTACGGTCAGCATAATCCTTGTGGATCAAAGAACACTTTTCCAAGTTGGCCTTGGTGGCAGACCAAATAGCCGACATATGAGTCACTTGATCATCAGCAGCGGGAACATCCACCAAAAGGAAATCTTGGGGAAAGGCTTGAGGATGTTGACCATATCCCGTCAGGAAGGGTGACCTCCCAGTGGATTCGTGACACTCGTTATGTGCAAGGGAGGAGATCAGACCAATCATCTTGGCACAGGGAAACATGATTTCTCAGGAACTGTTCCATTGCATGATTTTCTCGTTCCGCTGCTCCATTGGATTGAGGATGGTATGCTGAGGAAAATTGGAGAGCAATAGCCATAGCTTTACACAAAGAGCACCAGAACCTGGATACAAATTGGGAATCTTGGTCTGAAACAATCTCCACAGGGAAATCATGCATTCAAAAGATGAATTGAATAAAAAGCTGAGAGAGCTCCACTGCAGAGGGAAGTCTCTAATGAGGAATAAAGTGTACCATCTTACTGAATCAGTCAAAAAAACACCCAAATTACGGTGTTCCCTTTTGATGGTGGCAACTCCACAATAAAGTCCATGGCTAAGTGGGTCCATGGATGAGAGGGAATGGGCAGAGGCTGTAACAGACCGCCGGGACAGGAATAGCTTGGCTTAGAGGTGGCACAAATAGTGCAGGCAGCAACAAAGTCTTTGACATCTGATGAGTCAATTTTATAGTTCTAAAGTTTTTCCAATGCCAGGGTGTCCAGCAAGCTTGGAACAATGAGTTTGCCTCAAAATGGGGTGACAGAGTTCGGGTGGCACAGAATCCACTCCAATGGGTGTATCTGGAGGAGCAGAGGACTAACTTGACAAGATTTGACTGGCAAAATGAGGGAACAAGGAGGCAATGACTTTGGTGGGAGGAATAACAGGATCCAAAACCTCGGTATGGCAATCTACAGGGGTAAAACTTGTGGAAAGTGCATCTGCTTTCCGGTTCTTGGAGCCAGGGTGATGGGTCAGAACAAAATTAAAACGGGAGAAGAAGAGAGCTCACCTCGCCTGCCGAGGATTCAGTTTTTTAAGGATGAGGGGCACCCTCAACGAGATGCCACCACTCCTCGAGAGCAAGCTTCTCTGCTCCGCTGGGGAGAATTTCTTGGAAAAATATGCACAGGGGTGTAACTTCCCATCAGCTGAGTGGCTTTGGAAAAGGATCGCACCGGCCCAACATCGGAAGCATCCACCTCGATGATGAAGGGTAACTGAAGGTCAGGATGACAAAGGACTGAAGCCGAAGTGAAATGAGGTCTACCTCCCTTACGAATAAGAGCAAGGAGGGGGGCTATGTGGGAGGAGAATACCTTAATGATTTGCTGGTAGTAGTTTGCAAACCTGATGAACCTCTGTATGGCCTTGGTGCTTAAGGGAAGGGGCCATTTCTGGATCACTGAGATCTTGGAGGGGTCCATCTCAAATCCCTCTGGGGAGATGACAAAACCAAGAAAGGGGATCTTGGGCACCTCAAACATGCATTTCTCCAACTTGGCAAAGAGTGAATTTTCCCTTAAATGAGAGAGTACCTCCCTCATCTGGGAGCGATGACTTTCCAAGTCTTTGGAGAAAATTAGGATGTCGTCTAGGTACACGACCACCGATTTCCCCAAGCGGTCTCACAAAATAACATTCACAAACTCCTGAAAAACAGCTGGGGCATTGCAGAGGCCAAAGGGCATTACTAGATACTCGTAATGCCCATCCCGGTGTTGAATGCTGTTTTCCATTCATCCCCTTCACGAATGCGGATTAGATTGTAATCCCTACGAAGATCTAGCTTGGTGAAAATCTTAGCCCCTTTCAATTGGTCAAAAAGTTCAGAGATTAGGGACAAGGGGTACTGGTTCTTAACCATAATTTTATTAACACCCCATTAGTCTATGCAGGGACGTAATCCTCCATCCTTCTTTTTCATAAAAAAGCGAACCCCGGCCGGAGAGGTAGAGGGGTGAATGAACCCCCGCTGAAGATTCTCCTGAATATAGTCTTTCATGGTAGACGTCTCGGCAGGAAATAACAGATAAGTGCTACCTCTGAATGACATCAAACCGGGAAGAAGATCTATGGGGCAGTCATAGGGACAATGAGGGTGGAGTTATTTCATTGATCTTTTCCAGAAGACATCAGCAAAATCCCCATAGACTGCCGGCAAAGGTCAGTAGAGGAAACAGATACCTGGTGGATGGGAGTGACAGACAGACAATGGTTTTGACAGTGGGAACTCCAGTGGGAGATCTGATTAGAAGACCAGTCAATGGAGAGGTTGTGCAGATGAAGCCAGGGTATTCACAGCCCCACGGTTGAAGAAGGACAGGTAATAACCAGGAATGATAGTTTCTCTTTATGCAGAGTCCCAACCTGCAAAGGTAAACCTCCTGTCATCCTGGAGATTATCTCAGATGTTAATGGTCTGTCATCAACCTGCAGGGGAGTAGACAAGGGGTACAGAAGAACACCAATGTGTTTGGCAAAGGCAGCGTCCATGAAATTCCCTGCAGCCCAGGAATCAAGGAAGGCAGATATATTGATTTTCTTAGCAGCCAGATGAATCTGCAGGGGCAGAAGAAACTGGTGAGAATTCCCTTGGGGTATAGGTGCAATGCCTTCACATGTGACACCCCCAGGTTTACACTGGTGCAAGGTACCGCCCAGCTTCAAGGGTCAGGAGTAGGCAAAATGAGCTTGGCCACCACAATGCAGACACAGACCAGCTGAGCGTCTCTGAAGTTTCTCCTGCTTGGAGAGATGTGCTCTTTCCGACCAGCATAGGTTCCTCCAGAGGAGTGACAGGAGTCTGCTGGGATGGAGTAGGCAACAGGGGTCTTTTGAAGCGTGGAGCCAATGTTGGCTGGAAACTCTTGCAGCGCTCCCTGTCCAACTGATGTTCCCTGAACTGTGTAGCCACCTTGATGGCGAGAGCAATTAAATCTTCTACGTGTTCAGCTTTAAGCAAGCTAGACAGGCCTTGGTAGAAGACAGCCCCATAAGCTTAATCATTCCAGTTACTTTCTGCCAAAAGTCCTAATGTCAGTAGCATACTCACTAACACTACGATTTCCATGCCGGATTTGCAGGAGCCAGGAAGAGGTATGAGCAACTCGCCCATGGCGTCAAACACAGTTTGGAAAGACTGGAGGAACGATTGACATCATTGATCAGATGGGAGTTTTTCTCCCACAGGGGGGTTGCCCACTCTAGTGGTTTGCCTTCCAGCCTGGTAATTACTTACCTCACCTTCGCCCGCTCAGAAGTATATTGCGAGGGTTGAAATTCAAACCGTATAAGACACTGGTCAACAAAACCTCTGCAGGCAAGAGGATACCCACTGTAGCAAAGTGGTGGAGGAATACGAGGCTCACGAGCTGAAGCGACCACAGGAGGATGTGAAGGTGCTAGAGAGGAACTAGGTGACACAGAAGGCATCTGAGAAAGACGAGCCTCAAGTACTTGCCCAATGCGGTTCTGCTGAGCTTCATAAGCTTCCATGCGGGACACCAATTCCCGGAGAGTTCTTTCCACATCAGGCAGAGCTTCCTCAGTGGGGTCCATGGCCCGATTATAATTTTAGGGACCTTGCGGCTCCAGTATCAGGGAAGTCCGGACCAAGGAGGAAGCACTAAGTAAAAGTCCAGTTCGTGGTAGCCAAGAAACCAAGAGCATAGTCGGGATACAGCAAAAGTTCACAAGGCAGGCAGCAAGAATTGTTGCCAGGGTCAAAGTCCAGGAATCAATCAGTATAATAATATAGAAACACCCAGGAACACCAAAAATTGGGACCTACAAAGAGGATAATGGAAGCTTTTTGACAAAATCAAAGTACCACCATCAGTGTTATCCTCAATTTAAATGCAAAGGAGTAAAAACACCAATGGGCACAGCTAATTTAAAGTTGGTAGGAGAAGAAGATCTTCTGTCAAATAATGAAGACTACAGAAAAGCAATGTGGGTACTCTTGTACCTTGGCACCAATACACATCCAGATATGGTGATGTCATGTCAGTTTCATGCAGATGTGCAAGTAAATCTCATCAAAGAGACTGGAATGCAAGTAAGAGAGTCATGAAATACCTCAGTCAGACTGAAGACTAGAGTTTGTGCTTGCATAGTTGGAGGCAAGGTGTTGTTGGTGAAAATAAAAGGAAAACATCCTGTCTAAATAAGAAGACACTAAACGAACTGATTAACAAGTTATGCTTTATTGCATAGGGCTAATAATATACCATTAATCCAAATCATTTAAAAAGACATTGAACTTCCACAAGATTGTGTTCTCCATGTTGGAGCCTCTGGCTGATAAACTAACTACCCTAATCTTGCCTTTCACTCCCAGTTTGAGGACTTACAAAACTTCTAAACACAATCTTCTTCTACTGATACCTACCTCCACCTCAGGCTCTCCAGAACAACACACCCTTCAGCATGTGGCGTCTAAAGAGACTAAGCATATAGCTTGTATATTATATAACTTGTTTAGTATACATGTTATACATAGTAATACACCCCTATCCAACTACACAAATATTGACCTGAAAAGGAACAAGCTCCTCCTCCCAGCTTTAAAACAGGACCAACACTAAGCTGGCTTAAGCCTTTTTGGGACTGACTGTCAAAAAATTTAGCAAAACCTTTTCCCTACTTCAAATAAAAACCTTTAATTTACATGTTTTGTGCATTTTTGTATAATGGAAATGGCCACTCCAGGTTTTTCAAAGTTGTCTGGGACAACTGACACTTTAAAATTGAGCGCATACATCATTATTATACGGAGTGCTGGAAGTAAGCTGTCCAGATGCAGTTCTCTTTAATTCACGTGGAGTTGCCCACTCTAGGGGGCAGATTTATTAAGGTTCAAATGGTTAATTCAAATTTTCAAAAAAATATTTGTCAAAACTCAAACATTCTAATTTCAAAGCACCAACTCAAATGTAGATTCAAATGTGAGATTTATTACACCTCGACTATGGAAACAGTTCAAAATTGAATATTTGTCCCCTAAAACCTGTTCATTTTCAAGTCAATGGTCAGTTGAAGCATTTGAATATGTTAATTTCCCTCATGAAATTTTTTAGGAGGAAAATTAAATTTGAATTGGTCTTGAATTTTGGGTCAGGTCTATTGATCGAATATTAGACGTTCGAGTTTTTTCATAAATTACCTCCTATTCGAGTTGTGAGTACATTCATATTTATTAGAGTAAAACAAATTCACATAAATTCGACCTTTGATAAATAACCCCATAGGTGTGAAACTCTTACATTATTTAACAATTACATCAGGTGCATCTGCTTCTTGTAGATTTCTGGGGAATTCCTGGGGAATTCTGGGGAAAATGCTGCATTGTGGGTTAAAACATATCAACTTGAATTGAAAATTGCACTTTGTGCTCGGTGGTGGTAAATGCCCCTTTTAGTGACGTCATTATTCTAGTGGCAGTCATCAGTATAGAGTCAATACTGTAACTGAGTAAAATTTAGGGTAAAATGTGTGTCCCCCCAAAAAAGCACAGTGTGTTCCTATTAGGATGTGCTACGAAAGAGAAATTAGAATTCTCAAGTTCTAAGAAAAACCTGAGAATTAGAATTATAAAATCCAAAAATAACATCAAGCATCTTATCTTTAAGGAATGTTTGATGGAGTTACTGTATATATATATTATATCTTCCACATGTAGATTCCTCTATCTCAGTGCAATGAACCCTGTGCCCCAGGATACAGGAAAGCTAAAATAGAAGGGAAGCCATCTTGTTGTTATGACTGTGTCAGGTGCGCAGATGGGGAAATGTCCAACACAACAGGTAAGTCATTGTCTCAGAACCCAAAGCAAATGTTATTTCTAAAGGGCAAAAACTATTTTAACCGATGCAAACATGCACAAAAATGATTCTTGAACAAGCAAAACATTCCCACGTGTCCATTTTAACATTTGTGTATATTTAGTGACTTTAGTAAATTGCTGTCGGATATACGTACGTAGGTTAAAAGGGGTTTTACCATGTCAAAGTTGCAAAGGACTTTTTGGGGTAAGTAACTTCATTAACAGGCTGGTGGTTGAATAATTCAACTACAACAACAAATAAATTAATAAAGGATAAGTATATTTGCTATTTTGATGGTTATTAATTAAATTGGTATGCATGGGGCATTGTGCAAATTACTTCAGGCATTTAAAAGTGCAGAGACCTGCGGACTGTGCCCTGTATGGAACACTGGGGGAAGGGTGGGAGTGGGGGAAACACAGAGGCATCCCCTTCCTGCCCCTACATTGCTAGATATTCACAGGGACAAGATAGTGAGCGGCAGGACACACAGGGCCCTGTCCTTACTGCTTTGCCACTTTAGAAGCTCAAGTTAGTGGTCTAGAGCAGCAAACGCTGCAATCAACTGTGTTGAGTCTCTTGATCAATGAGCAAGACCTACAATAACTGGGTTAGATAGCATTGGTGGATGTGAACACCTGTATGATGAAGTAATCGGCTGGGTAACATTGAGAAAGCCTAATGTGGGGAAAAGGAATGCTGATCTTGGGTTTCTGTATTCCAACAGACTATGATATAAACTATAAACTATATAGCCAAGAGGGATTACACCATAATGAAAGGGGGTCCACTGTGCTAGGGGAAAGAATGTCTAAGAAGCAGGAGTAGTGTTTAATCTATGCAAGTGTAACAAATGTATAACAATTAAACAATGTTTCAGATCCTAGTAGCTGTCAGAAACTAAGTTACAGCCATCCGGAGGAGGAATTAACCCAAGACATCCCTCCCTTATGGCGATGGAAGTTTATATGCTCGAAGTGCTTATATAAATCCAACCATTAGACTGACTAATGCAAAATAAAGCTTTATTTCAGCATACTGCACCCAAACTGAAAATCTAGATGTACCCGAAGAAGACCAGGAGGCTGCTCTACAGATAACCTCCAAGGAAGGCCTGTTTTAGCTGCCCAAGAAACTATTTGATCTCTGGTTGAGTGTGCTATGATGATAATTGGTACTTGGCTCTCTTAATGACTATGTTAGCATTCTAGAAATTGTGGATCTGGAGGCTGTCCCACCCTCTCTTTGTCCATAGGGAAAAACAGCTTGTCTAGTTTTATTATTGAATTGGTGGCTTTGCAGTAGACCTTTACATATTCATATTCAGTGACACATCCAGTTTCTGTATGTCAGAATGAGACATCTGCTAAGGAAAAGTTGGCACCACAATGTCCTCCTTCAGATAAAAAGCAAAAACCACCTTTGGCATAAATGATGGGCAGAAAATACCAGAAAATATACAGGACTATCTTACGCATAGTTTGACAACTCCCTTAGGCAAGGAGATGCACCTGGCTACTTTTTTTTACTTTTAGTAAAAAGGAGTAAAAATTCCACTTCCAACCATCTTTTGCAGTGACGGGTAGCTCCATTACAAGCTGCTGGGTCCTTTTTATTCATAACCTCAGTGGATGGGTTCTTCTCTTAGGAAAGGAAGGGGCTAACCCAGAGTAGTAAGGAAAGAAGGAAATGTTTATCAAATTACTCAACAAATGTACATGTCAGTATGATCGAGTAGGAAAGATGTTGCAAAGCAACTTTTATGGTTTGATAGAAACGTCAGTTTGCTGGGACCACTGAAACTTTTATCAGTTACAAGGAGGCCATTAAAGCTAAATAACCTAACTAGAGAATGAAAAAGACCTCACAGAAAAGAGTAAAATGAATCCATTTTTTTAAAGGATTCTGTCATGATTTTTATAGTGTAGTTTTATTGCTATATTTCACTGTGTATTCTACACGATTCCATTTCAAATGTTATGCTTAAATAGTGCATTTATTTTTTAGTTGTAATAATGGTGTGTAGTCCAACAAGCTCTATGATTTCTCCTGTTTGGTTAGTCTTCTCATATCTACCTCTAAGGGCATGGGAGCATATTTAGCAATGCAAATGATATCTGAATTAATTTTGATCTGTGCATTATTGAAACCTTCTCCAACCCTCAAGTAACTGGTTTTTGGAAGGGTAAAGTATTGGGGGTTAATGTAAAAATGATTGGCCCTAAGGGAACAATCCTTTAGAACTGTCAGGTAGGTATGAGTGAATTCTTTCAAGTTTTGCTGTGGAAATGCTGCCCATAGACTCCAATGGCAGAAAAAAATATTGGGAGTCAAAAAAAATTATCGCCCATAGACTTTAATGCATTTTGGCGAATTTTCGCAGACAGCAAATTTTTGGCGAAGTGAAACAGGTCAAATTCGCCAATCCCTACTGTCAGGGAATAGGGACCCTGTGAATGAGGATTAGACAGATACAGGATTTGCCATAGTAAATTCTAGGAATATAAGACAGTGATACTTGGTTTAAATGAGCAGCATTGTGCTCCATCAAAGGACTGATAGCTGGAAGAAGCTCTTAAGCTGGCTGACCTGCCCCAACCATTCCGATCAAATAAAGTAGAAAATAACAGATCAGACAATGTTCTGCCCCTGACAGCAATCGTACGAAAGTTATGTCCAACAAAAGCTGGTGACAGTCTCCCACTAAAAATCGTACAATCGGCAATACACGCAGAGATATTATCGGCAGCCGACAGAAATCTTTTAACCTGTCTGTTCGACCAAATGACCGATCTCCTCCGGACGAAAAATGTCGGGACTCTCCAAACACGATCCGAAAATCGTATGAATCCTCGACTTTTGCGTCTATGGCCAGCTTTAGGTATAACTGACTGTAAGTTAACAGACCACAGTAATGATATCAGGTTTAGTATACTGCCTGGATCTGGACCACTAGCTTTCAGGCCACCAAAATGGCTAGAGATTGACCCTGTTTTACCAATATTTATTGAAATTGTATATAAATGAGGGCCCCTATACTTCCTGCCCCCCCCCGAGCTACAGGGTCTGCTTCCACTATAGTTATGCCACTGTTTGTGAGTATAACCCTGTGGCCTATTCAAATACATGTTTTAAATCATGTCAATTCCACCTAAGGAACATATCCAAAATACCATCATTTATCACCCAAGACGCTGCCAAAATTCTTATTCACTCTCTCATCATATCGCGTCTAGACTACTGTAACTCTCTCTTAATTGGTCTCCCCCCCAGAGACTGTCAGCTCTCCAGTCCATAATGAACACTGCTGCGAGGCTCATGCACCTCAGCAACCGCTCCTCCTCTGCCTCGCCATTCTGTCAATCCCTGCACTGGCTTCCGTTACCTTTCAGAATCAAATTCAAATTAATGACACTGACTTTCACAGCACTTTATAACTCTGCCCCACCCTACATCTCTGAACTCATCTCTATATACTCACCCACTCGCTTACTACGCTCCTCTACTGACCTGCTACTCAACTCTTCTCTCATTACCTCCTCACATGCTCGCATGCTCGCATTCAAGACTTTGCAAGGGCTGCACCCCTCCTCTGGAACTCTCTCCCACGGTCTGTCTGACTTAATCCCAACCTTTCTGCTTTCAAGAAATCTCTTAAAACGCACTTCTTCCAAGAAGCCTCCCCTCACTCTGCTTAACTACCAAACGCAACACCACATACAATACCACATTTCTCACCCTCTTAATTCGATCTTGCCCACTCCCACACCTTGTGTATTACTCCATTCCCTTTAGAGTGTATGCCTATGCATAGGGCCTTGATGTATGTAACTCCATATGTTCTATGTATAAAATTCATGTGATTTAGTTGTATAATCACATTTACTTTACAGTGCTACGCAATATGTTGGCGCTATATAAATACATGTTAATAATAATAATAATGTTTGCCCTCTGGTTTCCTAGCTACCTTATTACAGCAGCTGAAAGGTGTAGTTGTACAAGTGATGTGAGTAAAAGAAATGTTTATGATCTAGATTTCGAGTTAGAAGGAGAAACACAAATCTGTATCATTTATATCATAAACCTATTCCAAGAAACTCTTTATTAAGAGCAGAAAGTATCCATCCCAGTTGGACAGTTCCAATGTATACATTGGATGCCTTTCAGACATAAGCAATGTGTTATTTGGAATAAATTAATAGAATGTGGCAATTATTCTAAATGATGAGCCTTGGCAACATCAAGGGCAAGTTAGTTTCTAAAGAAAAGAGAGAAAAAATGGCACACTAAGCAGGTTCAAATGGGGAAATCCTATACTTTATTATTAATTACAGGTTACAGCAAACAGGTGAAACAGAGAAGACTAATAGTGGAACAAAGACTGGGAGTTTTGAAAATGGACACCCTGTTAAAAACAAAGGATGTGGGTGTTTAAAATGAAATCTCTTGTTTCTACTCTTATTCTGACTCTAATTGTTGTGATAGTGGCTGTTTCCCATGAGAATTTTCTGTCTGGCCTCAGCAGAGTAGGTAATAACCACTGCAGGCAATTTGTATCAGATAGCTGAATTAACCAAACATTTCAAATTCATAAAGGTTTTTATTCAGCTTGAATGTACAAATGCTGGAGGTGAAAAATAGTGAGGAGCGAAAGTTTTGCAGGGAAAATAACGCCCATAGACTACAATAGGTGAAAAAGATTGTCTCGCATCAAAAAAATTGTTGCCTTCAATGCATTTTGGTGAATTTTTGCCATTTTGTGGATTTTTGGCAAAATGAGCCAGAGTCAATCAAAAGAATATTTCCCTTCCTCATCTCTGAAGCAGCTCCTCACACATGGAAGGCTGGAAGAGGAAAAGGATGATGTGATGGTTAAACATAACAAATAAGGAAGGGGAATAGAGGGGTTGACAGAGATGGAAATATACACATTGGGGGGGGATGAAATAAAAGTCAGTATTGAATGAGAAATTGAATGCCTCTGCACAAACACATTTATCTCTAGTTGAATTTAATGTAACTTTTGGGAACTGGGGAACTTTTTAGCAAAAGGGCTTGCAAGAAAAACTGAAAATGTTATAATTTGTAATAGTGCCCACTGTATGTAATTGAATTCCTACTGAAAAAATTATATTTGTGCCAAAGGATAACACCTTCAAGCATGTCTTAAAAGTGGTGGGGCAGTACAACTCTGTACAGTATAGTCGCTTATACACATAAAAATAGAAATGGGTAGCAACTGGTTGAAACAACAAGGCATGTATAAATATGGTGTAAATAAGTGTAAAGTATGTAAATATGTACATGTAGGAAATAGTTTCTTCAGTACCTTTGTGGTCTGGGTGTGCAATGGAGTTACATTAATTATGGGGCCAAATGTGTTGTGTATTTTGTCACATGCAAATAAGGGAAACAATTTGTCTGTGAAGATTCTCATTAATACAGTTCATGGTATATCTATAGTAATAAGTCAAATCCATTGCACTTGCTGTATTTTCTTTTTTCTTGAAGACATTTTGCTATTCATTTAAATTACTTTCTCAATTATGCCTACAGAACCTTCTGTAGGCTGCCAGTCCACATAGGGGTTACCAATAGTCAATTGCAGACTGTATTTGGCACCCCCAGGAACATCTTTCATTCTTGTGTTGCTCCCCAACTCTCTTTATATTTGAATGTGGCTCAACTGTATAAAAGGTTGGGGACCCATTATGTGGTACAACCAAGTGGATGATGTTAGTTAACTCAGAAATCCTTTTAATGGTGTTATAGCTATATCATGGTGCATTCAAAAGTTCAAAAGTTATGGACATGGTTTTACTTTTTGGTAAGTCAAAAGATTATATCTTTCAATATGTTGTATTCCAGATGCAGCAAATTGTGTGAGATGCTCGGAGTATCAGAAGTCTAATACAGGGAGAACTGAATGTCTCCTTAAAGCTGTAAACTTCCTTTCCTATACAGACACCATGGGGGCCAGTTTAACTTCCGTTGCCTTTATCCTCTTCATCACAGCTTCTGTAGTGCTGAGAATCTTTGTGAAATATTGGGACACTCCTATTGTGAAAGGCAATAACCAAAATCTCAGCTGTCTCCTCCTCATCTCTCTCATGTTGTGTTTCCTCTGCACTTTATTATTCATTGGGCGCCCAACACAGATATGTTGCCTCCTCAGACAAGTCACATTTGGGATTGTATTTACTATTTCTGTTTCATCTGTGTTGGCTAAAACTCTCACAGTTATTATTGCCTTCAATGCTTCAAAGCCTGGGAGCAAACTGAAGAAATATGTAGGAACCCAACTTTCCATTGTATTAGTTATAATATGCACTTTGGGTTCAAGTATAATCTCTGCTGTGTGGATGACTTCTCACCCACCCTTTTTGGAGGCTGATACATTTTTGGAAAAAGACACAATTATTTTAATGTGCAATGAAGGATCTGTAATCTTTTTCTTCTGTACTATTGGTTACATGGGTGCTCCAGCAGTGCTGAGTTTCATTGCTGCATTTCTAGCCAAGGATTTCCCTGACCGATTTAATGAGGCTAAAAACATCACTTTCAGTATGTTGGTGTTCTGTAGTGTGTGGGTGACATTTGTCCCTGCATACCTGAGCAGTAAGGGGAGAAAAATGGTGGCAGTTGAGATATTTGCCATTTTATCCTCCAGTGCTGGATTATTGGGCTGTATATTTGCCCCTAAATGTTACATTATTTTTCTGCATCCTGAATTAAACACAAGAACATTTTAGATTCACTTTGCTTGTCCTCCTTCAGCAGAAGCAATATTTATTCTTTTGTCGCTGCCTTAGAAATAGAAAACCATAGTGAATAGTCTATATTGACATCACACATCGCTCAATGGGCACCAAGATTTAATTTGAACAGAATAAAGTTTATAATAATGTATTTAAACAGACTGAGGTAATGGTACACGGTGACTTGTTTAGGCTTTTTGTAAAAAGTTTTCTCTAGCAGTATGTAAGTAGTGTTTGTTTATTAATAAATCATATCCCTTTCTTCAATACTGTACTTAGTCACACTGATACGTTGTCTAGATTTCACCCAAATATATACACTAGACCTGCTTATCTTCATTTTTCATGTACAAGTGAGAATTTTAAGAATATATTTTTTGTTATCTTGGGGTACCTCCTGACAGATTACAACATATTTCCTGGGGCTTGTCATAGATCCCAGAAACATCTCATAGATCCATTGATCCCTGGTCATTCCAATACAAAGGCTGTGTGACTATTGCAAGGACATCAAACTCCATAAAGAAGCATTGATTGCTATTGTGCATTATTACAGCACACTAGAGTCCATTACACTATTTGACATAAAACAAGTTTAAACAAGGAACAATCATTTCATATCTATACAATTGCAACAGGGTGAGATCTTACCATGATCCCGTTTTCCATACCCTCTAGTGCTTATCCATAGGCAGTAAGACACCAGTGGGGTTATTTATGAAAACTAGAAAAGGAGGAGGGGTATGTCTGTATGTTAGGCAGGATTTAAAAGCTTATATAAAGGAGGAGGTTATGTTAGGAAATGAGGGGCAGAAGTCTTATGGGTGGAGTTCTTCACCAATTGTAAGGAGTCCAGCAAATTAATTGTAGGAGTATGCTATAGACCCCCTAATGTAAGTAATCTAGTCAGTGGCTGACTCAGGATATTATTCATAAAGCTTTAATAAAAATTGTAAACAAGGCTCCAGGGCCTGATGGCATACACCCCTGGGTTACAAAGTTAAATTGGGTTGAAAAAAGACAAAGTCCATCAAGTTCAACCCCTCCAAATGAAAACCAAGCATCCATACACACACACCCCTCCCTACTTTCACATAAATTATATACAGTATACCCATACCTATACTAACTATAGAGTTTAGTATCACTATAGCCTTTGATATTATGTCTGTCCAAAAAATCATCCAAGCCATTCTTAAAGGCATTAACTGAATCAGCATCACAACATCACCCGGCAGTGCATTCCACAACCTCACTGTCCTGACTGTGAAGAACCCCCTAGTTCTTTTCTTCTAGTCTGAAGGGGAGGCATCTGGTATGGTGATCCACTTTATGGGTAAAAAGGTCCTCTGCTATTTGTCTATAATGTCCTCTAATGTACTTGTAAAGTCTAATCATGTCCCCTCGCAAGCGCCTTTTTTCCAGAGAAAACAACCCCAACCTTGACAGTCTACCCTCATAATTTAACTCTTCCCTCCCTCTAACCAGTTGTCACGGCCGGCACCCGATACCAGAACAAATGCCAAGCACCCTGGTCTCGTGTCACCAGTAGTGTGACCACCGTTGGGCTTCGGGAGGAGCCCTCAGCTTACTTGGGTGCCACCTGGACTTAACGAGGGGTGCAAGGCGAGATGTTCTGGCTGGCGAAGGGGCACGGCTGTTAGCAGAGTCTTTTGGGCCTAAGGTCACGGTACAAATGGAGCAGGCAAGAGAATCATCAGACAGGCTGGGTCGAGGCAGGCAGATATCAAGAATAGTCAGGCAGGCACGGGTCAAACCGGGTTGTCAATCAAGGGGTTAAGCAGGAAGAGTTGTCGTAGGCAGGCGAGGGTCAGGATACAGATTTCAGAATAGTCAGGATACAGGCAAGGTCAAACACGGATAATCAGACAGACAAGATTCAGATCAGATGCACAAGGCTCAGGAAACCACTAGAAACAAGTTCTATCACGGGCACTGGCTGGGAGACAGAATGGGCCTTATATGTGTTCAAATTTCACGCCAAACAGGCGTCAAAAACGTGATGGCGCAAATACGCCAGCGTGCCTGTGCCTTTAAGAGGCGCACAGGCACGCCGCGCATGCCCTAGAAACAAGATGGCGCCGGCGCCGGCTTATGGACCATGCGGCAAGCGTCCCCGCCGACGGCGCGGCGGCCGACCCCGCCGCACAGGTATTGTAACATTACCCCCCTCTCTAGGGGGGGCCACTGGACCCCCAGGCATCCCAGGAAATTTTTGATGGAATTGATTCCTGAGGCGATCAGCCCTGATGTCATCAACTGAGACCCAGGAGTTCTCCTCAGGGCCAAAGCCCTTCCACCTGGTAAGATACTGTAACTTACCACGCACAAGGCGGGAATCTAGAAACTCCTGGATCTCAAATTCAGGCTGACCTTCAACTAACACTGGGGGAGGAACAGAAACAAAACGGACATTGTTAGCAGGTTTTAACAAAGAAACGTGAAATGAGTCAGAAATCTTAAAATTAATTTCAGATATAGGGTATGGACCAATGAGCCTAGGCCCCAGTTTGAGAGAGGGAACCTTTAGTTTAATATTTTTGGTAGAAAGCCACACTGAGTTTCCCACCTTATACTGGGGTGCCTCTCTACATGATCTGTCAGCAGCTTTTTTCTGAGCAGAGGCAGCTGCGGACAGAGAGTCGTGAACCTGCGACCAAACCCTAGAAAAACGTTCAACACAAGAATTAGCAGAGGGAACCAGGGAGCCAGAACCGGAAAATGAAAATGCCTTGGGGTGCAACCCATTAACCACGAAGAAAGGGGACTCTCCCGAGGAGGAATGGGTAGCATTATTGTATGCAAATTCAGCCCAGGGTAACAGTTCAGCCCATGTGGACTGGTTGTCTGACACATAACACCTGAGGTATTGCTCAAGGGACTGGTTTACCCTTTCAGTTTGACCATTGGTTTGGGGGTGATAGGCAGAGGAAAATGATAATTCAACCCCAACCAAAGAACAGAAAGCACGCCAAAACTTAGAGACAAACTGAACCCCCCTATCAGAAACAATATTTTCAGGAAAACCATGAAACTTAAAGATGTGAGTAACAAACAGATCAGCCAAGGATTTAGCAGAAGGTAAGTGTCGAAGGGGTACAAAATGGCTCATCTTGCTAAACCTATCCACCACAACCCAGATCACAGTTTTCCCCTGTGAAGGAGGCAAATCAACAATAAAGTCCATCGAAAGATGGGTCCAAGGCCTTTCTGGAATTGGTAAGGGAAGTAGCACACCCTGGGAAGACTTCCGAGAGGATTTAGACCTTTGGCAGACTGGACAAGAATTTACAAAGGCCTTAGTATCTTGTTTGAATGAAGGCCACCAAACATGACGGGATAACAGAGACACCGTTTTAGCAATACCTGGATGTCCTGCCATTTTAGAATCATGAACCTCCCTCAATACTTGCTCCCTTAACTCCTGTGGTACAAACCATCTCCCCGAAGGGGTATCTGTAGGAGCAGAAGATTGAAGAGGGAGCAATAAAGAGGAAAGGTCAGATTCAAGGGTTGCTATGATCATTTCTCTGGAAATAATTGGAGTACACTCACTAGAGTCAGAAGAAATGGATTCAAAACTCTCCTAGAGAGTGCATCCGCCTTGGTGTTTTTAGTCCCAGGCCTGAAAGTCAAAGAAAAATTAAACCTTGTGAAAAATAGAGTCCACCTAGCCTGGCTTGGATTAAGGCGTTTAGCAGACTCTATATATAGTAGATTTTTGTGGTCAGTATAGACCGTCACCAGATGTTTAGCACCTTCAAGGAGGTGCCGCCATTCCTCAAAGGCCCACTTAACTGCCAACAACTCCCTGTTACCTATATCATAATTCACCTCAGCAGGTGAAAACTTCCTGGAGAAAAAGGCACAGGGATGCAATTTGTTGGTAGTCGGGTGCCTTTGAGAAAGAACCGCTCCAGCTCCTACCTCAGAGGCGTCAACCTCAACAATAAAAGGTAGTGCAGTATCGGGGTGTCTGAGAATGGGGGCTGAACTGAATTCCTTTTTGAGGAATTCAAATGCTTGAACGGCCTCAGGGGGCCACATGCTGGGGTCAGCACCCTTTTTAGTCAGATTGGTAATGGGGGCAACAATGAGTGAAAAATTCTTAATAAATTGGCGATAATAATTAGCAAAACCAAGAAACCTTTGGATTGCACGTAACGAAAGGGGCTGGGTCCAATCCAGGACTGCTCTCACCTTGCCTGGATCCATTTCTAGACCCTTGCTGGAAATATTAAACCCCAAAAATTGAACAGAAGAAACCTCAAAAGTGCATTTCTCTAATTTTGCATAAAGGTTATTCTCCCTTAGTCTACGCAAGACCTCACACACATGTTTTTGATGTTCACACATGTTGGAAGAGAAAATTAGAATATCGTCTAGGTAGACCACCACGAATATCCCCAGCAGGTCCCGGAAGATGTCATTGACAAACTCCTGGAACACTGCGGGGGCGTTACAGAGACCAAATGGCATAACAAGGTACTCATAGTGGCCGTCCCTGGTAAACGCTGTCTTCCACTCATCCCCCTCCTTGATACGTATCAGATTATAAGCCGATTTTTTATGGTGATCTTGTTGAGACCCCTGTAATCGATACAGGGACGAAGACCACCATCTTTTTTACCCACAAAAAAGAAACCTGCCCCCGCAGGGGAACTAGAAGGCTTGATGAAACCCCTCTCTAGGTCTTCCTTAATATACTCCTTCATTGCCTGGGCTTCAGGCAAGGAAAGAGGGTAAGTTCTACCCCGAGGAGGAGTAGACCCAGGAATTAGATCAATGGGGCAGTCATACTGCCAGTGTGGGGGGTAAGGTCTCAGCCGCTTTTTTGGAGAAAACATCAGCGTATACTGTGTAAGCAGCAGGTAACCCTTCAAGGGAAGTACAGTAGTAGCTACGAAGGAGGGAAAGCAGACCCCACCACACTTGGAACCCCATTGAGTAACTTCCCTTGTGACCCAATCAATCAGAGGGTTATGCCTCTGGAGCCATGGCAGCCCTAAAATAAGAGGAGAGGAAGCTCCCTCAATGAGGTATAAAGCTATCTCCTCACATTGTTGACACACAGAGAAAGGGCAATGGTCTTTTGAGATACCACACCTGACCCTAAGGGCCTCTTGTCTACAGCCAAAATTCTCATGGGGGGATTTAGAGCAACTAACGGAATTTTGTATTTAGCTGCAAAAGCCGCATCCAAAAAGTTACCCTCCGCCCCCGAATCCACAAATGCGGACAGTTTGACAGAGCCCGTAGGCCAAGTTAGTTTAACTTTTAACAAAACCTTAGAGGAAGATTGGGGAGAGGAAACTCCTGCACCCAAATGGAGCTCCCCTTCTCCATTTAGGTTAGGGAGCCTCCCTTTCCTCCTAGGACATAGGTTCAGGAAATGACCCTTCTCCCCACAATAAATACATAAACCTTGGGAGCGCCTGCGTGCCTTTTCCTCAGGAGTTAGATGAGAAATGCCTAACTGCATAGGTTCCTCCTGAGGCAGAGGCACAGAGAGGTCTGAAAACTTAACATTGGTCACCATATTAGACTTAACATTAGTAACCCCAGAATAAGTAGAAACGCCCCTCTCACCCCTTCTCTCCCTTTGTCTCCTATCTACCTGGATGGCCAGAGACATAAGATCGTCCAGGTTGGAAGATAGGGGGTAATTAACAAGACTATCCTTTACTGAGTCAGATAACCCCAAACGGAACTGACTCCGTTGAGCCAAATGGTTCCACCCAGTTTCCACTGCCCACCGGCGGAACTCGGTGCAGTACACCTCCGCATCCCTTTTCCCAACTTACGAATCGCGGAATTGGCCGAAGATGCACGATCTGGATCATCGTAAAGAATAGCCATACTGTCAAAAAATGTGTCTAGGGAATAACGAGCAGGGTCGGAAGAGGGCAGCCTGAGGGCCCAAATTTGGGGGTCACCCAATAACAGGGTCATTACAAACCTTACTGTACTTCCTCCTCACCAGATGAGAATGAGTGGGGATGGAAACTAAGGTACAATTTGCATGCCTCTTTAAAGACAAAAAATTTAGTTCTGTCCCCGCTAAATCTCTCGGGGAATACGATTTTGGGTTCATGGGACCTGGTAGAGTTGCCCCACATGGCAGAAGAACCCACAGGAGGAGCAGGAACTAGGACTGGCAGCTGCTGGGGAGTTTGCGGAGTCTCCAGCTGATGGGTTAGATCATGATAACCCTGCAGAAGGTAGTTCTGCTTCTGCTCATGGTCCTCCAAGCGCTGCAACAGGGTGGAAAGAAGCGCTTCGGTGGTAGTTGGAGGAACTGAAGCATTAGGAGAAGCAGCAGCAACATCGTTATGACTTTCGACCTCCATGGCCGTGATAATGTCACGGCCGGCACCCGATACCAGAACAAATGCCAAGCACCCTGGTCTCGGCTTCACCAGTAGTGTGACCACCGTTGGGCTTCGGGAGGAGCCCTCAGCTTACTTGGGTGCCACCTGGACTTAACGAGGGGTGCAAGGCGAGATGTTCTGGCTGGCGAAGGGGCACGGCTGTTAGCAGAGTCTTTTGGGCCTAAGGTCACGGTACAAATGGAGCAGGCAAGAGAATCGTCAGACAGGCTGGGTCGAAGCAGGCAGATATCAAGAATAGTCAGGCAGGCACGGGTCAAACCGGGTTGTCAATCAAGGGGTTAAGCAGGAAGAGTTGTCGTAGGCAGGCGAGGGTCAGGATACAGATTTCAGAATAGTCAGGATACAGGCAAGGTCAAACACGGATAATCAGACAGACAAGATTCAGATCAGATGCACAAGGCTCAGGAAACCACTAGAAACAAGTTCTATCACGGGCACTGGCTGGGAGACAGAATGGGCCTAATATGTGTTCAAATTTCGCGCCAAACAGGCGTCAAAAACGTGATGGCGCAAATGCGCCAGCGTGCCTGCGCCTTTAAGAGGCGCGCAGGCACGCCGCGCATGCCCTAGAAACAAGATGGCGCCGGCGCCAGCTTATGGACCATGCGGCGGGCGTCCCCGCCGACGGCGCGGTGGCCGACCCCGCCGCACAGGTATTGTAACACCAGTTTAGTTGCACTTAGTCTCTACACTCTCTCCTGCTCATTTATATCCCTCTTAAGGACTGGAGTCCAAAACTGCCCCCATACTCCAGATGAAGCCTCACCAGGGACCTATAAAGAGACAGAATTATGTTTTCATCCCTTGAGTTAATGCCCTTTTTTATACAAGAACTTTATTTGCTTTAGTAGCCACAGAATGACACTGCCCAGAATTAGACAACTTGTTATCTACAAAAAACCCAAGAGCCTTCTCATTTAAAGAAACTCCCAACACACTGCCATTTAGTGTATAACTTGCATTTATATTATTTTTGCCAAAGTGCATAACCTGCATTTATTAACATTGAACCTCATTTTCCAGTTTGCTGCCCAGTTTCCCAATTTAGACAAATCACTGTGCAAAGTGGCAGCATCCTGCATGGAACCTATAGTTCTGCACAATTTAGTATCATGTGCAAAAATAGAAACAGTACTTTCAATGGCCACCTCCAGGTCATTAATAAACAAGTTTAAAAGCAAGGGACCTAGTACAGAGCCCTGCGGTACTCCACTAACAACACTGGTCCAATTAGAAAATGTTCCATTTACCACCACTATTTGTAGCAGGGTCAGGCCAGCTGGGTGCCCCAGGCAACCCAGCTGGCCACATCGCCCCTCCGCCGCGAGCGACCACATCAGTGCGCGTACTGACACATGCGTCATTCGGCATCGCATAGTACAAGAAGACCACGCGCACACTCAGGCCCTTCGTAGAAATATCGCATTCACTCGGCAACGGCAGCAAGCCGGATTCAGAGGCCCGGACTGGGGTAGGCAGTAGTGGAAGGTACATGCCTGGCACCCCCCAAGCTTTGCACCCTAGGCATGTGCCTACTCTGCCTACCCCTAGTTCCGGCCCTGCTTTGTAGTCTATCTTTTAGCCAGTTCTCTATCCAGGTACAAATACTATGTTCCAGGCCAACTTTCCTTAATTTAACCAGTAACTTTTTTTGTGTGGCACTGTATCAAAGGCTTTAGCAAAGTCTAAGTACAGTAAATCACATCCACTGCCATCCTAGAATCTAGGTCCCTGCTTACCTTCTAAGTTCTAAGAGACCTAAGTTCAGTTTTAGACCAGCCCCTATTTCTGATTTTCTCAGATTCGCTTTCATCTGGTATGGTGCCTATGGATTGGAGAAAAGCTTTTTTAAAAAGGGATTACAATATCAGCATGGAAATTATAGGACAGTAAATTTGACATCTGTGGTGGGCAAATTATTTGAAGGCTTGGATCACATTCAAAATTGTGTCCTAGTGAATGGCATTATAAGCAACAATTAGTAGGGCTTTATAAAGGATAGGTCATATCAGACAAATTTGATTGCTTTTTATGATGAGGTAAGTAAGATGCTGGACAGTGGGGGGCAGTAGATGTGATCTATTTGGATTTTGCCAAAGCGATTGACACTGTGCCCCACAAACGACTGCTTTCTAATCTAAGGTCTGTTGGGCTTAATGAAGTCGTTTGCACATGGATAGGAAACTGGCTACAGGATCGGGTACAGAGGGTGGTTGTTAATGGGACATTCTCTACTTGTTCATTAATGACTTAGGGGAGGGTGTTAGGTGTAATTAATGTATCAGTGTTTGCAGATGACACAAAATTATCCAGCCCAATTAATTCCATCCAGGATGTGGCACTTGCAACATGATCTTGACAAACTGGCAATCTGGGCAGCTAAGTGGCAAATGAGATTCAATGTTGATAAATGTAAAGTCCTGCACCTGGGATGTAACAATATCCACTTATACCCTTAATGGGACTGCACTAAGCAAATCCATTTTGGAAAAGGACCTTGGAGTCCTTGTAGATAATAAACTTGGCTGTAGCAAGCAATGCCAGTCAGCAGCATCAAGGGCAAATAAAGTCTTGAGCTGTATTAAAAGGGGCATAGAGTCATGGGAGGAGGGGGTCATTCTTCCACAGTATAGAGCACTGGCATGGCCCCATCTAAAATATGCCATACAGTTTTGGTCTCCATCACTCAAACAGGACATTATTGTATTAGAGAGGGTACAGAGAAGGGCAACTAAGCTGGTATAAGGGATGGAAAATCTTAGCTATGAGGAAAGACTGGCCAAATTGGGGATGTTCACGCTGTAGAAGAGGCGCTTAAGGGGAGATATGATAACTATGTATAAATATATAAGGGGATCATATATTAATCTCTCTAATGATTTATTTACCAGTTGGTCTTTCCAGCTGACACAAGGTCACACATTCCAATTAGAAGAAAAGAGGTTCCTCCTAAATATTGGGAAGGGGTTTGTTACAGTGAGAGCTGTGAAGATGTGGAATTGTCTCCCTGAATCAGTGGTACAGGCTGATACATTAGATAGGTATAAGAAGGGGTTGGATGGTGTTTAGCAAGTGAGGGAATACAGGGATATGGGAGATAGCTCATAGTACAAGTTGATCCAGGGACTGGTCCCATTGCCATTTTGGAGTCAGGAAGGAATTTTTTCCCCCTCTGAGGCAAACTGGAGAGACTTCAGATGTTTTTTTTTTTGCCTTCCTCTGGATCAACTAGCAGTTAGGCAGATGGAAAAAATAAAAGGTTGAACTTGATGGAAGTGTGTCTTTTTCTAGTCAGGCTTTTAAAGGGGAAAACTGAAATTTTTTTTGTGGGAAAAAAACCTTTAATTCTTCACAATTTATTCTACCCCGAGGCTGCTAAAAGTTTGAATCCAAAAATACTCCATCTCAAACCTCCCAAGTTCATGTATAAGTCAATGGCAGATGTCCCTTTCCAAATTTGAAGATATTGTAGTCTACGTTGGGTTTAGCCCAATAATCTGAAAAATTTGGGTGATCAGGAGAAAAGTCCCTAATGTGTACGATTTGGGTTTTCGCTCAATTTAAATTTTTTAAATTTTAGGGTTCTTTGCATCTAAAAATTAGAATTTTCATCAGAAACAAAAATCTAACCTTCATAAATATACCCCATAGTTTAGACACAGTGGTAAACATATGTAGGAGGGTAAATATTTAGCAAATCTTTATGTAGGTTCGTTTTTCCCAGGAAGGTTATAAGCCAGTTAGGTTTGGTTCTTATAACAGCTGGGAGGGGGAGAAGGTCCCTTAGAGTCTAAGGTGTAAAATTCGCCCTAGGTTATAAAAAGGGAAGCACACATCTTGTTGGTGTCCCACTGGCAGGAGGAAGCAATGTGGTGTGCCTGAAATGGAGAAAGGTTCCAGTATACAGAAATAAGAAGAAGGGCAATTTTGGTATAGTCACTGTAGGAGCAAAAGACAGGATCGGGGGAGTTAGTAGAACAGCCAGAAGCTCCAACGAGGAGGATTAGTACTTAAGGTGTCAATGCTGCCAGTACAAGGACTCAAGCGGTCATGCTCATGGATAGAGAGAGATACTTGGAGTATGGGACCACTGCCTCACCACTGATTCACCTAACACAGGGATTGACACCAAGGTAAGCAATACTACCTCTGGGGATGTTGTGAATACTAGACCTATAAGTTTGTGACTATCCACTGGATGATTATTGTTAGAAGCATTTACTGACTGATATCGTAAAATCAAGTCAGCACCCACCATTTCTAAAGTGTACCATCTGTCAACAAAGAGGCGCCCAAGTTTATTTGAAGAATTTGTCTAATGATGAAGACACAATATGGTTAACCCTCAACACTTCACCTTTCACAAAAAGACAAAAGAAAAACTCCCCTCTTACCCAACCTCTCATTCTTAATACCCTTCACTGAGAACTACAGTATTTAGTATCACTAGTTGCATTGCACCAAATATCTAGCCACATTATTCTTTTCTACATATTGTGGATTCATAATTTCACTCAAATGTTACCTACTTCTTTCCATTTGTTTTTACAACCTACATAATGTTTTGGCATTTTAGATGGTCAGTAGATAAATGACAGTTACAGTGTTACTCCAATATATACAGAAATTGAAAGCAGCTTAATCCGAAGTTGAAAATTATAAACACAGGTTGCTACTAAATCAGAGCTTTGACTATAACATTGTATGTATCGACTCGATGTAGCAATAAAGCCCCTCAAATAGAAGCACTCACCCTGTAAATATTCTGACCTGGGTGTTAAAACCCCAGGTCCCACGCTTGTGTAATATCCAACTCTCAGGCAAAACTGCAATAAAGGCAAAATGCACTCACCAAATAAACCGAGTGGCCCGGGTGCATCGCCCCAAACCCGTAGCAGGAGGTGTCTGTGCAAACTGAAGAGATCTCGGCAAGCACTCCGGACACCACTTGTAGGACAAAAAGTAACTTTATTTCAGCTAATTAAAACATCAATCCTGACGCGTTTCGTATAGTCTTAGGCATGTATGTATGTATATGCCTATTACTATGTATGTTACAATACGAAATGCACAGGCATTTTCTGTGAAAAACGCAAGGGTTTGTCCCTGCTTGCACCTGCCCTTTGAGTGCCAGTGATTTCTTACACAATACGAAATGCATCAGGATTGATGTTTTAATTAGCTGAAATAAAGTTACTTTTTATCCTACGAGTGGTGTCCGGAGTGCTTGCCGAGATTTCTTCAAGTTACAGTGTTACACTTGATATACTCTCTAGTTTGATATCACCTACCTGACACAGTAGAGGCAAATTCTCTAGACACTGTTATACATTGACATGTAATGCACCTATGGGGCAATCTTACTTTTTACTAATTTCACACAACTAAATGTAGGGATACAGAGGGCTAATTCCCCTCTGTTCCTTAATCCCAATTCCTTAGTACTACATGTTGGGAAATACCCTGGCTATCCAGCTACAGGCTGAACCTAGAGTGAAGGGAGGAGCAGGAGCCCTTGTCCAGTGTGTCTGGCAGATACCAGAGGGTGCCAGAAGGTGTTGCTGCTGCGCAACTCTTTGATATAGGTATATCAGGATCAGCCGGGATTTGAACTCTGTGGTGTGGTTTCTTGGAACTGTGCATTCTCCAGTTGAGCCACTGGAGGCTCTCATGGCTGCTTCTGACCAGTCCTCCTACCACATTCATTTTAGTTTTGGTCTGCTCCCTTGTCTCCACCCACTTCATTAGTCTCATGTGTTCTTTATTCCCCTAATCAGAACCCCTTATAAACCTGTCCCTGACCATAGCTCCTTGCTTGGTCATTTTGTATCCTAGCCCTGATCTTATTGTTCTGTGCCTTGATTCCTGTTCCTTGTTACCTGTTCCTGGATTCCCATTGTCGAGACCCTCCCATGTTCCTGATTTCCAGTCTTGCTCCAGTTCTCCTGTTCCCTCCTCACAAACAATGTTACACCATGCATCCAATACGAGGAATCTATAAGTTTTTCTATAAGCTCTATCTGTTCAGTTCATCACACATTTCCGTGTTTTCAGTTAGCTCACCGTTCTAATGTAGTGGCTCGGGTGCAATATGCCCCGAACCCTGCTCTTATTGGTGCCCCAAACAAAAGGGGAGAAAAAGACCTTATGTCCACAATATTTCTTGCATGTAAAGTTATACAGATAGGCTTACCCTTTCGGTAATGTGACCCGGGTGCTGCCGCCCCGAGTCCGTCGCTAAGGAAACAATCAGCCGTGTAGAATCCAAAAGTATGGGAGCGCACTTCCAGGGTCACAGATTGGTCGCTTCAACTTTTCAGTAAAAAATACTTTTATTTAAACATTGGTTAAAAAAGAATTACATCAGTTTATGGTCTGACGCGTTTCGTATAGACATACTTCATCGGAGACCTAAACAAACTTCCATCACTTCAACTATTTATACCCACACACGTGACCTTCCCCCCACAATGCAACACTTCAGCTAATTCACTGATTAGTATCACCTATACAAAAAGTACTTTGAATATTTAACAGATTAAACATATTAAACATGTTAAAAACATTGCTTCGCCCCCTCTTGAGCTCAACTCTATTACTGATGTTTGATTCCTCATATAATTCTCTGTCTTTCACTATGAAATGTTACAATTTTCATTTAATGTTTCCACAAAACGTTCAAAATCTGCAATAAATCTGTATCTAAAAAATTGTTTATACTAGTTCATTTTCTGTTGCAATAACTATACTCATTCTTTGTTTCAAATTTATGCGATCAACATTGTTACAAAATAAATGATTATGGGAAAAATTCATTCTACTTTCCTATATTAGCAACACTGCTGTTAAAAGATACAATTTCCACATTTTTTATATTTTCAATCACGGTAGGTACAAAATCCATTTATGTTTGTCAAATTCTATTTACCAATTTAGTTACGTGTTTCATTAGTTTGTTCTAATTTCTGCGACCTAAAAGTAGTTTCCCAAACATTCCTATATATAACAGCTAACATTGAAAACTGAGTTTAATCCCTGCGGCTGTCTGGTATTCAATTTGTGTATCCATTTCACTTCTGCTCGCAGCAATTTAGCCCGCAGGTCACCACCTCTCACATCCAAGGTTACACGTTCTATTCCCTGTACTTTCAGCATTGCCACATTGCTATTACTACATATTTTAAAGTGTCTTGATACTACTGTGGCTTCACTGCCTGATCTTATAGTATTAATGTGTTCCCTTATTCTCTCTTTCATTGGTCTCACAGTACATCCTACATATTGTTTGTAACAGACTTTACACGTTAGTAGATATACTACTGACTTAGTATTACAATTTATAAACTCATTAATTTTATATTTTTCTTGTGTTAAGCTGCATTCAAAGTTATCCGCTACATGAACCACTGAACATGTCACACATCTAGTTGCATTACATTTAAACATGCCTACACTATGTAACCATGTTCTAGATTTAGAATCACGTGAATATAGACTAGGTGCCAAAATGGAACCAATTGTAGGAGCCCTCCTTGCTACAACTCTATACCCTGTACGTAAGATTTCCTTGAAGTCCTTATCAGCATGTAATATTGGTAAGTATTTACCCACTATACCTTTAATTCTATTGAACTGTCTACTGTACTTCGTACTCAAAGTCACTGGTTGAGTATACTGGGGCCTCCTTCCCGATTGTCTTATTCTCTTGTCCTTTAATAAACCACTCCTATTAACCAGCAAGGCTGACTTAAATGCTTCTTGCAGTATGGCTAAGGTATAACCCTTAGCCAAGAACTTATCCCGCAATTTGCATGATTCCTTCAAAAAGTTGTCATCAGAACTACAATTTCTCCGCAATCTGAGAAATTGCCCCCTCGGTATCCCCTTGTTAAAGTGACTTGGATGACACGAGTCTGCTCGCAATAGAGAGTTCCCTGCACTTGGTTTTGTGTGTACTGTTGTAGCTATTCCGTCTTTCTCAACATAGATGTGTAAATCCAAATACACTATATTCTATTGAAGCAACCCGTGAACGCAAGGTTAAGCTCAACGTTCCCCAGATCTTGTAAGAACATGTTCACTTCCATTCCACACAAACAGCAGATCATCGATAAAACGACGATACAAAACTACATACTCCAAAAGTGGGGCATCAGCAGCTCCATATATGTGGGTCTCCTCCCACCAGCCTAAATATAAATTCGCATACATGGGCGCAAAACACGCCCCCATGGCCGTTCCCCGCTTTTGGAGATAAAATACCCCATTAAAGGAGAAGTAGTTGTGATTTAGCAAAAACCAAATTGCTTCTAAAACAAAATCCTTTACCTGTTCCGAATATTGGCTATAATTGTCCAGATGGTATTTCACTGCTATCATGCCTTTGCCATGTGGTATGCTGGAATATAGGGATACTACATCTGCTGTCCCCCAACCGTTGTTTTCCATTCCAAACCATCCAGCACCCGTAAAACATCTCGTGTGTCCTTAATATATGAGCCTAACCTTTTAACCAACGGTTGTAGCATAACATCAATCAATTCTGATAGACCTTCATTCAATGAACCTATTCCTGAGACGATCGGCCTACCCTTGGGTGGCCTCTCTCCTTTATGTACTTTAGAATATGGGGGTTCGTGGGTGCTCTGGTACAATTGCCCCCCACATGCTATCAATAATAATGCCTGTTTGTTTACCAAATCGTGCTATGCTTTCCAGATCTTTTTTATATTTTTTCAATGGATCTCCCTGTAAAACCTTATAAGTTGCTGGATCCCCCAGCTGTCTCAAAGCTTCCTGTTCATAATCTCTTGCATTCTGTACAACTAGGAGACCTCCCTTATCTGCTTGCTTAAACACTAGGGATTTATTTAGTTTTAATTCATTTAATGCCTTTCTCTGGCCCGATGACAAATTTCCAACATATGATCGCTTCTGTTCCTGCCAAAGTTTAGTTAAATCCTGTTCCACAAGTTCTTGAAAAATATCTGTCAGTGTACCCTGACTGTTAACCGGGTAAAAATCTGATTGGCTTTTAACTCTCCTTATTGACTCTATATCCAAATTAACCATTTTCTCTCCTTCCCCACTTTCCATTTCCAATGATTCTAGGACAAAAGCTGCCCGTTGTTCCGTGAATAAACTCGATTCATTAAAATTTAACTGTGTTTCCAAATCTATTGCATCTGCTGCATTCTGCTCACCCTGCTGTGAAATACAAATATCTTCACCCATGTAACCCTGTGTTTTTTCAGTGTTTAAAAAGTGTTTTCGGAGTACTAATTTACGCACAAATTTATTTATATCTATAATGGTGTTGAGTAGTTCAAAGTTGGTGGTGGGACTGAAGGATAAACCCTTCTCTAATAGAGTCCATTGTTCTTTAGTAAAGTTCACATCAGATAAGTTCAAAACATTCTCTGACCCTTGCCGGTTCCTCGTTCCCTCAATGTATACTTGCGATTTCCTACATCTTTCTTTACTCCCACCTCTCCTCTTTGATTTATATCCTGACGGCCAGGTTGTAACTGTCGCGTCTCTTCGCTCGTTCTGATGTTCTCTGGTGTGCTCTGTCTCACCCGAGAAAAAACCTCCATTGCTCTTTCATTCCGACAGTCTTGTACACTACGGGAGGAAGAAGAGGACAACGAGGAAACACCGGACTGCTCAAAAACTTCGGTACATTCCATATCATCTTTGCTGACGCTCACATGTTTCTTATTATTACCTCCCTTTAGTATAGACTTTAGTATAGACTTAGGCCGCTTTCCTCTATACTTCCTCCTGTTCCCTCCTTACCTGTCTTGTTGGATTTCCTGGTTGTGACCTTGGGCTGATTACTGGACTGTTTGCTTGCTGCCTGACCCCGACCACGGCCTGTTTACTGGACACTGTTTTCTTATGCCGATTCTTTATTTCACTGACTGGTATATTATTTTTTATTTTCTTCAACCACCTGTTTTGTTTTTGCCTCATTAAACCATATTTTCCTTCACCGTGTCTCTAAGACTTGGTACAACTATTTTTGGTTATACCCCTGGTTCACTACCATACAGGCTCCCATCTGATTATTTAAGTTCAGTGTCCGATCCTTACATAATGAGCATCTATACAAAAAGGAGCCTGCTCATAATTCCTCCATGTCATGTGATGTTGAACGACAACTCTCTTCTGCTCGCTGGCTCATTTCTCTCAAGAAATACAAAGGTGAGGAAGATTCTTTTTCTGACTTTTTGCTATCATGTAAAGACTTTGGTTCTGCTTCATTTTTTCATCAAGCCCTGATCCTTTAAAGAGTATACTTATTTCTGAATATCTCTTAGAGAGAGACTGGGCTGGATATTGCAGAAAAGGCCCACTTTTTGGAGGATCCTTGTGTTTTTTTGTCTTACCTAAAAGCAACCTTCACTGGATATTTATGGCCAGTTTCTTCTGATCTGTTTCCCTCTTCAAGTACTTCTGCAATTCCTGGTTCAATAAAACCCTTCCAGCTGACTCCTCCAGTTCTGAGGTATTCAGAGTTTGTCAAGCTTCAAATAATGAATATACAACAGCCTTCTGTTCCATCTATTTATGATTATGAAGAAGCGGAATTAGATGGGCAGGATGTGAACGATCAGATCTGGGAAGATATAGATTCTCAGGAAGAGGAGATTCAACTTCAGTAGAGATGTCGCGAACTGTTCGCCGGCGAACTTGTTCGCGCGAACATCGGGTGTTCGCGCTCGCCGGAAGTTCGCGAACGTCGCGCGACGTTCGCCATTTTGGGTTCGCCATTGTTGGCGCTTTTTTTTGCCCTCTCACCCCAGACCAGCAGGTACATGGCAGCCAATCAGGAAGCTCTCCCCTGGACCACTCCCCTTCCCTATAAAAACCGAAGCCCTGCAGCGTTTTTTCACTCTGCCTGTGTGTGCTGAAGAGATAGTGTAGGGAGAGAGCTGCTGCCTGTTAGTGATTTCAGGGACAGTTGAAAGTTTGCTGGCTAGTAATCGTTTTGATACTGCTCTGTTATTGGAGGGACAGAAGTCTGCAGGGGTTTGAGGGACATTTAAGCTTAGGTAGCTTTGCTGGCTAGTAATCTACCTTCTACTGCAGTGCTCTGTATGTAGCTGCAGTGGGCAGCTGTCCTGCTTCTGATCTCATCTGCTGACTGCTGCAATAACAGTAGTCCTTGTAAGGACTGCTTTTATTTATTTTTTTGTTGTTTTACTACTACTACTACTACTACTACTATAAGAGCCCAGTGCTATTAGTCTAGCAGTGTTGGGGAGTGGGACTGGTGTGCTAATCTGCTGCTCCTAGTAGTTCAGCAGCACCAACTTTAATTTTTTTTTTTTAATATTCATTTTTTTTTTATTTTACTTTTTTTTATTTTACTACCGCTGTAGTAGTGTATAAGTTGACCTTTTAGGCATTATTTGCCCTGTAGGCATTATTTGCACACTGTTTTCTTCAACCCGCCATCGAGCTGTGTGACCTTGTTCACATTCTGTCTAAATATCCATAATATTACCGTCTCCAGAAAAAACACCGGAGTCACTTTTTTCAAGCAGCCATAATATATTTTACGTAATCCGTATCCACCGCTGTAGTAGTGTATACGTTGGCCTTGTAGGCATTATTTGCACACTGTTTTCTTCAACCCGCCATCGAGCTGTGTGACCTTGTTCCCATTCTGTCTAAATATCCATAATATTACCGTCTCCAGAAAAAACACCGGAGTCACTTTTTTCAAGCAGCATTCATATATTTTACGTAATCCGTATCCACCGCTGTAGTAGTGTATACGTTGGCCTTGTAGGCATTATTTGCACACTGTTTTCTTCAACCCGCCATCGAGCTGTGTGACCTAGTTCCCATTCTGTCTAAATATCCATAATATTACCGTCTCCAGAAAAAACACCGGAGTCACTTTTTTCAAGCAGCATTCATATATTTTACGTAATCCGTATCCACCGCTGTAGTAGTGTATACGTTGGCCTTGTAGGCATTATTTGCACACTGTTTTCTTCAACCCGCCATCGAGCTGTGTGACCTTGTTCCCATTCTGTCTAAATATCCATAATATTACCGTCTCCAGAAAAAACACCGGAGTCACTTTTTTCAAGCAGCATTCATATATTTTACGTAATCCGTATCCACCGCTGTAGTAGTGTATACGTTGGCCTTGTAGGCATTATTTGCACACTGTTTTCTTCAACCCGCCATCGAGCTGTGTGACCTTGTTCCCATTCTGTCTAAATATCCATAATATTACCGTCTCCAGAAAAAACACCGGAGTCACTTTTTTCAAGCAGCCATAATATATTTTACGTAATCCGTATCCACCGCTGTAGTAGTGTATACGTTGGCCTTGTAGGCATTATTTGCACACTGTTTTCTTCAACCCGCCATCGAGCTGTGTGACCTTGTTCCCATTCTGTCTAAATATCCATAATATTACCGTCTCCAGAAAAAACACCGGAGTCACTTTTTTCAAGCAGCATTCATATATTTTACGTAATCCGTATCCACCGCTGTAGTAGTGTATACGTTGGCCTTGTAGGCATTATTTGCACACTGTTTTCTTCAACCCGCCATCGAGCTGTGTGACCTTGTTCCCATTCTGTCTAAATATCCATAATATTACCGTCTCCAGAAAAAACACCGGAGTCACTTTTTTCAAGCAGCATTCATATATTTTACGTAATCCGTATCCACCGCTGTAGTAGTGTATACGTTGGCCTTGTAGGCATTATTTGCACACTGTTTTCTTCAACCCGCCATCGAGCTGTGTGACCTTGTTCCCATTCTGTCTAAATATCCATAATATTACCGTCTCCAGAAAAAACACCGGAGTCACTTTTTTCAAGCAGCATTCATATATTTTACGTAATCCGTATCCACCGCTGTAGTAGTGTATACGTTGGCCTTGTAGGCATTATTTGCACACTGTTTTCTTCAACCCGCCATCGAGCTGTGTGACCTTGTTCCCATTCTGTCTAAATATCCATAATATTACCGTCTCCAGAAAAAACACCGGAGTCACTTTTTTCAAGCAGCATTCATATATTTTACGTAATCCGTATCCACCGCTGTAGTAGTGTATACGTTGGCCTTGTAGGCATTATTTGCACAGTGTTTTCTTCAACCCGCCATCGAGCTGTGTGAGCTTGTTCACATTTTGTCTAAATATTGATAATATTATCGTCTCTAGAAAACCACTTGAGTTACTTTTTTTCAAGCAGCATTCATATATTTTACGTAATCCGTATCCACCGCTGTAGTAGTGTATACGTTGACCTTGTAGGCATTATTTGCACACTGTTTTCTTCAACCCGCCATCGAGCTGTGTGAGCTTGTTCACATTTTGTCTAAATATTGATAATATTATCGTCTCTAGAAAAACCACTTGAGTTACTTTTTTTCAAGCAGCATTCATATATTTTACGTAATCCGTATCCACCGCTGTAGTAGTGTATACGTTGACCTTGTAGGCATTATTTGCACACTGTTTTCTTCAACCCGCCATCGAGCTGTGTGACCTTGTTCACATTTTGTCTAAATATTGATAATATTATCGTCTCTAGAAAAACCACTTGAGTTACTTTTTTTCAAGCAGCATTCATATATTTTACGTAATCCGTATCCACCGCTGTAGTAGTGTATACGTTGACTTTGTAGGCATTATTTGCACAGTGTTTTCTTCAACCCGCCATCTAGCTGTGTGTATTATCGTTTCCAGAAAAACCAACTGAGTTTTTGTTGTTGTTGTTGTTTTTTTAAAAATAATGCCAGGCAAAGGCAGGCCGCCACGCAGAGGCCGTGCTAGGGGCCGTGCTGCTATGCAATCCTGTGGCCCTAGCAAATTTCCCAGTTTTAAAAAGCCAATGACCCTGAACTCCCAAAATGCTGAAGAGGTAGTTGACTGGCTTACACAGCACACCCCATCCTCTACCGTTTCTAACTTTACCACAACATCCTCCTCATCCTCCACTGCTATGGCCACCCCACGTAACACTTCCTCCACCACCGGTGCCCCTTCTTCACTGGGGTCAGAGGAGTTATTTTCCAATGAGTTTCTTGAACTGAGTAATGCGCAACCATTATTGCCAGAAGAAGATGAAGGAGATGAGGACCTTACACCAGATTTAATTCTGGCAGAGAACACGATAGAGATGGACATAATGAGTGATGAGGAGGAGGTCCCCGCTGCTGCTTCCTTCTGTGATGTGTCAGAAGAAATTGATGCATCTGAGGAGAATGATGATGAGGAGATTGATGTTTTGTGGGTGCCTAGTAGAAGAGAGCAAGAGGAGGGTAGTTCAGATGGAGAGACGGAGAGTCAGAGAGGCAGTAGGAGAATAAGACTTAGAAGAAGCAGGGAGGACAGCCCGCAGGGATCAGCAGGGCAACAACATGTATCGGCACCTGTGTTCAGCCGGCCAACGCACCCGCCATTGCCGCCAATACCGCCAACTCCGCCAACTTCTACTGTTACCGCCAGATCGCACACTTCCAAAAAGTCAGCAGTGTGGGATTTTTTTAATGTGTGTGCCTCTGACAAAAGCATTGTAATTTGCAATGAGTGCAGTCAGAAACTGAGCCTTGGTAAGCCCAACAGCCACATAGGTACAACTTCTATGCGAAGGCACATGAGCGGCAAGCACAAAGCACTTTGGGAGCAACACCTCAAAGGCAACAGGCAAACTAAAAGCCACACTCCTTCTGGTCCAGCATCTTACTGCTCTACCTCTGCTCTCCTTGACCCGTCTGAACCACCCTCCACTCCGCCTTCCACCTTGACCACCTGTTCCCATTCCCAGTCATCTGCCACCAGCCAAGTTTCTGTGAAGGCCATGTTTGAGCGTAAGAAGCCAATGTCTGACTGTCACCCCCTTGCCCGGCGTCTGACAGCTGGCTTGTCTGCACTCTTAGCCCGCCAGCTTTTACCATACCAGCTGGTGGACTCTGAGGCCTTCCGCAAATTTGTAGCAATTGGGACACCGCAGTGGAAGGTACCCAGCCGCAATTTTTTTTCTAAAAAGGGAATACCACACCTGTACCAACATGTGCAGAGCCAAGTTACCGCATCTCTGTCACTTAGTGTTGGGCCAAAGGTCCATATGACTACTGACGCATGGTCCTCCAAGCATGGTCAGGGCAGGTATGTCACCTACACTGCCCACTGGGTGAACTTGGTAATGGCTGGGAAGCAGGGAATGGGTAGCTCAACAACAACAGTGGAGTTGGTGTCACCGCCACGGATTGCACGCGGTTCTGCCACCACCTCTACTCCTCCATCGCTCTCTACCTCGTCTTCTTCTTCTTCTTACTCTGCTGCTGGGTCCTCCTTCTCCTCCTCCACACCTGTGCACCCTCAGCTCCCCCTAGGCTATTCGACGTGCCAGGTACGCCGTTGTCACGCTGTCTTGGGGATGACGTGCCTGGAAAGCAAAAACCATACCGGATCTGTACTCCTGTCATCTCTGCAGTCACAGGCCGATCGGTGGCTGACCCCACACCAACTGCAGATCGGAAAAGTGGTGTGTGACAATGGAAGCAATCTGTTGGCAGCGTTGAGACTAGGCAATTTAACACATGTGCCCTGCATGGCACATGTGTTAAATTTAATAGTCCAACGTTTTGTCTCCAAGTACCCAGGATTCCAGGACGTTCTCACCCAGTCCAGAAAGGTGTCGGCCCATTTCAGACGTTCCTACACAGCCATGGCACGCCTTGCTGACATTCAGCAGCGCTACAACATGCCAGTCAGGCGTTTGATTTCTGACAGCCAGACTCGCTGGAATTCAACGCTCCTTATGTTGGAACGTCTGCTGCAACAACAAAGGGCCGTCAACGAGTACCTTTTTGAACTGGGTGGTAGGACTGGATCTGCACAGCTGGGGATTTTTTTCCCCCGTTACTGGGTGCTTATGCGCGATGCCTGCAGGCTCATGCGACCTTTTGAAGAGGTGACAAATATGGTCAGTCGCACCGAAGGCACCATCAGCGACCTAATACCCTTCGCTTTCTTCCTGGAGCGTGCCGTGCGACGAGTGACAGATGAGGCTGTAGACCAGCGTGACGAGGAGCTGGAAGCGCACGATTTCTGGTCGGAATCACCAGAACGAACCCAGGCACCTGCTGCAACGCAGGGAGAGGTGCCAGAAGTGGAGTCAGAGGAGGAAGGTGGCTTTGTGGAGGAGGAGGAGGAGGACCAACAGGAGCAGGCTTCCCAGGGGGCTAGTGGTGACCTTTTGGGGACCCCTGGTCTTGTACGTGGCTGGGGGGAGGAGACCGTGGATGATGCAGTCCTTGATAATGAGGAAGCGGAGATGGATAGCTCTGCATCCAACCTTGTGAGAATGGGGTCTTTCATGCTGTCATGCCTGTTGAAGGACCCCCGTATCAAGAGGCTTAAGGAGAAGGACCTGTACTGGGTCGCAACGCTACTAGACCCTCGGTACAAGCATAAAGTGTCAGAAATGTTACCAACATACCACAAGTCCGAAAAGATGCGGCATTTACAAACCAGCCTGCAAAACATGTTGTACAATGCTTTTAAGGGTGATGTCACTTCAGGAACTCATCAACATTCCAGGGGCAGAGGTGCCAGTAATCCTGCCACGAGCACACCTGCAAGGACAAAGCCCTTTGGCCAGTCTGTAACGTCAGACATGCAAATGTTTTTCTGTCCAAGGCAGCGCCACAACCCTTCTGGATCCACCCTCAAAGAACGCCTCGACCGGCAGGTAGCGGACTACCTGGCATTAACTGCAGATATCGACACTCTGAGGAGCGATGAACCCCTGGACTACTGGGTGCGCAGGCTTGATCTGTGGCCAGAGCTGTCACAATTTGCCATGAACCTCTTGTCTTGCCCAGCCTCAAGTGTGCTCTCAGAAAGGACCTTCAGTGCAGCAGGAGGGATTGTAACTGAGAAGAGAACTCGCCTAGGTCACAAAAGTGTCGATTACCTGACCTTTATTAAAATGAATGAGGGGTGGATCTCGGAGGGTTACTGCACGCCGGAAGACTTGTTCTGACTTCTATGCAGCTGTCCTTCTCTTCAAGCCTCATGACTCCACACACAGCTGTCCTTTAGCGTCCTCCTCCTCCCTCCGCCACCGTTACAAACTAGGGTGCAAACCCTACTGGTTTAATTTTTTCTGGCCTCTGTGCTTCAGTGGCTGCAACCAAAAAAACTGGGCAAACAATGTCTACAAGGTCAACGTATGGCAAAAAATGACTATTTTCAGCATTTATATGGCATATTTTTTCTGGCAACTGTGCTTCAGTGGCTGCGTCCAAAAAAATGCATATTTTCTGCATTTATATGGCATAATTTTTCTGGCAACTGTGCTTCAGTGGCTGCGACCAAAAAAATGCATATTTTCTGCATTTATATGGCATAATTTTTCTGGCCTCTGTGCTTCAGTGGCTGCAACCAAAAAAATTTATATTTTCAGCATTTATATGGCATAATTTTTCTGGCCTCTGTGCTTCAGTGGCTGCAACCAAAAAAATTTATATTTTCAGCATTTATATGGCATAATTTTTCTGGCAACTGTGCTTCAGTGGCTGCGACCAAAAAAATTACTATTTTCAGCATTTATATGGCATATTTTTTCTGGCCTCTGTGCTTCAGTGGCTGCGGCCAAAAAAACTGGGCAAACAATGCCTACAAGGTCAACGACGTTGACCTTGTAGGCATTGTTTGCCCAGTTTTTTTGGCCGCAGCCACTGAAGCACAGAGGCCAGAAAAAATATGCCATATAAATGCTGAAAATAGTAATTTTTTGCCATACGTTGACTCAACGTATATGGCAAAAAATGACTATTTTCAGCATTTATATGGCATATTTTTTCTGGCAACTGTGCTTCAGTGGCTGCGACCAAAAAAATGCATATTTTCTGCATTTATATGGCATAATTTTTCTGGCCTCTGTGCTTCAGTGGCTGCAACCAAAAAAATTTATATTTTCAGCATTTATATGGCATAATTTTTCTGGCAACTGTGCTTCAGTGGCTGCGACCAAAAAAATGCATATTTTCTGCATTTATATGGCATAATTTTTCTGGCCTCTGTGCTTCAGTGGCTGCAACCAAAAAAATTTATATTTTCAGCATTTATATGGCATAATTTTTCTGGCAACTGTGCTTCAGTGGCTGCGTCCAAAAAAACTGGGCAAACAATGTCTACAAGGTCAACGTATGGCGAAAAATTACTATTTTCAGCATTTATATGGCATATTTTTTCTGGCAACTGTGCTTCAGTGGCTGCGTCCAAAAAACTGGGCAAACAATGCCTACAAGGTCAACGTATGGCAGTTGTTTAAAGAGAACAGTAGATTACTAGCCAGCAAAGCTACCTAAGCTAAAATGTCCCTCAAATCCCTGCAGACTTCTGTCCCTCCAATACAGAGCAGTATCAAGCAGATTACTAGCCAGCAAGCTTACTATCATCTGTCCCTGAAATCACTAACAGCTCTCCCCCTACACTATCTCTTCCAAGCACACACAGGCAGATTTTTCAGATACATTTTTGCCCTTGATCCCCCTCTGGCATGCCACTGTCCAGGTCGTTGCACCCTTTAAACAACTTTAAAATCATTTTTCTGGCCAGAAATGTCTTTTCTAGATGTTAAAGTTCGCCTTCCCATTGAAGTCTATGGGGTTCGCGAACCGTTCGCGAACCGCTCGCATTTTTGCGCAAGTTCGCGAATATGTTCGCGAACTTTTTTTCCGACGTTCGCTACATCCCTAAACTTCAGTCAAGTCCATGTCTGTTTATTTGCCTCCTGTTCAGTTGGTATCTGCTCCTATATCCTTTTCTCGATCCTTGGCCAGTCTGATGTCAAACCTGTGTCTGTTTCCCTGTCTCTCAGACCTGAACATCAATTTTTTGGTTGTTCTGTTATTAAGCAGTTTCTGGTTCCTGTACCCCCGGTCCAGTCTCCGTTTCCTGTACCTGCAGTCCAGTCTCTGGTTAATGTACCCCCAGTCCAGTCTCCGGTTCCTGTACCCGCAGTCCATTCTCCATTTCCTGTACCCACAGTCCAGTCTCCGGTTCCAGTACCCACAGTCCAGTCTCCGGTTCCTGTACCCGCAGTCCAGTCTCTGGTTCCTGTACCCACACTCCAGTCTCCTGCCTTGGTGCCAGCTCTCAAGTCTCCTGCCTTGGTGCCGGCTCTCCAGTCTCCTGCCTTGGTACCGGCTCTCCAGTCTCCTGCCTCTGTGCCGGCTCTCCAGTCTCCTGCCTCTGTGCCGGCTCTCCAGTCTCCTGCCTCTGTGCTGGCTCTCAAGTCTCCTGCCTCTGTGAAAGCAGCCAAGCCAGTTCCAGCCTCTGTGCCAGTGCCAGCAGCCAAGCACCTTTGCCAGCAGCCCAGCTGGTTCCAGCCCCTGTGTCAGCAGCCCTGCTGGTTCCAGCCTCAGTGCCAGCATTCCATCTGGTTCCAGCTGCCCAGCCGTTTCCAGCCTCAGTGCCAGCAGCCCATCCGGTTCCAGCCTCAGTGCCAGTCTGTTTTTTCCTGCCCTGGACTTAAAACTCTTGTACACTTTTTGAACTGCTGTCTCTATCAACTCTTAATAAGAAAGGCTTCTTTCATGAGGAATAGTGCCTACCAGATCCTGGGATCGCCCAGTGGTTTATCCTCAAGGGGGGTAATGTCAGGATCAGCCGGGATTCAAACTCTGGGGTGTGGGTTCCTGAAACTGTGCACTCTCCCCTTATCAGAACCCCTTATAAACCTTTCTCTGACCATAGCTCCTTGCTTGGTCATTTTGCATCCTAGCCCTGATCTTGTTGTTCTGTGCCTTGATTCCTGTTCCTGGATTCCTGTTCTTGAGACCCTCCTGTGTTCCGGATTCCCAGTCTTGCTCCAGTTCTCTTGTTCCCTCCTTACCTGTCTTGTTGGATTTCCTGGTTATGACCTTGTGACCAGTAATCACTTGGTGTGTTTGATTATCATTTTCCTAATGGAGCCATCTGCAGATGTATTCCTGGATCCCATTAGGTGGAGGCACTGCCATGAGAGGTAATTCCCAGTACCCTTCACTTAGCAAAAGGGACTCAGGACATGTGAGATGTATAACCTTTGGCACAGGGAGGTGGCCAAAAAGGGGTTATATACGTCAAACTTTAATTCATATGACTATGCATATTCACTAAAATGTGTATTTACGTCTCTATAAATGAACGCTGGTGTACTTACGTTGGTGGGAAAATTGTAACAGTTTTTCGTTAATGTAACTTACTTGGTGGGAAAGTGTACTAGTGTAGTTAAGCTAGCATCCCATTAAAATTAGTGGATATATTAAAGGCAGCTATAGAGTTTTCTTTGTAATGCTGCTGAACTTCTTAGAAGACTTTTGCCTCTTTTCTCCAAAGTCCAGGGAATCAAATGGAAGACACAGATCCTCGAATGTCCTAATCATCATGATCCTGCTCAAGGCATTGTTGGTTCTGCTGCAAGCTCCACAAGATATTCTTTGACTAGTAATGCAACCTCAAGCACTTTTACTTCTTCAGATATTTACTTCTTCAGAAATTAATCCCATTTCTGGCCTTGGTAAAGGTTACAGCAGTGCCACCTTCTCCAGTACCCCTTACAGATAATCTTATTGCATTTTTGTAGAAAACACTGCATTAGTGCATAATGTACATCACTGTTTGGAAAGGATTCCCAGCACACCTCCATGGCTCACTTTTATGGACTGAAATACAATCTGCGGTGAATGCTATGGGGTGTCAAAATCAAACCATCAAAACTGATTTTAAAAGATTGGTGTATTCAATGCTTTAAATAAAAAGAAAACCTATTTAAAATTCCTATGGTTGGAGCAAATACCTCAGGAATTTGGAGAGCTCAACTAATTTGCAATGCTTGTTCAAGAAGGAAAGAGAAATGACGCTTATAGGTTGTGTTCAGCACATTTTGATAAAAAGCTCTCAGACTAGGTTAAAAGCTGAGGTTAATCCAACAATTTTTCCTAAACAGTTGTCAATGGCTTTTTCAGATGCTGACAATTTAAATACACTAGCCACCAGTTCTTTGGACACCTGTACAGTATCTGATAACCAATCTTTACTAAATGTTTGTCCACATTGTGGACACTCAATTATTATAAATAAAACTAACACACATATAGTGACTCAGTCTTCCTGTAAAGTATCCAAAAAGTCTGTGACAAAAAAGAGGAAAATTTTCTATTATCAGAATCAGAAGTAGTTGACATTGGTATCAATACAGAATATTTTATCGGGGAAAAAAGTTGTTCAGGGAGTACTGATCCAAAACAAGGTACACAAAGCTATGAAACAAAACAAAAGGTCAGAACAGAAATAAAAGTACACAATGCAATGGCAATAGTTTGCAGGAAGATGCAGTTATGGAAACTGATAATAAGTTATTGCACTTAGTCTCTACACCAATAAAGGGTATACCATTGCCCCCTTTAAATTTCACTGAACATGGTGAAATACAAATAAACCCATGTGAAAACCTCAGTGACAAGGAATTATCAGTATATAAGGAGAGCGATAATAATAATATCTATAGAAACAAACAACATTCAACTTTGCAATTTACAAGATGAATCTTATAATCCTGGAGAGCACCAAAGGGTGCCTAGCGAAGGTGTCTGGGACTGGGAGGAGGAGTGGCTGTGGAAGCTGGGCCCCCGTTTAGCCCCGGTACAGCTGTACCCCCTGTGCCCCCCTGATGGTGGCTCTGACTACATGGCACCACACTGGCATTGAATGGCATTACACTACATTGTTATTACAAATTGACATTAGACATGCACCATGCTGCACTATATTGGCACAACATTGATACTACAGGGGACTATGCAATTCCTTAATAAGGAGAGGAATCACATCTGTAAAGTTATGTCCAGTTAATTTTCCTTTATGCATGTTTAAATATATGTGTTGATAGTAATGTAGCACTCTATTATAGTTTTAGGGGAAACATTTAATTTAATATAATAAAAACTCACATCCCACTTCACACTGTAACTTCTGCACATTGCCTTTTCTGCTCCATCTGACCACTCTCTTTGGGATTCCTTATGAGGGGGCTGGGCTAATCCAGGTTGGGGCAGGCTACACCAATAAAAGCTGGATGTGGGTGGGGCAATCCGTGTTGGGGCAGGCTGGGCTGATTGGTTGGAGGCAGGCTGGACCATTTATAGTTTTGGTGGGCGGGCCAATTTGGGTTGGGGGCAGGCAGGACCAGTCAGCTGGAGGAAGGCTGTGTCAGTGAGAGTTGGAAGTGGGCGGGGCCAATCCAGGCCGGGGGCAGACCGGGTAGAGGAAGGAAGGCTGGGCCAATGAGGGTTGGGGTAGGCTAAGCAAATCAGAGTTGAGGGCGGCATGGCCGTTCCATGTTCAGCCAATGGGATTAAGTAAATACTCCCGGCCTTATGTGCTGCTGCAGTGTGGTTTCTCATAGTCTCTGTGCACTGAGAGAAGGGGGGCCTGGATAATACAAGTAAGATAAGCACGGCTGGCCCCTCCTTAAGAGTCAAAACTAACTGGGCCCGGGACAACAGTCCCCCACCCTGATGGCAGCCCTGCCACTATCAGTTTGATAATGTCATATCACCCCTTCAAAATACCTCTCATAGGAGAGTTTACTCCACTGAGTGTGGGTCTTCATCCCGGGGGGCAGACAGGCATAGTCACCATCGCTCTGCAGGTTGACATGCAAAAAGGGGTGCACGGTCCCCAAGGGCCACGGTCACAGACAGGGTTCATGGGTCCAATCCCCGGTGCCCTATGACTCCTACACATCAGAGTCTCAAGCAACATACTCCCATCCTCTTCCTCACATGGGAATTCAGGGGGTTGGCAGCAGAGAAAACCTCGCAAAACATACCGGGTTTCACGCCGGTGTCGCAGTTCACACTGCTACCACACACCTGCCCTCAAGGTCTGGTAAGTATGATTGATGGATTGAAGCTCCATCAGCGGGTACATTCAAAGATGCAGTCAATATAGGTAGCTGCTCCAAACTTACCCCTCGCGGGTATTCCTCCTCCACTCGTTCCACCTTGATACCGGGTGCTCTGCCACCAGCGCCCCAGCTGTGCCTTGTAGTAGAGAACAAGTAGGAAGCACTCCGGATAAAATGAATATAGAAAATTTATTCCAACAGGAGATGGATACACATTGCCTTACGCGTTTTGGGAAAGAAATCCCTTAATCATAGGCTACATTCAAAGATGTGTATATTTGTGGAGTTAGCTCGCTGGGCTCTCATTTATCAGCGCAGATAAGGGAAAATTTTGGAAAAACACGTTTTTCAATATTTGGTCCCTAATTTCACCTGATCAGGTGACCGTCGATAAAGAGAGTGGTTATGATAAAAGTGAAGACAAAAAGCTGAGAGTCGCTAAGACGTTTGTGAACTGGCTTCAAACCTTTTCCGTGCTGGCGGGTGTTATTGGTCAAAAGCACCCAGACAAGTGTTCTCAGCTTTTCGTACATCAAGATCTTATTTATGGGGATGTAAAGTGCACAGGGGTTCAGCCTGGTGGCGATATGAAGAGGAATTTCGAAGGAAGCTTGCTCTTCAACCAGATCTAGGTTGGGACATGAAAGCCACGGATGTGTGGATTAGACTTATGATGGATCAACGCCCCCTCCCTTTCTGCCAGGGGCCACTGGGCAATTAGAGGCCAGCTCTGCAGCCCCCAGACAGCCTGGGGTTTGCTGGCTCTTCAATGAAGGGCACTGCAGATTCTTCGGGACATGCAAATTTAAACATGAGTGCTCTATTTGTGGGGGAGCCCACTCAGCCCTCAGGTGTTTTAAAAAGGGCAAGACCCTGCCAACCCCTCTAGTCCCAGGTAGGACAGAGAACACCAGTGAACATTCTCGCGACAAAATGTAAACTATTATTTGCCAATAACCTCAAGTCAGAGAAGGAACATCAGGGTGTGGTGTCAGAGAAGTTAAGAAAGGAAGTCGAGCTGGGCAGAATAGCGGCCCATTTGTTTCTTTACCTTTTCCAAACTTGAGGGTTTCCCCTTTGGGAGCGGTTCCTAAAAAAGAATGTAAACAGAGAGAGAACTAACAGAAGAGTCATAATGCGTCGCACCATCCATATATCGTGATAATAATGTGAAATAGAGAAAGTAAAATTCATGTGTTATACAGTATTTGTACAAAATCAATTTGTGGTCATCCAAAACTACATTGTATATCAAAAATTCATTTCAGTTCATCATGTGTATGTCTCATTACTGTAGTTATAAATACTTATAAATTCATTGGTTAGTTAAATATAGTGCTTAAAGCTTAATGTGTAAAGTACATTTACGCCAACTACTCAAATATGTCCAGCAGTACAGATATTTGGAGAACTAGTAATGAAGGATTTTAGTTTGTTACCTGATAATAGAGTCTCTGATAACTTGTCTCTTTCAGAAAAAAGAGTCATCAATGAGAAAACCTTAGCATCCTGGTTAAAAGAAGGCCACCACACATGGCGGGATAACAAGGATATAGTTTTGGCAATGCCAGGATGCCCAGCCATTTTGGAATTATGAACCTCTTCCAGAACTTGTTCCCTCGGCTCCTCAGGTACAAACATTCTCTCAGAAGGAGTGTCTGCAGGAGCAGAAGATTGGATTGCGGCTACAATCAACTCCCTAGGAATGATGGGGATGCACTCACTAGAGTCAGAGGAGGTAGATTCAAAACTCCTAGAGAGTGCATCAGCTTTGGTGTTTTTAGATCCAGGCCTGTATGTTAAGGAGAAGTTAAACCTGGTGAAGAACCATCTAGCTTGCCTAGGATTTAGCCGCGTGGCCGTAAAGCAGATTTTTATGGTCTGTATATACTGTTACCATATGTTTAGCACCTTCAAGTAGATGCCGCCATTCCTCAAAGGCCCACTTGATAGCCAACAATTCCCTGTTCCCAATATCATAGTTTGCCTCTGCAGGTGAAAACTTCCTTGAGAAAAAGGCGCAGGGATGTAATTTGTTGGTTATCGGGTGCCTTTGGTAAAGGACTGCCCCAGCACCCACTTCAGAGGCATCTACCTCCACAATAAACGGTAAGGCAGTATCTGGATGCTGCAGAATAGGGGCAGAACTGAACTCCTCTTTGAGGCATTCAAAAGCTTGAACCGCTTCTGGGGGCCAAATACTAGGGTCAGCACCCTTTTTGGTCAAGTTGGTGATTAGGGCAACTACCAGGGAAAAATTCTTGATGAATTGGCGATAATAATTTGCAAAACCGAGGAATCTTTGGGTTGCTCGTAAAGAAAGGGGTTGGGTCCACTCCTGGACTGCTCTCACCTTCCCTGGATCCATCTCAAGACCCTTGTTAGAAATGTTAAACCCCAAAAATTGAACAGAGGTAACCTCAAAAGTACACTTCTCAAGTTTTGCATACAGATTATTTTCTCTAAATCTATGTAAGACCTCACAAACATGATTCCTGTGTTCACCCAGATTAGAAGAGAAAATAAGAATGTCATCAAGATAGACCACTACGAATATCCCCAGCAGGTCCCGAAAGATGTCATTGACAAATTCCTGGAACACTGCAGGGGCGTTACAAAGACCGAATGGCACCACCAAATATTCGTAGTGGCCATCCCTGGTGTTGAATGCTGTTTTCCACTCATCCCCATCCCTGAATTGAATGAGGTTATAAGCCCCCCTAAGATCTAGTTTAGTATAAATCCTAGCGTTCTTAATCTGATCGAACAACTCAGAGACCCCTATAGTCTATACAGGGACGAAGAACACCATCTTTTTTCCCCACAAAAAAAGAACCCAGCCCCTGCAGGGGAACAGGAAGGTAGAATGAAGCCTCTTTCCAGGTTTTCCAGAATATATTCTTTTATTGCCTGGCCTTCTGGCAATGAAAGATTGTATGTCTTCCGAGGAGGGGGCGTAGACCCTGGGATCAAGTCAATTGGGAAATCATATGGCCGGTGTGGGGGTAAGGTCTCTGCAGCCTTATTAGAGAAAACATCCTCAAACTCAGCATAAATTGAAGGTAACCCCTCTAGAGAAGTAGTAGCTACTACTTGAGGAATACAGACCCCACCACACTTTGAACCCCATTGGACTACCCTTTTCGAAACCCAATCAATCCGAGGGTTATGCCTCTGGAGCTGTAAGGGGCCCGAAGGCTCAGCCAGGAGTAGCGGACCAAGGAGGAAGCACCAGTCCAATAGTTCGAGGTACAGGCAAGGGTATAGAAAGAGAGTGGTTGAAGTCCAGGCAATAAGGTCGGTTCAGGCAGCAAAGGTTCAGAATACGAAATCAGGCAAAGGTCAATACACAGGATCAGGAATGATAATCACAGGAAGCGCACCCAGGAACTCACGAGGAAGAACCTATAGAAGGGCACAGTCTGCAGTGCTTCAGCATCTTTTATAGGCCTCCTTTGGCACCAAAACAGAAGCAGTGGCGTCATGACGCTGGCGTCTTCACACAGGTGTTTTGACGCTGGCGTCTATTCTGACACTGGCGCTTAGGCACCGGCAACCAATCCGATGCTGGCGGATATTCTGATGCTGGCGTGATGTCACAGAACTGCGACCAGAAGGAAGCACATGGAGAACGCCGCCATCTTGGACTCCGCCATCTTGGGACGCCAGGTAAGAACTCCTTACAGTACCCCCCCTCCTTACGGGGGCCCTCAGGACCACCACGACTTGGCTTGGAAGGAAACTGTTTGTGGAATTTCTTAAGAAGTGCAGGAGCATGAACATCGGAAGATCTTACCCACGAACATTCCTCAGGACCGAAGCCTTTCCACTCAATCAGGTATTGTAATATGCCCTTGGAGATAAGAGAATCCAATACTCTTTTAACTTCAAACTCCTGGAAGCCATCCACAACAATAGGAGTGTTAGAAGAAGAAGACGAAGAAGCCTCAGAGGAAGATGCTGGTTTAAGAAGGGATACATGAAAGACACTGGGAATCCGCATCTCTGGAGGTAATTGAAGAAGCAAGGGAAAGTTGTGCTCACCACTATTTTTTAAAACCATTAGGCGGGGGTGCAATGAGGGTGTGACCACAAAATACATATAGTCAAGTATGCACAAAATGTCTCTGTCTTAAATATATTGATAATGGGTTGAGTGCAGAGGACCTCTTGTAGTTGACTATAGGTAATTGAAGAAGAACAGCAACAGGGTTGATAACTTCGACAACATGAAAGGGACCAATGAATTTGGGACCAAGCTTAGGGGTAGGAATCTTGAGACGGATATTCCTAGTGGACAACCAAACTCTATCTCCAATGGTATATTGAGAAGTAGGAACCCTTCTTCTATCGGCAAACTGTTTTTGAGATAGAGAGCTCTTCTCCAGATTTGCCTTGGTAGCATGCCAAATAGCGGACATATGAGCGACTTGATCATTGGCCGCTGGAACGTTGGTAAGGAGAAGATCTTGAGGAAAGGCCATAGGATGCTGTCCAAACACACAGAAAAAAGGAGATTTTCCGGAAGAGGCATGCAAGGCATTATTGTGTGTAAACTCTGCCCACGGAAGAAGATCTGCCCAGTCGTCCTGGCATAACGATACATGACAGCGCAGGAACTGCTCCAGTGCTTGGTTGACACGTTCTGCAGCGCCATTGGACTGTGGATGATATGCGGATGAAAACTGGAGCGAGACGTGAAGTGCCTTGCATAAGGATCTCCAAAATTTGGAAACAAACTGTGAGCCTCTATCAGACACAATCTCTGCAGGGAATCCATGGAGACGAAAAATGTGTTGGATAAACAAATTTGAGAGTTCTGGAGCAGAAGGCAGCTTGCGAAGGGGAATGAAATGGGCCATCTTGCTGAACCTATCTACTACTACCCAGATAACTGTATGACCCAGGGAAACAGGGAGATCAACAATAAAGTCCATGGCCAGATGAGTCCAGGGTCGAGAAGGAATGGGCAAGGGAAGAAGAAGACCTTTGGGTGGAGAATGACCAGAATTTGAAGCTGCACAGATAGCACAAGAAGAGACGAAGTCTTTAACATCTTTCCGAAGGGAAGGCCACCAAACAAGGCGGGAAAGCAGATCCGTTGTCTTCCGAACTCCAGGATGGCCAGCCTGCTTGGAGCTATGAGACTGCATGAGGATGGACTGACGAAGTTCAGACGGAACAAATGCTACCCCTAGGGGAGTATCAGGCGGAGCAGAGGACTATGCGGATAGTAATTGGGAAGCCGCAGAAGGAGTTAGAGCCGCCACGATCTTGGTAGAAGGTACAATAGGTTCATCTATCTCGGAACTGGTCTCATCAGGAAGAAAACTCCTAGACAAAGCATCAGCCTTCTTATATCTAGAACCAGGACGAAAGGTCAGGACAAAGTTGAACCTGGAAAAGAAGAGCGCCCACTGAGCTTGTCTGGGATTATAACGTTTCAAAGTCTGAATATATTCCAAGTTCTTATGATCAGTGAAAATGGTAACTGGAACAGAAGAACCCTCCAACAAATGTCTCCATTCTTCTAAGGCCAATTTCACCGCTAAAAGTTCACGATTCCCCACATCGAGAGAATTTCTTGGAAAAATAGGCACAGGGGTGAAGTTTACCATCATTAGAAGACCTCTGTGACAAAACTGCTCCAGCCTCCACATCAGAAGCGTCCACTTCAATGAAGAATGGTAGAAGAGGGTCAGGATGTCTTAAAATAGGAGCTGAGGAAAAAGAGTCTTTCAGATCTTGAAAGGCTTCCAGTGCTTGTGGAGGCCAAAAATTCGGTCTTCCACCCTTACGAATAAGGGAAAGGATAGGTGCGATCTTGGAAGAAAAACCTTTGATGAATTGCCGATAATAGTTGGCAAAGCCGATGAAACGTTGAATGGACTTTGTACTGGTTGGAAGAGGCCAATCTTGAATGGCGGAAGTCTTGGCTGGATCCATCTCGAAGCCTCTCTGGGAAAACCCAAAAAAGGAATCTTGGGAGGTCTCAAAAGAACATTTCTCCAATTTGGCGAAAAGAGCGTTCTTTCTTAAATGGGAGAGGACCTCACGCACTTGAAGACGGTGTTCATCCAAGGTTTTGGAAAAGATTAGGATATCATCCAGGTCGACAACAACACAAAGTCCAAGAAGATCTCTGCAGATATCGTTTACGAACTCCTGGAAAACTGCAGGTGCGTTACAAAGCCCAAATGGCATGACAAGGTATTCGTAATGTCCATCACGAGTATTAAAAGCAGTTTTCCACTCATCACCCTCACGAATGCGGATCAAATTATAAGCTCCGCGAAGATCAAGCTTTGTGAAGAAACTAGCTCCCTTGAGTTGATCGAATAATTCCGAGATGGGAGGAAGAGGGTAGCGGTTTTTGGAGGTGATCTTATTTAACCCCCGGTAATCTATACAGGGGCGAAGACTACCGTCTTTCTTCTGGACAAAGAAGAACCCCGCACCCGCAGGAGATGAAGAAGGACGAATAAAACCTCTTTGGAGATTCTCCTGGATGTATTCCTTCATGGCCTTAGTCTCAGAAGGAGAGAGAGGGTAAGTCGGTCCCTGTGGAGGCATGGTACCAGGAAGCAGATCTACAGGGCAGTCATACGGCCGATGGGGTGGAAGAGTCTCAGCAGATTTTTTACAGAACACATCAGCAAAATCTCGATAAACAGATGGCAAAGAAGGAAGATCCATGGTAACTGAGGATAATTTCAGGATGGGTTTACCAGGAATGCAGTTCTGTTGGCAAAAAGAACTCCAGTGAGTAATCTGAGAGGTTGACCAGTCTATGACTGGATTGTGAAGTTGTAGCCATGGTAGTCCCAGACCCACTGGTGTGGAGGGGCACTCAATGATGAGGAAAGAAATCTCTTCAGAATGTAGGGTGCCAACTTTGAAAGGAAGCTTGAAAGACGATTTAAAGATGAAAGCTGAGGATAATGGTCTGTCATCAATGGCCAAGACTTGAAGAGGTTCGGGTAAAGGTTGCAAGGGAAAGGCGTGTTGTTCAGCAAATGTCCGATCAAAGAAGTTTCATGCTGCCCCGGAGTCAAGGAAGGCTTGAGAACAAATGGTCTTGGTGGAGAGCTGAATCTAAACAGGCAAGATAAATCGATGAGAGGAATTATGGGGAAGAGCATTAATCCCGCCCAGGTAAGTTTCCCCAAACTTACCTAGGCGTTGGCGTTTCCCGGCTTCACTGAACATTCATGGGCAAAGTGCGATTTACCACCACAATAAAGACAAAGTCCTGCTGCCCGTCTCCTTAGTTTCTCTTGCTGAGACAGTCGAGCACGTCCTATCTGCATTGGTTCTTCAGCAGAAGTGGAAGAAGAGGCAGAAGGGGTTGTTGGTGCTGTAGGAGGAGGTGTGCTAGGAAGCAGCGGCCTTTGGAAACGGGAAGCCAAAAGAGGTTGGAATCTTTTAACACGGTCTCTATCTGCCTGGTTCTCTCTTTGCCGGGTATCCACCTTGACGGCCAAAGCGATAAGATCTTCCCAGCGTATTGGCAGCTCACGGGAGACCAAATCATCCTTCAGACGCATAGAGAGACCGTTGTAGAAGGCGGCATGGTAGCTCTCATTGTTCCATCTGGTCTCAGCAACCAAGGTGCGGAACTCAATAGCATATTCAGGCACAGTACGAGTCCCTTGACAAATCTGGAATAACCATGCAGAAGCGGAGGCAGTCCGGCCGGGAGCGTCAAATACGGTGCATAGATCTTGTATGAAGGCTTTAGAGTCGTCAATCAAGGGATCCTCCTTTTCCAACAGAGGAGATGCCCATTCCAAGGCTTTACCAGTCAAGCGGGTGATGATATACCCCACTTTCGCACGCTCAGAAACATACTGATTGGGAAGCAGAGTAAATTGAATCTCACACTGGTTCAAGAACCCTCTGCACGCCTGAGGATCACCACCGTAAAGAGGAGGTGCTGGAATACGTGGCTCCGGAGCATTGGCGTTGGCTGGCACCACCGGGAGGGAAGGTGAAACTGTAACAGGTCTCCATGGAGTGAGGGCAGACAGTTTCTCTAGGATAGCCTCCAAAGCTTGGCCAAAATGGGTCTGCTGGGCTTTGTAGAACTCCATCCGTGAAGCCAAACCACGGAAGGCTCTCCCAAAGTCAGGCTGAGGTTGTGCCTCCTCAGAGGGGTCCATGGCCCTACTATACTGTAAGGGGCCCGAAGGCTCAGCCAGGAGTAGCGGACCAAGGAGGAACACCAGTCCAATAGTTCGACGTACAGGCAAGGGTATAGAAAGAGAGTGGTCGAAGTCCAGGCAATAAGGTCGGTTCAGGCAGCAAAGGTTCAGAATACGAAATCAGGCAAAGGTCAATACACAGGATCAGGAATGATAATCACAGGAAGCGCACCCAGGAACTCACGAGGAAGAACCTATAGTAGGGCACAGTCTGCAGTGCTTCAGCATCTTTTATAGGCTTCCTTTGGCGCCAAAACAGACGCAGTGGCGTCATGACGCTGGCGTCTTCACGCAGGCGTTTTGACGCAGGCATCTATTCTGACGCTGGCGCTTAGGCGCCGGCGACCAATCCGATGCTGGCGGATATTCTGACGCTGGCGTGATGTCACAGAACTGCGACCAGAAGGAAGCAGATGGAGAACACCGCCATCTTGGAACGCCAGGTAAGAACTCCTTACAGGAGCCAAGGTAACCCCAAGATGAGAGGAGAAGTAGCACCCTCAATGAGGTACAGAGCAATCTCCTCACCGTGCAGATTATTTACAGACATAGAAAGTAAAACAGTTTTCTTAGACACTATACCCGACCCTAAGGGTCTTTTGTCCACTGCCCAAATTTTCAGGGGGGAACTTAGAGGAACCAATGGAATGTTGTGTTTGGCTGCAAATGCAGTGTCCAAAAAGTTCCCCTCTGCCCCTGAATCCACAAAAGCAGACACCTTGACAGAGCCCGTAGGCCAGGTTAGTTTGACTGGTAACAGAACCTTAGAGGCAGATTGGGGAGAGGAAATTCCTGCACCAAAATAGAGCTCCCCATCTCCATTTAGTCTTCAGAGTTTCCCGGCCTCTTAGAACATTGATTTAGAAAATGTCGCTTTTAACCACAGTACATGCAAAGACCCAGGGAATGCCTGCGTGCCTTTTCCTAAGGAGTTAGATGGGATACACCTAATTGCATAGGCTCCTCCTGAGGTAGAGGCGCAGAGGGGTTAGAAGATTTTACATTGGTCATATTAGATCTTATATTAGTAACCGCAGAGAAATTTGTACTCCTCTCACCCCTTCTCTCCCTTTGCCTTCTATCTACCTGGATGGCGAAGTACATGAGATCATCCAGGTTAGAAGGTAAGGGGTAATTAACCAGATTATCTTTTACTGAATCAGATAACCCCAAACGGAATTGACTCCGTAGAGCCAAATCGTTCCACCCAGTTTCCACTGCCCACCTCCGCATCCCTTTTCCCTTGACGCAACTTACGAATCGCGGTATCGGCAGAAGATGCACGATCCGGGTCATCGTAAAGAATTGCCATGCTGTTAAAGAAAGTGTCAAGGGAATAACGAGAAGGGTAAGAGGAAGGCAGCCTGAGGGCCCAAATTTGGGGGTCACCCAAAAGCAGGGTCATGATGAACCTTACTTTCTCCTCACCAAATTGGAAAGAGTGAGGAAAGAAACTAAGGTACAGCTTGCATGCCTCATTAAAGACAAAAAATTTAGTGCGATCCCCACTGAACTTTTCGGGGAACACAATTTTGGGTTCATGGGATCTAGTTGAACCCACAGGAGAAGGAAGAAGAACAGGTTGCTGCTGTGAAGCTTGCGTAGTCTCCAGCTGTCGGGTTAGGTTGTGGAAACCCTGCAGGAGATAATTTTGCTTCTGTTCATGGTCCTCCCAGCGCTGTAACAGAGTGATAATGTGATAATGTCACGACCGGCACCCAATACCAGAACAAGTGCCAAGCACCCTGGTCTCGGCTTGGCTTCACCAGTAGTGTGACCACCATTGGGCTTCGGGAGGAGCCCTCAGCTTACTTGGGTGCCACCTGGACTTAACGAGAGGTGAGATGTTCTGGCTGGCAAAGTGGCATGGCTGTTAGCAAAGTCTTTTGGGCCGAAGGTCACAGTACAAAAGGATTAGGCAGAAGGATGGTCAGACAGGCTGGGTCGAGGCAGCCGATTATCAGAATCGTCAGGCAGGCAAGGGTCAAACTGGGTTGTCAATCAAGGGGTTAAGCAGGAAGAGTTGTCGTAGGCAGGCAAGGGTCAGGATACAGAATGCAGAGTAGTCAAGAGCAGGCCGGGTCAAACACGGGTAATCAAACAAACAGGATACAGATCAGATGCACAAGGCTCAGAAAACCACTAGAAACCAAGTTCTATCACAGGCATCTGTCTGCAGTCAGAATGGGCCTTTTATAGGGGAAAGAATTTGCGCCAAAAACTTGCAAATTCGCGCCAAAACGCGCTGGCGCAAACACGTCTATAAACAATGCGCAAGCGCGCCGCGCGTGCCCTAAGGAAGACAAAATGGCGCAGGAAGAGGACCATGCGGCGGGCGTCCCCGCCGTTGTCGGCGCGGCGGGTGTCCCCGCAGCCCCACTAGACCACCAGGGCAGGTAGGTTTTATTACAATTCAGTAGTACTAGTGAACAATGGGAGGTCTTGCTGGATGAGCCCTGAAGTACCTAATCGAGACTTATCCCTGTTTACTGATGCAACAGGTTCAGTGGGTTTTGGGGCCATCGTAGGCGACCAGTGGTGTTTTGGTGCCTGGCTAGAGTACTGGGCGGAGTCTGGGCTTTGCAGGAATCTGACCCTTCTTGAGCTATTCCCTATTGTGGTGGCGGTTGAACTGTGGGGTGCTGTCATGGCAAATAAAAAATATGTTTCTGGACGGATAACATGAGTGTTGTCTTTTCAATTAACAATTTGACTTCTTCTTCTTTACCTGTTTTAGCTCTATTGCGCCAGCTGGTGCTACTTTGTTTAACGCACAACATCAGATTTCACACTAAGCATGTGCCAGGGGTTTCCAATGCAGCTGCTGATGCTCTCTCATTCACAGTGGCTGAGATTCAGAGAGTTAGTCCCAGAGGCAGGAATGTGGGAGATAGTGGAACGCAGCTTATGAGCCTGGTATGAACTTTGTGGCGCCTTCTAAATGGGTTGCGCATCATAAGGCTTGGGTAGAGTGGGTATCTTTGTTTTCACATGGCACCCCTTGGACATCTGAGAACTGTTTTCAGGTTGTATTTGATTATATGTTGCAGCTTCGGTGTCGAGGCCACTCTGTGGCAGTCACTAGAAAATATTTATCGGCCTTAGCTTTCTTGTTAAAACTTACGGGGGTGGAAGATGTCACAAAAAGGTTCCCCATACTCCAGGCCATGAAGGGCTGGAGATGGAGCTATGTCCAAATAGAGTCCAGGAGACCAGTGTCCTTTGCACTATTGCAAAGGCTTTTGTTAATATTGCCTGCAGTCTGTAAGTTCTCCTACAAGGTCTCTCTATTCAGATGAATTTTGTACTAGCGTTTTTTGCAGTGTTGCTAGTCAGAGAGCTAGTCTCGCCCAGCAAAGTAAAAAAACGGGGGTTTGTTAGCAGCTGATTTCCTATGCCACAAAGCCAAGATTTGCTTGCACATTAGGAGGTCAAAGACAGATGTTTTAGGCCAAGGGAGTTGGATCCCAATAACAGCCATAAGCAGCCCTGCCTGTCCATTTACCATAGTTTCAGAATTCTCAGCAATTAGGTCCACGGATGATCATTTTATCAAACCTATAACATGGTCATAACATGGTCTCCTTTGAGATTCTGTTGCAGAAGCAATTCTATACGGGAGTAACTAAGACTAAATTTCAGACGTGCAAACTTTGACAGTATAAGGGCATCTCTGCAACATATTAAGTGGGAAATGCTTTTCACACAGAACAAAAATGGGAAGTCTTTAAAATGCTGCTTAATAAATCTACTTGTCAGTATATTCCACTTGTAAGCAAGGAATGTCGTTGCAAAGCAAAATCTTTTTGGTTCAATAGAAGCGTTGGTGTTGAGGTGGGTAAGAAAAGACCTGCTTGTAAGGCTTTCAAGTTAGCTGGTACAGCCGAATCATTTATAAGGTACAAGGAGGCCAATAAATCATGCAAAGAAGCTATAAGGCAAACTAAAATTGAATTAAAAAAGATATTGCAGCAAGCAGTAAAAAAAATCCAAAATTATTTTTTAAATATGTTAATAGTAAAAAAATGAAGCAGGAAGGGGTGGGACCCTTACTATCAGAGGGGGGTCAGCTAGTTGATGAAAACAAAATAAAAGCGCAGATTCTGAACTCATATTTTTCATCTGTCTACACAAATGAGGAACCAGTAAGTGAAGGTTTCCTTCTTAACAGTCCCAATTCTAGTAATACAACTAATGATGCATGGTTCATACATGATGAAATTTAAAAGAGACTAGAACATGTTAAGATTAACAAGATTAACAAAGGTCCGGGGCCAGATGGTATTCATCCCAGGGTAATTAGCGAGCTTAGCTCTGTGATTGCCAAAGCTCTTTACTTAATTTTTGAGGATTCGTTGAGATCTGGCATAGTGCCGAGAGACTGGCGAATTGCTAATGTGGTGCCTCTATTCAAAAAAGGATCTCGTTCTCAGCCTCAAAACTATAGGCCAGTTAGTCTGACGTCAGTGATAGGAAAGCTTTTTGAAGGATAAAGGATAAGATACTGGACTTCATAGCAAATCATAATACTATGAGTTTGTGCCAGCATGGTTTTATGCGTAATAGATCTTGCCAGACTAACTTAATTTCTTTTTATGAGAAGGTAATAGAGACCTCGATTCTGGGATCGCAGTGGATGTGATTTACTTAGACTTTGCTAAAGCATTTGATACAATGCCACACAAAAGGTTACTGGTTAAATTAAGGAATGTTGGCCTGGAACATAGTATTTGTACCTGGATAGAGAACTGGCTAAAAGATAGACTACAAAGAGTGGTGGTAAATGGAACATTTTCTAATTGGACCAGTGTTGTTAGTGGAGTACCGCAGGGCTCTGTACTAGGTCCCTTGCTTTTCAACTTGTTTATTAATAAACTGGAGGTGGCCATTGTAAGTACTGTTTCTATTTTTGCAGATGATACTAAATTGTGCAGAAGTATAGGTTCCATGCAGGATGCTGCCACTTTGCAGAGTGATTTGTCTAAATTGGAAAACTGGCCAGCAAACTGGAAAATGAGGTTCAATGTTGATAAATGCAGGTTATGCACTTTGGCAAAAATAATATAAATGCAAGTTATACACTAAATGGCAGTGTGTTGGGAGTTTCCTTAAATGAGAAGGATCTAGGGGTCTTTGTAGACAACACGTTGTCTAATTCCGGGCAGTGTCATTCTGTGGCTACTAAAGCAAATAAAGTTTTGTCTTGCATAAAAAAGGGCATTAACTCAAGTGATGAAAACATAATTATGTCTCTTTATAGGTCCCTGGTAAGGCCTTATCTGGAGTATGGGGCAGTTTTGTTCTCCAGTCCTTAAGAGGGATATAAATGAGCTGGAGAGAGTGCAGAGACTAAGTGCAACTAAACTGGTTAGAGGGAGGGAAGAGTTAAATTATGAGGGGAGACTGAAAAGGTTGGGGTTGTTTTCTCTGGAAAAAAGGCGCTTGCGAGGGGACATGATTACACTTTACAAGTACATTAGAGGACATTATAGACAAATAGCAAATGACCTTTTTACCCATAAAGTGGATCACTGTACCAGTGGCCACCTCTTTAGACTAGAAGAAAAGAACTTTCATTTGAAGCAACGCAGGGGGTTCATCACAGTCAGGACAGTGAGGTTGGGGAATGCACTGCCGGGTGATGTTGTGATGGCTGATTCAGTTAATGCCTTTAAGAATGGCTTGGATGATTTTTTGGACAGACATAATATCAAAGGCTATTGTGATACTAAGCTCTATAGTTAGTATAGGTATGGGTTTATAGAATTTAATTAAAAGTAGGGAGGTTTATGTGTATGGATGCTGGGTTTTCATTTGGAGGGGTTGAACTTGATGGACTTTGTCTTTTTTCAACCCAATTTAACTATGTAACTGTGTAACTATATGGTTCCCTGTTGACCTGTTTTCAATTCCAGTCCATATTTAAGCATAGCTAATGCAAACTTGGCTAAATCAGGCTGAATTTGGGACTCAAATTTCAATGGCGGGGCATGGGGGCTTACACTGGTTACAGGTATTACCAGACGTTGTGGCAATTAGTAGTCACCCCACCCCCAGTTGTACTGGTAATTCACACAGGCGGCAATGACCTAGGCCGGGTCCGCGTAGTGGAGCTTTTGCCTCTTATAAAGTCTGATATGGGCAGTTTTCAAGACTTTTTCTCAGAGATGACCATGGTTTGGTCAGAAATCGTTCCTAGGCTATATTAGAGGGGCACAAGGGACCTTGGTGCAATTGAGAGGGCCAGGCACCTTTTTAATACAAGCATCTTCCGTTTTGTTCGGGAAAAAGTGGGAATAGCAATTTGGCACCGACAGTTGGAAGGTATTACTCAGGGCCTGCCTATGCTGTTTGTCAAAAGTCACACAAGATCAGATTGTGGGAAAGTCAAAAGAGGGAAAAATACCATCTGGCAATATATTATTGTCATCTGCAATAATTATGAGTGGATGCAATTTTGATAAAAGTGTCTAACATGTTTAAGCTTATGGGTGTAAATGCCATCGGAAAGTCAACACATTACCAGAATCAAAAGTTATATATATTTCCTACTGTAAAATTTCCCTGGAATTTGCAGCGTAACAGAATTATTAGACAAGATAAAAGATGTGGCTGTATACATAGCTGGAGATGGGCCATGCAACAGCCCAGGCTTTTCTGCAAAGTTTTTTGGACACAGTGTCAAAATATATAATTGATTTTTGTGTTGAGCAAGTGCAACCAGATATTTCTTCCGTATTGCTCAAAAAATTGCTTTTCAAAAGCTGTTAGTAAAACTTTTAAAGGAGGGCATTAATGTGAACATGATGTGCACTTATAGACACAAGTCTATACGTACCTGTAAGTTGATGCATGTTTCCTACAGAAAAATCATACATGAGTTTGATGAGTCCATAGGCAACAAAATTAATACCGCAAGTAAAAAAAGACATATAAAGAGCTTTCACAATGGATTGCCCCTATAAAAAAACACTTATGGTGGTGCACAAGCACATACAAAAGAGAATCCCAAATTATTGCTAGAGAAATAGAACTCTTTAATGCACCAGGTTGTCAACAAGCATGCATGGGATACTGCGAAACTGGACCATCACTGTGATCATGATGATACTGACAATCCAAGTGATCACATCAAATGGATAAAAAGGGATAGTATAGCACATGTAACATTGCGCAATAAGTTCAAAATAAGAACTTGCTGAAAGATTTAAGATGTTTGTGCCATACAGGCAATCTTAAAACATTTCACAGTACCGTATTGAAAAATCGATCAAACCGCAACCATTATTTTTACGATGGGATGCTATGTAGAGCACAGCTGGCTATTTTAGACCATCAGTTCAACATCAACCGTAGACAAGCATTGGTAAAAAAAAAAATGTATGATGGTGGTGACCATTTGGGAGCACCACGACACAAACTTGAATTTAGCAAGGCTATAAAAAATTGGGTGTTAAATAGGGATGGCCGAATTTTCTCGCCTTGTTTCTCTGCGGAAATGATGCCCATAGACTTATAAGGTGTCGTGCGTCAAAAAAAATGTGACCGCGTGTCAAAATTTTTTTGACGCCCATAGACTTTAATGGTCGTCGCAACATTTCACCGGCGGCAAATTTTTGACGAAACGGGTGAAATTCGCCCATTCCTAGTGGTAAAGGCAGTGTATCAAGAAACAAGTTAAATGTTCATGTGCGACATAATTCAAGATGTAGTCAAATGTGCATCATGCCGCCTCAAAATACCCACTATTGACAATCACCGTAAGCTACCTCCAAATATTGCACCTTTACAAAAACCAAACAAGGCTTCAATGGTGGCCAAGCATCTACAGTATCTAGATTTTCCTATTGAACTGAAATGTACATGAACACCTCTCAGTACAGTAGTTTTAGTAGTAGGTGTGTTCATTACCGTATGCCATCCTAATAGGCTTGTACTGAAGATTAAATTTGAGGATACACTTGCTCAACCTGGAAAGTCAAAAATGCACCAGACTGCAACATTTTACCTATGATAGTGTCTTACCTTTGTACAGCCTAATAATAACATCACTTTGTATTGTGTTATGCAATAAATGAATGACATTTTTCAAATAAATGTTTGTTTTTTTTTGGCTCAAGACGTTTTTTATTGATAAAATTGCAAAGCAAATATTACATTTTGTTCATTGCTAATTTCTCATTTGTTGGAAAGGGGAAATAGACTTGCCGGGAATCAAGCCAAACTCTAATTATCCCTCTGGGTGTCACCAATACTAAAAATCCAATGCCATGTCAGCAGCATCGATATCCTCTGCATAAAAGAAACCAGTATATTTTCCCTTTGGGTCAGGGAATGTGAATTGTACAGTTTGAACAATACAAGATGGGATCAGCAGGCGATACTTCGGCCCTAGAAAGCCATGGACCCAAACCATAAACGATCTATAAGCTGCTTTGTGAAGAAACCTAAAGAAAACAAATGAATGTAAAAATGAATTACAATTTATATTTTTAACATATTATTTTATACATTTCAATAACTAGCTTACATGTACATAGTGGACAACCTTAACTCATTTAAATAACATTGGTTTGTTACCCAGTCTTTCCAACACATCCGTTTAGGGGGTTCAGTGATTTTTACAAAGCACAGTGAGAGGTTTATTGATCAACACTAGAGACTGAAATCACCTTTTGTTTTCTAACTTGTCAGTGACCACTGAAATGTAAAAGCTGATTGTTTGCCAATGGGTTGTCTCTATTTATGCCAGTTTGAAATACAATCTCCTTTTGTACAACTTATTTCACAACCACAAAAAATGGCAACTTTTCAAAATAGTTTGTGATATTTAACATACCGGTGCTTGTGTTCTTTAAACTGACTTGCTGAAACTTTGTTATGGAATCAACTCATCAATGTTAACATATCCTCACACAGTATTATCTCTTTTACAGCTGGTTAATGCAGGAGATGTCTTCACTGAGGTGTTATTTTAGATCATCAAGCTCATGACAACATATAGATTCAGTGAATGTAGGCATAGAGACACATAAACTGCAAACACACCAGTTTGTGTTGCCAATCCTGGAGTTTTTAACATTTTCATCAAGAATGTTGGACCCAATAGGCCATACAGCAGTGATCCCCATCCAGTGGCTCATGAGTAACATGTTGCTCCCCAACATCTTGGATGTTTCTCCCAGTGGCCTCAAAGCAGGTGCTTATTTTTTAATTTCTGGCTTGGAGGCAAGACAATCACAGCCCATGTTTGGCACCCCCAGTTTTTTTCATGCTTGTGTTGATCCCAGCTACCTAAACCCTTAAAACATTCACACCCCAAAATTATGTAATAAACAATATGGTTGTTTATTACACTGGACACTGGAGTCCTGCACAAATGCAGCCATTTAATATATGTCATTTTTCAGATATTTATATGTTTCCTGATTTGTGTTTTAATTCCCTCTCTCTCCTGCTCACAAGGTTCTGACATTTATATTTCAGTGCTGATATTAGCTCATTCCCTTAGGACTTGTATTTGTGAACTACGATTAAAAAAGTTCACAAACAGACTTTGTCTTAAAATTCTCACTAGAAAATGATATTTAAGCGCCTGCCGAAAGTATAACTTGGCTCTGCTGTTGGAGACTGACATTATGGGAGGCTGCTACTGTACCTGTCTATTTCCACTGAAAGAAACATGCTAACGCTGATAATATTGCTGCTTGTGGTATCAGAGGTATCAGTGGCATCCGGCAATCAGATCAATTCCAGACATGGGTGCACTTTAAGAGGTCACAATTATCCAGTCAAATTTAAAGCTGGGGACTTTGTTATTGCAGCTTTTCTACGGTTAAGTGAATATATTAATTCACTGCCGTGTTCATATAAATTATATCCATCTGAATATTTATGTACACTGTAAGTACTTGTCTCTGTGTTATTTACTGAGATGTGATGTACAGAAGCTACAGTATACATTAGCCCTGCTCTGATTACATTGATTTGTAGGGAAAGGTTTCTCCACCAATAGCACTACCTGTCTTTCACATTTTCATTAATACATTACATTAACACATATTAAGGGGGTTATTTATTAAAATTTAAATGTTGAAATCTTGAAAAAGGAAAGGAAAAAAAACTCAATTTTTTCGATGCTGCAAAATGCCTGAATCTGAAAATCCGCCATCTCAGACCTGTCGAGGTCCTGTATAGGTAAATTTGAAGTTTCTGTGGTCTGAGCTGGGTTTAGCCCAAAAATCTTAGTTTTTCAGGGTTTTCGGGCAAAAACTTGAAAAACAATTTTGAGCAATTTGGGATAAAGCCCAAAAAAAAGTTATTCGAGTTTTTCATGAGTATAGCAAAACTTGAAGAGGGTCTCCATAAAGTAGAATTATTACTCCCCACATTAGGGATGTGGCCCAGGTGCACTGACCGAAGTCCTCAGCATAGGGAGCGGATAAACCGAAAAGTATTATGGAGCAGGCACTCAAATGAAGGCAATCTTCCACCAAGTAATTGTAGCAAAGTAAAAAAGGTTTATTGTGACCAGATCCTTTTTCTGAACACACTAAACCTTTTTTACTTTATTTTACTTTTTAACTAATTGGTGAAATATTGCCTTTATTTGAGTGCCTGCTCTATAATACTTTTCGGTTTGTCCTCTCCCTATGTTGAAAGGCTATGGACATACTACAAGTGTAATATGGTGAAATATGGGAAAAGAATCATCATAATTACACCAGTGTATTGTTTAAATGGCTAAAATAAATCCAGCAATAGAAAAGCACTGCTGTATCAGCCAGTGAGAAATTATTTAAAAATATCTAGAGAAGCATATACGTGTTCACACAACATTTCACCATACAACTATAATGGGTAATGACACCATAAAGCAATGAGGTATGTGGGGTATTAACAGGGAACATGTGACTAAGATAATGAGAAACTAAAGTTTATTGGATTTTCAAAAACCTGGTAGTAGCAAGATTCCAGTGCTGAAACCACAGCTAATTTATCTCTAAGTAAGCACTGCAATTCAAACTGTTATCCTGAGTTTTCCAGATAATGCGTCTTTGGATCACCTTGTCTTAAATCTGCTAAAAACCATTTAAACATTAAATGAATCCAAAAGCATTAATTATATCTTAGTTGGGATCAAGTACAAGTTACTGCTTTGTTATTATAGAAAAAAAGGAAATCGTTTTGTAAAATGTAAATTATTTGATTAAAATTGAGTTTATGGGAGGCGGCCTTCCAGTAATTCAGTGCTTTCTGGATAATGGATCCCATACCTGTAGTTGAAATTATATGAATGAATGTTGTAAAACTGCTCAGGGGCATATTTATCAATATCTGCATGATCACAGTAAAATAATCACAAATGTAAAAAAAAGTAACAAAACTTGATGGCAATATTTTCCACACTAACATTTTTTTAAAATAAATTCGCAATTGCTTTCGTATTTCTGAGAAAATATCTAATGGCTTCACTGTGATTACATAGGGGCAGATTACATATCAGATTTCAAGAGGCGTATTTAACAAATGGTGGACACTAAGGGGCCGATTCATCAATAGTCGAATTTCGAGGGTTAATTAACCCTCGATATTCGACTGGGAACTAAAATCGTTCAACTTCGAATATCGAAGTCGAACGTTTTTGCGCAAATCCTGCGATCGATCGATCGAAGGATTTGAATCCAACGATCGAAGGAAAATCCTTCGAACAAAAAATCACAGGCAAGCCTATGGGGACCTTCCCCATAGGCTAACATTGACTTCGGTAGGTTTTATCTACCGAAGTAGGTGGTCGAAGTATTTTTTAAAGAGAGAGTACTTCGATTATCGAATGGTCGAATGGTCGAACGATTTTTACTTCGAATCGTTCGAATCGTTCGAATTCGAACGAATTTAACCAATTCGATGGTCGAAGTACTCAAAAAATACTTCGAAATTCGAAGTTTTTTACATTCGAATTCTTCACTCGAATTTTGTAAATCTGCCCCTAACTGTCACTTAATGATCAATGAACTTCTAAAGATCCCATAGAAACTAATAGAAAGTGGGTGAAACCCTGAACTTCAACTTGTTTGACTGCTATGGCATCTTGACAGGTTTAGGTGGCACAATTTTCAATTTAATTTTTTTTAAAATAATTTTGTTAATTTTATTTTAATTGTATTGATTTTAAATAAAAAAAATAATAAATATGAATCATGTTAACAAATCACGATTGCACAAAATGCCTTTTTCCAGAATGACTGTGAAACATCAAAATTACAATCACACTTGTTATGATTTTTCTTAATTCATTTATTGTTTATGCTAGCACTTGGAAATCTGTATTATTACTCCTACTTAAAGTGTTCTGAAAGTTCAGAAAAGGTCGCAGGATAATGTCACATTTAAATAATGCTCATTTGTTAGCAGCCTCTTAAATATAACTGTTATTCATGTTTTTACTATTGTTCAATACAAAAAAATATTTGAAACATATATTAAGAATGTTTGTGGTGTTAAGCAGGAGATAAGGAAATTCTAGATAAAAAAACATTGATTGTCAGTAGTTATTTGAATAGACAAAATGATCCTCTTGATTCATCATTGTCTTCACTAAATAATTGTCCTGTGAGCTACTTCTGTATTACAGCATACGATTTATTTGGATAAATTAATTAAAGGTAAATATATCCACCAGCCCAACGTTCCAAAACTATCGCCATTATCTGGCTTTCCAATTTGCAGTTGATGAAATAAATAACAGTTCAAAGATTTTACCGAATATTTCCCTGGGATACAAGATATATGACTCTTGTACAAATGAAGTGAAAACTCTCTACGATATGTTGGCCATAATGTCTGGAGCAGGAATTCAAATTCCAAATTATGATTGCTGGCAGAAGGCAAAGTTAGTGGGATTCTTGGGAGACGTGACTTCTAGCACAAAATTCTGCCTTGCCCAAATTGCATCAATGTTTAGATACCCACAGGCAAGTAGATCCATAATTTACTATTTTCTTTTGATATGGAGCCCTGGAGAAGCTCAGTCTTTATCTGATTTCACTTTCATAAATAAGTGCCTATGTGAGCAACTTAGGGAATATTTGTCGGCCATTTTTTCCAAGGAAAGCAAGAACAAAGCTAACAATTTTAACTTTAAAAGATCTGCATTTTGTGTGTCTGAATTATTTTCCCCTAGACTGGTTTCAGTGGAGGCTGCCACTAATGAAAGGAGAACCTCTTTGAGGCTCGTGTTTCTTTTAAAGCCACATTTGTCATGTTGCCAAATATTAATCTGATTATGATCTTGCTAAGAACCCTCTAGTAGGAGGATTTAGATTTTTGCTGCAGTAATTAAACAGTCTGTTAATCCTCTTTTGGTAATTCCTTAAAACAGTTGAAACACCCCTCTTCTGGCCCAACTTGTCAAGCTTGGGGTCACACAACACACAGAATTGATGTCAAATAGCTATGTAATTAGATCATTTTAACATAATTGTTTCCCATCACAGAATCCCTTTAATTCAAATGTGAACCAGCCCTATAAGGGTGTCAGCTCTGTCCTATCATTTAACCCCTTTGGGCATATGGTATTCAATGTAAGTATATACCTCTGTTTTTTTCTTACATTCATCATCTCCTAAGCCTCTTATCACTGCCAACACACTCTTATCAAATACACACCAATGTTTTTGAAAATAAAATTGCTTGGAAATGCATGGGATCCACACTCTTCCCTGTAATAAAAAATCAGCTTTATTCATATAGCTCATGTGTACCCCAATCTTCAAGGTTAAAGATCTATTAGTTTCTCACATATCTAAGTTTGCAGCTACACTCCACACAAAGGAGAAGGAAAGCTCCAAGACAGTTTATTGCCAACAGATTAGCCCCAATAGTGCAAGCTAGAATGCCATTTTTATTCCGTAGAATGCTTTACCATACCTGAGTAAACAGCTCTAGACACTGTCTGTTTGTTTAGGATAGCAGCTGCCATATTAGCTTGGTGTGACATCACTTCCTGCCTGAGTCTCTCCTTGCTCATTTACGGCTCTGAGCTCAGATTACAGCAGGGATGGGAGGAGGGAGAGGAGCAAACTGAGCATGCTCAAGCCCTAGCCCTGGAGGTTTAAGCTGAAAACAGGAAGTCTGATACAGAAGCCCATGAGTACACAATAGAAGGAAAGAAATGTGCTGTTTCTTTTGACAGGGGACTCAGAGCAGCATTACTTTGAGGGTTTACTGGTGTATTTATATCGACCTTTCTGATAAGGCTTACTTAATTTTAGCCTTTCCTTCTCCTTTAATCAGATACATTTCCCCAAAGTATACTGGCAATTAAATAATCTCCCAAACGGAATTGTAAAACTATCTTTGTGGGGGGGGGGCATTGCAAAAAGTATCCTTTTTATATTTCTAAGTTTTTTGGGGGGCCTCCATTTCTGTTATATCAATAATACTTTTTTATAAGAAGAGAAATTTTATCCACTAATTTATAAAATGTGTTTTTAGTCTGATTTTTCTGAAGTACATTGGATAGTATAAGTTTCATCTATACATTTCCTTCTTTATATTTAAGATCAGTTACAGCACCACAGACCCAGTACTCAATGACAGGATCCAGTTTCCATCATTCTACAGAACTATCCCCAATGAGGAGGCAGAAATTGATGGGATTGTGCAGATACTGAAGCACTTTGGCTGGAAATGGGTCGGACTCATTATATCAAATGATGACACTGGATACAGAGCCCAGGAAAGGATAAGTACAGCACTTTCCAGTTATGGGGGCTGTTTAGCTTTCACTGTTGTACTTAGAAAAATAGATTTCAGATACTTTTATACAGAAGAGTATTTCCAGGAAATCAGGAAAACATCTGCTCATGTGATTGTCGTGTATATAAGCACAAAATATGTTTTTGCCTTTACATATCTATTTGCAATATATCGACTCCCAAAACTTTTTTGGATAATGTCGTCTTTTTCACCCAGAGTTATGACTTTCAGACATAAAGAAATTAAAACCACATTTAATGGATCTTTGACATTGTTAATACAGAAAGGAGCAATTCCCGGCTTTGAGCAGTTTTTCAGTCGATTTTCTCCTAATCGCTACCAAGATGATGATGATGATGATTTTACTCTATATACCTGGGCATTTTTATTTAACTGCAATTTTCCAAGACGTGTCAGTTTTGCACATCACGAAGGTGAAGTGGCTAAAGACTGCACAGGGAATGAGACTCTCAGTGATGCAGATGTATCAGTGTATTGGAATCTAAATTACAGAATCACTTATAGAGTTTACACTGCAGTCTATGCACTGGCACACGCCCTGCACAATCTCTACTCTGCTCAGCCACCGACTAACCAACACTTAAACAAATTAAAAACTTTGACAGCAAAAATAAAGCCATGGCAGGTAGGGTGTTATTCATAACACTGGTGTCTATCTGTCCTGTTTTGCCTCTATAGGTGTAATCCAGAGGTGCTAAAATTCCAAACAAGATCTATTCAAGTAGATTAATAAAGGTGAAACCATAAAGCCAATTGGTAAATGCAGTGCTGTTCCCTTCCAACAGGGGACACTGTGTTTTGTCTTCTACCTGCTCTTAACCCAGCCATGTGAGGAGCAATTCTGCAACTCAGAAGGGCCCTTACTACATCGGTAGAAGAAAGGTACTGAAGTTTACTATAGCTCTCAGGTTGAATAAATCAGTTGGGCGCCAGTGGTTCTTAAAGGGGACCGTCAATCAAAAAGATTATTCAAAATCCTATTTTATCATATCAGTCAAGCAAAATGAACTTTAGTTACACTATATAAATTATTTGAATCTTGTTTCCTTCAGTCTGGGATTTCAAAATTATAGCAAGCAGGCAGGAGCCATTTTGTGCACACTGTTATTAAGACAAGCCTTGTATCATCTCAGAATCTTGTTTGTGCACCAGAATGGGGGACCCAATGTCCATCCCCATGTCCTGGCTACACAATTAAATGGTAAAGACAACGGGGGAATATGTAGAGAGCAGTGACATGTAGGAAGTGCTGAATGGAAAGTGAAAGTAATTGTCGGCCCCGCCTCTATGCCTAGGCATAGAGGAGGGGCAGACAATATTTGATTGACAGCTGAGATTTTTAAAAGAGTTTACAACAGCTATGAATGCTTTAATAAAAAATAGAAATTTGATTTAATGTTTAATTTGAAAAGGACTTTTATTATACAGCTTTTTGTGTCTGGGTGACAGGTCCACTTTAAACAATAAATGTTTATTTGCTGGATCAGAAAACAATCACTTTGGAGTATGAAAGATGATGCAATATAATTGATCAGTAATTAGCTCTCAGGTGACTAACGATGCTTTCTCTGTTCAGGTATTAATGACAATATGTAGAATATTACCCACTCAAAAGTTTTCAATTATTTCCTTGTTTACTAACTACCTGATCCTCTGAGGCAGATTTATCAAAATGTGAGATTAGAACTCACTGCAACAAAAAAAAATCACAAACTTTCTATTCATACTTTTTAGAAGTGTATTTATCAAATATCTCATGCAAAACTCTGCTCTCCTGAGAGTCCTTAACTGCCCACTAAACTGTGTTCCATAAACAGGATGAAGTCCCGACATTCTGCTTGAGCTTTTTAGCTCAAAAATTCGAATGGTTATTTGAATTCAATTTTTTTGGGGGGTCAAATCACCAACTGGAATTAGAATCAGAATGTGAGATTGATCACATCCCGACCCTGTAAACTGTTATATTCGCCACCTAAAACCTGACAAATTCATTTACAAGTAAATGGCAGAGGTCAGTTGAACTATTTGACACTGTTAATTGCCTTCCTCACATTCAAGTTTTTTTTCTGAAGAAAACTCAAATTTGAATTAGATTCGAATTTCTGGGTCTTTCACAGTCGATCAAACATTACACATTCAAGTTTTTTCATAAATAACTTCCCATTCGAGTTGTGAATTTATTCGAGTTAAAAAAATTCACATAACTTCAAAATTCAGCCTTTGATAAATCTTTCCCTTAGCTTAAAATGGATTCCAGGATATTTGTCAGATATCTTATGAAAAGCTTGAATCTCTTGCTTTATCATATCCATACAGATCAAGTAGACATGGTCCCTCTGAAGGAGGCAAGTTCTACCAATTTAAAACATGTTTTTAAATTATATAAATACAAAACTAGTATTGCTATCAAGAGAAGCTGAGGATGCTTTTCTTTCCTTAGTGACCTTCCAAAACAGATAAACATGGCCCCCACTGTCCAGTCCACAATCATGGCCATTCACAGAGACCCTTCAGTCTATATTTAAATCAGTAACTCTCTTGTTTAGTTGCTGTAACGTGTTCTTTGAAAGGCAAGTGCTATCAATTCTATAGATATCAATGTAAAACCTTCCCAAACGTACTAGTTAAATTACAACCCAATCCTGTCCTAAATAAAGGCAGATTCAGATTACTTAAGACCAGCCATCACCAACACCAATATTCATAGATAATTCAAAGACATTATTCAAAGAGATGCAAGCCTGCATTTTGATGTGGAATCCAGGATGATGGGGAAATCTTAAGATGTTTAGATTTAATTAAGCAAAACGTATTCTTGCAGACTCTAAAAGAGGCTAATAGGCAAAGCGATTTAGGGCAAAATTATATTATAGCAACAAAAGCCCATTTAATTCACTGTAAAATAATCCACTGGTTCTACACACTACATAGATTAGTACTACACTACACTACATAGATAGTATTTCAGATAATTGTATTTAATGTAAAACTAAAACTAGGTCTTGAAAAGGGCACACAGCAAGGTTGCCCCTTGATATAGCTATAGAGCCTTTCGCAATAGCCATAGGAAGTTACCTATATATCTATGGCCTTTAGGTAGGATCCTACATACTCTTAGCTTAATTGCAGATGATGTAACAATACTTATATCCCAGCCACTTACATCATTACCTAATTTATAAAAAAAGTATTGCAGACATTCTGGACTAGTAATAAACCCTACTAAAACCAAAGCCTTAAATATGCCCCCAATACTCTGGGTCTTCTGGAATCCCTACCTAAAGTGGTCCCCAAAATAAAAAAAAACTCCTAAACCATATCTTCCTAGCAGCCAGAAAGAAGCAAAATACTGGAGACCCCCTGCTATGTTTAAAATTAAGATTGACAGGAGATTTACTAATGAAAAACTTATCAGCATTATTACAGATAAATAAAAGGTTTGGCAACCCTGGATAATTTATAGGCTCAATGGAACCCTACCCACCTGCCTCTTTACAATATAATGGCACTAAGTTGCTGCAGGACAGAAAGAATATAGAACAAACGTGTATCAGCTATTTAGCCGATGTTTCAAGATTATTTAGGTTGTTAACTCAAATCTCACTCTAAGAAGCCATTAAGTTTCTCAGCCACTGCTTCAGGTCTCCCTGCTGGGGATACCCCTCAATTTTGGAAAAATCTATAGAATTATCATCATGGAAACCCCCCTAGCCTATAATCACCCCTCTTCCAACTAACCTTCCCATCTCTATATTTGTACATGCTTATAAAATGTATTATGTTAGTTCTTTTCTTTTAGTTGTTTTTTTTAATGAGCTAGTGGGCAGGTTTTGTAGGTATTCAAAAATGATTGTAATATGTGTGTGTGTATAGTGTAAGGATTACATGCAGTCATTTGCATCTTAAGAAATACCTAATTACTAACTGTGACAAGCATTTTTACAGTTGTGGTCCTACGCTGTTTTTAAAAACTACAGGGACATTCAAGTATCTGATTTCTGTTAAATTATTCAGTGTTGGTATTGAATGTGGCATCCTTGCAACAGGATCTTGACAAACTGGCAATTCAGGCAGCTAAGTGGCAAATGAGATTCAAGGTTGATAAATGTAAAGTCCTGCACCTGGGATGTAATAATATCCACTTATACCCTTAATGGGACTGCACTAGGCAAATCCAATATGGAAAAGGACCTTGTAGATGATAAACTTGGCTGTAGCAAGCAATGCCAGTCAGCAGAATCAAGGGCAAATAAGGTCTTGAGCTGTATTAAAATAGATATTGATTCACGGAAGGAGGGGGCATTTTTCCACTGTATAGAGCACTGGTAAGGCCCCATCTAAAATATTCCATACAGTTTTGGTCTCCAATGCTCATTACAGCACATTATAGTATTAGAGAGGTTCCAGAGGGAAACTTAGCTGCTAAAAGTTATGGAAAATCTTAGCTACAAGGAAAGACTGGCCAAATTAGGGATGTTCACTCTGGAGAAGAGGCGCTTAAGGGGTGATATGATAACTAAGTATAAATATGTAAGGGGATCATATAATAATCTCTCTAATGCTTTATTTACCAGTAGGTCTTTCCAGCTGACACAAGGTCACCCATTCTGATTAGAAGAAAAGAGGTTCCAGCTAAATATTCGGAAGTGTTTTTTTACAGTGAGAGTTGTGAAGATGTGGAATTGTCTCCCTGAATCAGTGGTACAGGCTGATACATTAGATAGGTATAAGAAGGGGTTGGATGGCTTTTTAGCAAGTGAAGGAATACAGGGTTATGGAAGATAGCTCATAGTACAAGTTAATCCAGGGACTAGTCCCATTTTGGAGTCAGGAAGGAATTTTTTCCCACTCTGAGGCAAATTGAAGAGGCTTCAGATGGTTTTTTTTTCCTTTCTCTGGATCAACTGGCAGATAGGCAGGTTAAAAACAACAAAAAGGTTGAACCTGATGGACATGTGTCTTTTTTCAGCCTAACTTACTGTGTTATATGTATATTTTTTTTATATATTACTATGTATATTTTTTGTTTAAAGGGATACTGTCATGGACATGGTTTTTTTTCCCCAAAATGCATCAGTTAATAGTGCTGCTCCAGCAGACTTCTGTGCTGAAATCAATTTTTTTTAAAAAAGAGCAAACAAGTCTTGTGACTTGTGCTTTGATAAACTTCAGTCACTCTTTACTGTTGTACTGCAAATTGCAGTGATATCACCCTCCTCCTTTCCCATCAGCATAACAATGGGAAGGTAATCAGATTACAGATCCCTGGTACAAATAAGAACAACACTCAATCGTAAAATCCAGGTCCCACTGTGACACATTCAGTTACATTGAGTAGGAAAAACAACAGCCTGTCAGAAAGCAGTTCCATTGTGCAGCACTGGATCTTTCTGAAAGCACATGAGCAGGCAAAATGACCTGAGATGGCGCCTACACACTAAAATTACAACTAAAAAAATGTTGGATTAGGAAATACATTTTATATGGTAAAAAGTAAGCAGAGTAATTTAGAAATAAAAATAACACCATAAAAATCATGACAGAATCCCATTAAGAAAGATTCTTTGCGAGGCGTTACATGTTTTATTAAATTTCCTATTCTAGCTAAATAAATACATCCGTAATTTGACTTTTACAACATCTACTGGTGACACCGTCTTCTTTAATGACAATGGAGAGCCCCCTTTTGCTTTTGATATAGTCAAGTGGTTTTTCCTGCCAAATGATCGAATTATGAGTCAAAAGGTTGGAAAATTTTATCTATTAAACAGTGAAAAACAGTTTTATATAAATAGAAGAGATGAAGTATGGGGTCCTTATTTCAAAAAGGTAACAATTATATAATTTTTCTCTAAATGTGTGTATGTGTATTGTACTGTAATGTAGCTGGAGGGGTGTTGGAAATAAAGGGGGAAAATATGTCCATAGAAGGGACAAGCACAGACTTTTTGCTAGCTCATCACCAAACCCCAAAACTATGATTCACTGCATAAAGTTAATAACATCCAATTTATCCAGACTATTTCCAAAGACTTTGATCTTTCAAAAACGGTATAATTATGTAACATTATGTTAATTATGTAACATTAACAGTTGTTTCTGAAAAGGGTTTGGAATGTTTAGGATTACTATGACAAACAAATTGTATTGATTGTAGGGAAGCAGTGATGCTTAGAATTCTAGGGGAATGTTGCATTGTGGGAATGTGCAAGATCCGTGACAAGTTTTATAAAATCACAATTCATTGGAAAAAATTCATGTATATGTAGGAATGGTTGCCCCTGGCCTGGGCAAATCATTTTACTGCCCTTTATTAGAAGAAAAGAATATTGAGGTCCTCCCAGAAAATGTAACCAGTAGGTTGTAATGAATTAGGTGACCTGCAGTCCCAGAATCAGTTAAACACATTTGCCTAACATCATTAGAATCATTTTTTAAGAGGTCCATTTATTAAAGGTTGAATTTTGGTAATATTAGAGCTTTTTGAAACAATTAATATCAGAGTAAAAAAAAGTATGAACAGAACAAGTAACTATTTGAAAAAATATGAATAACCCATAAAACCTCAATAAATTTGTGGACAATTGCAAGCAAAATAAAATCCGATATTGTCTAAAACACTTAGGGGCTGATTCACTAAGCTCGAGTGAAGGATTCGAATGAAAAATACTTCGAATTTCGAAGTATTTTTTTGGTACTTCGACCATCGAATTGGTTAAATTCGTTCGAATTCGAACGAAATCGAACGAATCGAACGAAAAATCGTTCGACTATTCGACCATTCGATAGTCGAAGTACTTGCCCTTTAAAAAAAACTTCGACCCCCTACTTCGGCAGGTAAAACCTACCGAAGTCAATGTTAGTCTATGGGGAAGGTCCCCATAGGTTTGCTAATCTTTTTTTGATCGAAGGATTTTCCTTCGATCGTTGAATTAAAATCATTCGAATCGTTCGATTCGAACGATTTAATCGTTCGATCGAACGAAAAATCCTTCGATCGTTCGATCGAAGGATTAGCGCTAAATCCTTCGACTTCGATATTCGAAGTCGAAGGATTTCAATTCGAGGGTCGAATTTCGAAGTATTTTTAACTTCGAAATTCGACCCTTAGTGAATCTGCCCCTTAATGGTTAAATATGATCAGTGCAGTTCCCAATTGACTTTTATGGGACCTCTACTGTTTTTTTCTTGGCAAAATTTGTTTTCAAGTTTTTCATCCGTTTTACACTTAGGTGCAGATTTATCAAGTGTTGAATTTCAAAAAAAAAACTTTGAAACTCAACCATCGAAATGAAAAACTTCAAATATCGAATTCGACGTTTTTTCACAGAATTTGGCAATCCTACGATCAAATAAAAATCATTCGAATCAAACGATTTTAGCGTACGATCGAAGGATTTTTATTAGATGTATAAAGACTTAGAAAGAGTTTGAATGATTTTTACTTCGAAACGAAGCCAAAGTAAAGTCAAAGTCGTAGTATCCTATTCGATGATCGAAGTTTTAGAAAAATAAAAAACATGAATTTTTTGAGAAAAATATGATTTGTAAAAAAAAAAGTAGAACCAAATATTGGTAAATAGTTAAGAAAGTGCCTAAAGAACTAGCACAAATTGCCATGCTTTCATGCTCCGTCCTACGTTGAACTTTTTTTAATTGCTGCAGTTCCCTGATTTCCAAAACTGCATATTTCCATGAATACAGTACTATCTGCATTTGTCACGCTTAAGAGGACTGATAAGTAATTTATTAAGCATGGGGCAAGCAGGGTGCAAAATACAAATAACAGTTGCAAGCCACCATAGGTCTCATTTACAGTGCAGGATGCAATGCGCAAAGAAAGGTCCCAATTAGCTTTTTTGTGCACTTTGTAGGCTGCATCCACATGTCTCTGCCACCTGTTTTTGGAGCAGAGAGACCTGCAGCTCCTCCCATTAATAAAGCACTGACTGTGTGGTATATAATGGTTAGAGGAAGGTGAGGAGACACTTAGACTCCCCTCTATCACCAGTACAGGGTCCCTAATGTGAATGAGTAAAAATTAGGGAAACAGTGCTTCCCATTAGAAACAAAAAACTGTGGTGTGATTTTTAGAATGTGCTAATGTGAACTTGAGAACTGGATTTGATATTGATTGATATCGATATTGGATTGCTTGCACAAGGGAACAATTTATTGTCAGAAATACTTTAATCACATAATTAGCTATTTATAAACCCATTTTATTTTAACTCTTACAGAGCTTACAAATTATACAGCCATATTTACATGCTTTAGCCATTCTTAGCACACAGGCGAAATAATCTTTATATCTGCCACATGTAGATTCCTACATCTCAATGCAATGAACCCTGTTCCCCAGGATACAGGAAATCTAAAATAGAAGGAAAACCATTGTGTTGTTATGACTGTGTCAAGTGTGCAGATGGAGAAATGTCCAACACAACAGGTAAGTCATAGACAAAATGTTATTTCTGAAGGCCAGAAATACAAATTTGTGGAAAAACATATTTAAAAATCTGTTTTTCACTTTTTTCAGGAGTATTTCAGGTGCAAACACACACAAAAATCATTTTTGAGCAAGCCAAACACTGCCTTATGTGCCCTTTATAAGAATTTGTACCTGGCTCCAAAAAACGTTTGATGACTTTTACAAACAATCAAACAAGTTAAATTACAGAAATTGATTTTTCTGATTTTTTTAAAAACCCATATGCAGAAATTCTGTAAATTACCTTGTTTGATTGATTGTAAAAGTCAAGGTTCAAAAATCAATCATTTTTGCCATTGCGAACCCCGCTCATAACGATATGTAATAAAACTTCTTAAGGAAAGAGTTGTAATGGCTCCAAAAGTTTACGCTACCTTCAAAATACAATAAAAGTCTAATGAAGAATATTACATTGTGACGTGCAAGTTTTTATTCTTATTTGTGTGCAAATGTGTTCATTTATCAAATTTAATTACATTTCCCCTATAGTGTTTGGTACATCTGCATGTTGATTCATAGAAAATTCTCCCCCAAAACAGTCATTGGGTTTGAGTATGTTATACATTGGGTTTGAGTTGAGTCAAGATAAACATAAGTATTTAATTGAAAACGAAATGATTTCATGAAAAATTCAAAAGCACTTTCCTCCTCAACTCTGTTAATTCCTTTGATGTTACTGAATACTTTTTTTAAGGTTTTGGAGCCTTCCTGGTATTCTTTTGTAACCCTATATTGACCACCACCTATATTATAGGATATACACCAGTAATATCTTACCATCCACAGGTCCTGAATAGGGATGGGCACCTTTTTTCACCGAAAAAAATTACGCCCATAGACTTGTATAGCGGCGTGTATAGCCACGCGACAAAAATTTTTTGCCGCCCATAGACTTTAATGGGCGTCTGCGACATTTCGCCGTCAAACAGGGGACACCCACGCTGGAGCCATTCTAATACCTTTACCTCAGGCAGATCATTCACCGAGGACTCACCAGTAATAACTTTTCCTCAGGCCAAAATTCACGGAGGGCTCACACAGAACTGGTGAGCACATCCCAGCCTCTTTCACAGGGAACCTTTTCCCCAAGCCCACCATGGACATCACCACCCTTGTGGCTTCTCTCAGTAGCCTGGGGCCTTTCCCACAAGAGCCCCACCTAGGAACAATCACTCCATACTGAAGTGAGACTGGAAAGAACTGAGCACATGGCAGCTTAGCCTTTTATACTCCTTGCATATCAATGGCACCTTTTTAGCCAAATCTATTCCCAATTTAGGCACAAGGTGATTTCCAACCATGTGGATCTTTTAGACCATAGGGGAACGTAACCCTATGGGTCCCTCCATTTTGTTGGTTAGACCATGTTGTGCTCATTTGGGCAGTTTTCAATGTATTATTATCTTTGAGGATTATGAAACAATGATTATATCATGACCTAGTGTGCTTAGGTAACCTGCTATTTCTTTCTACTATTTACTCAAGTTCATGTAATATGGTTTGTCAAATAATGTCTGTGTCTCCTTCTTAAAGAGTTATAATACTGATGGCGCTCTGTCTCTGTCACAATTAATATCTTGGAATATCCCAGATTGGTAGCCTGCATAAAATATGAATTCCACGTTTTACCCAAAGAGTATATTGTGTTACAGTTATTTCATGGGGAACTGAAAAAGGTTTAATTTTTCTGTCTTTGTGTTATTATTTTGTTTTTTTAAATTCTTTAACATCTTGATATGTTGTATTTCAGATGCAGCAAATTGTGTGAGATGTACTGAGTATCAGAAGTCTAATACTGAGAGAACTGAATGTCTCCTTAAAGCTATAAACTTCCTTTCCTATACAGACACCATGGGAGGCAGTTTTACTTCCATTGCCTTGATCTTCTTCATCACAGCTTCCACAGTTTTGGGAATCTTTGTGAAATATTGGGGCACTCCGATAGTAAAAGCTAATAACCAACATCTCAGTTGTATCCTCCTCATCTCTCTCATGTTGTGTTTCCTCTGCACTTTATTATTCATTGGACGCCCAACACAAATATGTTGTCTTCTCCGACAAGTAACATTTGGAATTGTATTTACTATTTCTGTTTCTTCTATACTGACTAAAACTCTCACAGTTATTATTGCCTTCAATGCCACTAAGCCTGGGAGCAAGCTGAAGAAGTATGTAGGAACCAAAGTGCCCATTGTGTTAGTTATAATATGCACTCTGGGTTCATCTGTAATCTCTGCTGTATGGATGGCTTCTCACCCACCCTTTTTTGAGGCTGATACATTTTCAGAAATGGACACAGTTATTTTAATGTGTAATGAAGGATCTGTATCCCTTTTCTTTTGTGTTATTGGATATATAGGAACATTGGCCCTACTAAGTTTCATTGCTGCATTTCTAGCCAAGGATTTCCCCGACCGATTTAATGAGGCTAAAAACATCACTTTCAGTATGTTGGTGTTCTGTAGTGTGTGGGTGACATTTGTCCCAGCATACCTGAGCAGTAAGGGGAGTAGAATGGTGACTGTTGAGATATTTGCCATCTTATCCTCTAGTGCTGGATTATTGGGCTGTATATTTGTCCCTAAATGTTATATTATTTTTCTTCAACCTGAATTAAACACGAGAACATTTAAGATAAATCCTATTGCTTGATATATTGTTCTCCTTCAGAAAGCACAATATTCATTCTTTTGCAGGTACCATAGATATAGCAGAAATAGTAAAACCAAGGGATATATTCTATATTTGATAGACAAGAATGTGCCTATATAGATGAAGCAAAATTTTGATACAGCAACCTTTTTGTTCACGGATACTGCAAATTTCTGCAGTGGGGAAAGTGCCCTTCTTTATTGGTTTATATCATCTGTTCTGCCCACATCTACTAATATGGGCATTCTGTAAGCTAAAATGTGAGGTTATGCTGACACCTAGTGGTAGTAGTGAGCAATAATGTTTAGTCAGATCAGGGTTACAGAATGGTGTAATTTCATGGGAGGATTTCAACCTTTGAACTGGGAACTTCCTGTCTTCCATTTTGTGAGTAGCCTGAAGAACAGCACATTACAAGAGCTCTTACTATTTCAGGACTAAATGGTGGAATTGTCCGTAAGTACTTTAACCTATGGATACATAGTGCTTAAGGTGCTGCTGTGTGATGTTATGTGTACTGATTTGTGCATTCTGTATTTGTTTATGTTGCAGTTTTACAGTAAAGTGTAATTCAACAAAGATCCTTACGGACTCAGGTCTCACGTGTCTTAATACTGGATTACTTATTGTTAGACTGTCTGACTAGCGTTATACAACTGCTCAATAATGCGAAGCAGAACAGTAAAAGGACAATCTGCACAGCAGTCTGAAATATACAGAGACGTCATTACTGCAGCATGAGTCTTAGATCAGGAACAAAGTATCAGGCAGATGATGTGCCACTGCCGACCCAGCAGACCAAGGAGAACATTCCCAGTTCCCAGCAAGATAATGCACAGTCGCATGTGTCCAGATCTTCACGATCTAGCAAGATATCCTCGGCTAGTTCCCTAGCAGCCAGAGCTTGCGCGACTGCAGCAGCTGCCCACGTCCAGCTACAGTTCGCAGAAAAGGAAGCCAGGATGATCCAGGAGATGGCAGCTAAGAAAGCCGCTGTAGCGCGAGAAGAAGCAGAGCTAGAATCAAGACTGCTCATCCTGCAGCGTCAGACAGCAGTTGCGGTGGCTGAAGCAAAGGTTTCCGCATATGAGGCGACAAGCCGTCCAGGAAGCGAGAAATCGTATGAAGACCCAGAGGTCCCAGGAAAACTTCCTTCCCCTGTAGATCGTACAAGTGAGTATGTTCAGAACCTCACTAATGTGCATACAAAAGAACAGTCCTTTAAACCTGAAGCAGAGGAATTCAAGCCGAGTTCCCCAGGTCCCCTGAATGAGTCCAATCGACCACGTGACTCCAGCAGCTGCCGGCAAACCAAAACTCAAGCACCAGAGCCTCCCAGAAAAAGGGAGGAAGTGTCCCCACCACTTCAACCCAAAGATTACATGTATGAACAACAATGTGCAGCTGATATTACCAAATATCTCATCCGTAAGGACATGGTTAGCTCAGGCTTTCTCCAATTTGATGACAGTCCTGAAAGCTATTGGGCCTGGAAATCCTCCTTTCTGAATGCCACCAGAGGTCTGAACTTATAACCAGCAGAAATGCTTGATTTGATGATAAAATGGCTTGGTGCGGAGTCAACAGAACATGCAAAGAGGATGAGAAGAGCAAACCTGCTCAATCCTGCAGCAGGACTCGACATGGTCTGGAAAAGGCTAGAAGAAACATATGGATCCCCAGAGGCAATCGAAGGAGCACTATTGCGAAAGCTTGAAGTCTTTCCTAAGTTGGGCTACAGAGACAATGTGCGACTACAAGAGCTGAGTGATCTTCTGCTGGATATAGAATATGCCAAAGAGGATGGCTACCTGCCAGGACTTTCATATCTAGATACAGCCAGAGGTACCAATCCAATAGTAGAGAAACTTCCCTCAAATTTACAAGACAAGTGGATGTCAGTAGGAGGTAAATTTAAAGAAGATCATGGAGTTGCCTTTCCCCCTTTTTCTGTATTCTCCAGATTTGTACGACAGTAAGCGAAAATCCGAAGCGATCCCAGTTTCGCCTTCACAACCAGCAGCAATCAGTCACATACAGATAGAGCCATGCTGGTTTGTACGTTTGATGCGCTGTAACTTTATGGGATAGACGCGATATCTGCATTGAATGCAGTTCCCCACGTTGCCCTAACGAACCAGAAAAGTTTCCTTAAACCGCATTACATTAAATGGACACCAGGTGGCGCATGGTACACTCAACTCTTACAGGAAGAACGTGAACGAGACACAGGGGCAGAGGTGAAATCAGGGGACAGCCAGAGGCATGGGGGAGATGAAGTTCGGGGAGAGAGCAAGAGGAAAATTAGGGAGAGAAAAAGATATGGTGGGAAAAATCTGGGAGGGGAGGAGAGATACACAGGACAGAGGTGTCTGGGAAACCTTCCAAATCATTCCTCCACCTTTTGTCACAGACAGGATGATGTATTAATCATTTTTATTAGTTAGGTTTCTATGCCTGTGGGTTTCAGATCCTTATGGAGTGCAAATTTGTAGCTACAGACAGTGGTAGTCACCTGTAGCGTAATGGATAAGGTACATGTTTTGCAAACAGAGGGTCATCAGTTCAAGACCTGTGATTTAATTTTCAAACTTAATTATTTTTTTTTTACTTTTCTTTTAAATGGTCAGATCTCGGATGCTTTATTTAATATGGAGTTCCCACAATTTAAAGTTATAGAAAAATACTGAAGGAAAGCACAAAGGGAAGTGTTAGTGTCTAATTGGCTGCTGTCACAATGAATGAGATTATTTGGTAGAGGGAAAAAATCAAAGGAGGGAGAGAGAGACAGATGGAAAAATCGAGGGAGGGAGAGAGAGACAGGGAGATGGAAAAATCAGAGAAAGGAGAGAGAGACACAGATGCAAAAATCGAGTGAGGGAGAGAGACTCAGATGGAAAAATTGGGGGAGGAAGAGAGACACAGAAGGAGATGGAAAAAAATCGGAGAAATGAGAGAGAGACACAGATGCAAAAATCGGGGGAGGGAGAGAGACACAGATTGAAACATTGGGGGAGGGTGAGAGAGACAGATGCAAAAATTGGGGGAGGGAGAGAGACACATGCATAAATTGAGGGAGGGAGAGGGAGATTGAAAATTGGAGAGAGGGACACAGATGCAAAAATCGAGTGAGGGAGAGAGAGAGACTCAGATGGAAAAATTGGGGGAGAAAGGGAGACACAGAAGGAGATGGAAAAAATCAGAGAAATGAGAGAGAGACAGATGCAAAAATCGGGGGAGGGAGAGAGAGACTCAGATGCAAAAATCATGTGAGGGAGAGTGAGACTCAGATTGAAAAATTGGGGGAGGAAGAGAGACACAGAAGGAGATGGAAAAAAATCGGAGAAATGAGAAAGAGACACAGATGCAAAAATCGGGGGAGGGAGCGAGAGACACAGATTGAAATATTGGGGGAGGGAGAGAGAGACAGAAGCAAAAATCGAGTGAGGGAGAGAGAGACTCAGATGGAAATATTGGGGGAGGAAGAGAGACACAGAAGGAGATGGAAAAAATAGGAGAAATGAGAGAGAGACACAGATGCAAAAATCGGGGGAGGGAGACAGAGACACAGATGCAAAAATCAGGGGAGGGAGATAGAGACACAGAGGGAGATAAAAAAAATAGATAACGGTGACAGATGCAAATATCGGAGGAAGTAGAGAGAGGCACAGATGGAAAAATTGGGGGAAGGAGACAGAGACACAGGGGGAGATGGAAAAATCGGAGAAAGGAGACAGAGACACAGATGCAAAAAATCGGGGAAGGGAGAGAGAGACTCAGATGGAAACATTGGGGGAGGAAGAGAGACACAGAAGGAGATGGAAAAAAATCGGAGAAATGAGAGAGAGACACAGAAGCAAAAATCGAGTGAGGGAGAGAGAGACTCAGATTGAAAAATTGTGGGAGGAAGAGAGACACAGAAGGAGATGGAAAAAATCTGAGAAATGAGAGAGAGACACAGATGCAAAAATCGGGGGAGGGAGACAGACACATGCAAAAATCGGGGGAGGGAGACAGAGACACAGATGCAAAAATCGGGGGAGGTAGAGAGAGACACAGATGCAAAAATCAGGGGAGGGAGATAGAGACACAGAGGGAGATAAAAAATCAGATAAAGGTGACAGATGCAAAAATTGGAGAAAGGAGAGAGAGGCACAGATGCAAAAATTGGGGGAAGGGAGATAGAGACTCAGATGGAAACATTGGGGGAGGAAGGGAGACAGAAGGAGATGGAAACAATTGGAGAAATGAGAGAGAGACACAGATGCAAAAATCGGGGGAGGGAGACAGACACATGCAAAAATCGGGGGAGGGAGACAGAGACACAGATGCAAAAATCGGGGGAGGGAGAGAGAGACACAGATGCAAAAATCAGGGGAGGGAGATAGAGACACAGAAGGAGATGGAAAAAATCGGAGAAATATGAGAGAGACACAGATGCAAAAATCGGGGGAGGGAGAGAGAGACACAGATTGAAATATTGGGGGAGGGAGAGAGAGACTCAGAAGCAAAAATCGAGTGAGGGAGAGAGAGACTCAGATTGAAAAATTGTGGGAGGAAGAGAGACTCAGAAGGAGATGGAAAAAATCTGAGAAATGAGAGAGAGACACAGATGCAAAAATCGGGGGAGGGAGATAGAGACACAGAGGGAGATAAAAAAAATCAGATAAAGATGACAGATGCAAATATCGGAGAAAGTAGAGAGAGGCACAGATGGAAAAATTGGGGGAAGGAGACATAGACACAGAGGGAGATGGAAAAATCGGAGAAAGGAGACAGAGACACAGATACAAAAAATCGGGGAAGGGAGAGAGAGACTCAGATGGAAACATTGGGGGAGGAAGAGAGACACAGAAAAAATCGGAGAAATGAGAGAGAGACACAGATGCAAAAATCGGGGGAGGGAGACAGACATGCAAAAATCGGGGGAGGGAGACAGAGACACAGATGCAAAAATCGGGGGAGGGAGATAGAGACACAGAAGGAGATGGAAAAAATCGGAGAAATGAGAGAGAGACACAGATGCAAAAATCGGGGGAGGGAGAGAGAGAGACAGATTGAAATATTGGGGGAGGGAGAGAGAGACTCAGAAGCAAAAATCGAGTGAGGGAGAGAGAGACTCAGATTGAAAAATTGTGGGAGGAAGAGAGACACAGAAGGAGATGGAAAAAAATCGGAGAAATGAGAGAGAGAAACAGATGCAAAAATCGGGGGAGGGAGAGAGAGACACAGATGCAAAAATTGGGGGAGGGAGAGAGACAGTGTGTATTGTGTGTATTAATATAAAAGGATTGGGCTCCTATTTTATTATAATGAAAAGTGTTCTTTTTAATATAAATCAGAAGTTAAAAAAAAAAAACAACTTTCGTTGGGGATTGAACACTAAACTCACTGACCGAAAGCCTCTACTTAACCCACTAGACCACCACTGCATCTATGTCATGTTGAGCTCTTTCCTCCTTTTGTAACTGATTTACTGTATATCTGAACACATGGCATTAGCTAGCGGTTAGTGACCTCTAGTGGCCACTACTGGAATTACATGCTGGTAAACGCGATAAACGCAGCGAGGCAACTTAACACATCGCATTTTCTGCTGCTTATCTAGTGTTACAGCGCGATAAGCGTACAAAAGAAAGTGTAGGCCTGAAAGATCTCACAGACCTCAAGGTAAGACCTCTGTGTCCACACACAAAACAGCTGTACCTTCAGAAGCCACAGACTGTAGAAAAATCCACAAGGTACACGCAATAGAAAGCCCTGATAAACTTTGCCCAATACACAAAAAACCACATTCACTAAAGAAATGCAAGGGCTTTAGAAGTAAACCTATTGCAGAGCGAATGTCCTTCCTTAAACAAAATGGCATCTGCTTCAGGTGCTGTGGATCTACTGTCAGTCCCTTGGTACTGGCTTGCGCCCCGGCAAGAGGTCGCGGCGTGTGTGCGCACCGGCGCGGTTGCGTCGAGTTGTGCGCGCGTGCGTGGACGGAGGTTCGCGGGCGCGCGCACGTCTTTGACGCGCACGTTTTGACGCGCGCGCACGTTTTTGACGCGCGCGCACGTTTTTGACGCATGCGCACGGTGCGTAAAAGGACGCCGAGGCCTGCAAGTCACTGCGAAGTGATCTTGCCTCTGACACTAAGCGTTTTTGAATTCCACATTGCTGATCCACTGGTTTCCTGATTATTGGCCTGTTTTTGACTCTTCTCTTGGATTTCCCCTGGTACCGCTGATTCCGTTCCTGACCTACGCCTGGCTTTGACTACGTTTCCGCTTATCCCTGTTTGGCTACCTCGACTAGACTTTTTACAAGTGCCTATCCAACATCTATTACCGGCACCTCTGTTACTCTCCATCTGGACTTATTCCTGTCTCCACCCAGGCTCTAAGTTCCAGTGAGAGGCATAGGGGAGGCTATTATTTCGTCGGACCCATTACGGAGCCTGATAGTATCACTTCGCCAATATGGAGTCTGGCGGTGATCAAGCCTCTCAGCCTTTTGATGCCCTCGTTCAGCAAATCACATCTCTTACTAAAGCAGTACGGGACCTGCAAGGAGGTTATCAACAGATCCAGATTCAACTTCATGATCTTACTCCTCCTGTTAATCCTCCTCCACCTCCGGTGTCCCAAGCTCCAACCCAACCTACCGCTTCCGCTCCTGTTTATTCCGAACCTAAGGTGGCGCTACCAGAAAAGTTTTCCGGAGATAGACAACTTTTTCGTGCATTCTTCCATGGTTGTCGACTAGTATTCTCCCTGAAACCACAGACCTATGCCTCCGAACAAGTCAAGGTTGGAGTAATTATTTCCTTACTGTCTGGGGAACCACAAGCTTGGGCACACCGTCTGATGGAGAGCCAAAGTCCACTCCTGAATGACTCTGATACTTTCTTCCAGGCCTTAGGTCAAATTTATGATGACCCCAGACGCGACGTTTCTGCTGAGGCCGCCATTCGTGTCTTACGCCAAGAAAGACGGCCGGTAGAGGACTATATTTCTGATTTCCGCAGATATGCAGCAGACACAGAGTGGAATGACAAGGCTTTGAGACATCAATTTCGTCTTGGACTCTCTGATGCCTTAAGAGATGAACTGTCTCGTGTTGCAATGCCCACCGATTTGGAAGGCCTTATTGATCTAGTAATCCAGATGGATCAACGCCTGAGAGAAAGACGTGCTGAAAGGTCTTCTTCCTGGCTTCTTCCCAAGGCTCCTTTGCTCCCTCGCCTTTCTGCCTCTTCTCATCTTGTGGAGTCGGGTGAACCTATGCAAATCGGTCTTCTAAGGTCTGCTATCTCTCCTGAAGAAAGACTTCGCAGACGCCAACTGAACCTCTGCCTGTATTGCGGGTTGTCTGGTCATTTTCTGAAGGACTGTCCCACTCGTCCTTCTGGTAAAGCTGGACTGTCTTTTTTATCTGTTAGTACTTCGTCCAGAGGATTCTCACCCTTAACTCTTTCCATTTCTCTACAGTGGCTCGAAAGAAGAGTTAAAGCATCGGCCATCGTTGACTCTGGGGCGTGTGACTGCTTCATTGATTCTGAGTTTGTTAAGACTTACGTTATCCCTATTCGTCTCAAACAAGAGCCCTTCTCTGTAAGGACAGCCGATGGTTCATCGCTCTCTTCCGGGCCTGTGACGCATGAGACGATCCCTTTGAAGGTTATGATAAACTCCTGCCATTCAGAGTCTATTGTTTTCAATGTGATTTTTTCTCCCCTTTTCCCTGTTATTTTTGGCTTACCTTGGTTAAAACGTCACAATCCTTTAATAAATTGGTGCACTGGTACCCTGCAATTCGACTCCGAAGTCAGTATTTCTCATTCAGTTACAGAAAATAAAGAGGTTTCCATGGCTCTGTGTCCCTCCTCTGACGATCGTTTAACAAAAATACCATACTTTTTACACGAATTCTTGGATGTCTTTGATGAGAAGGGAGCTGACAAACTTCCCCCTCACCGTGTTTACGATTGTCCTGTCGACCTTTTACCTGGAGCAGCCATTCCTTTTGGGCGAATTTACCCTCTTTCGGAACCTGAACTGTCTGTATTAAAGAACTATATCGACGATAATTTAAAGAAGGGTTTTATTCGTCCTTCCACTTCACCAGCTGGGGCAGGCATATTCTTTGTCGAAAAGAAGGACCACTCTTTACGACCATGTATTGATTATAGGCAATTGAATCATATAACTGTCAAGAATCGTTACCCTCTTCCTCTTATTCATGAACTTTTCCAGAGTCTTCGAGGGGCAAAGATATTTTCAAAACTTGACCTACGAGGTGCTTATAATTTGGTGAGGATCCGAGAGGGCGATGAATGGAAGACAGCTTTTAGATCCCGCTATGGACATTTTGAATATTTAGTCATGCCGTTTGGCCTATGCAACGCCCCCGCAACTTTTCAGCATTTCGTCAATGATATTTTTAGAGACATCCTCGATCAATTCGTTATCGTTTATTTGGACGACATACTTATCTTCTCCACATCCTATGAAGAACATGTTACACACATGAAGAGAGTTTTCAATAGGCTCCGTACTCATGGTCTCTTTGCTAAGCTAGAGAAATGTGAGTTTAATAAATCTTCCATCGAATTTTTGGGTTTCATCATTTCCGATCAAGGGATATGCATGGATAAGAAGAAGGTTTCTACAATTCTGGAATGGCCAGTTCCTGATAATCGTAAAGCTGTTCAGAGATTTGTTGGTTTCGCCAATTTCTACAGAAAATTTATTAAAGACTTTTCCAAGATCATCGCCCCCATCACAGATTTGACCAGTTCTTCTAAACCCTTTGTCTGGACTCCTCAGGCTCAATCTGCATTTCAGAAACTTAAAGAGTTATTCGTCTCTGCACAGATTCTTAAACACCCAAATCCAACTTTGCCGTTTGTCCTTGAAGTTGATGCCTCTGAGGTTGCAGTCGGTGCCATTCTTTCTCAAAGGTTTGGAGCCCAAGGTTCTCTTTTTCCTGTAGCTTTTTTTTCTAAAAAGCTCTCATATTCAGAAAAGAACTATGACGTTTCCGACAGGGAACTCCTTGCAATTAAAGCTGCATTTGAAGAATGGAGACATTTGTTGGAGGGGGCTTTACATCCTATTTTAATTTTTTCTGATCATAAGAATTTAGAATACTTACGTACAGCTAAACGTCTCAAGCCTCGACAGGCTAGGTGGGCTTTATTCTTCTCCCGTTTTAACTTCCATATTACCTATAGACCAGGAGCAAAGAATGGTAAAGCCGATGCTCTTTCCCGTATATTTTCTGAAGATGATAAAATTCCTGAACAGATCCATACCATTCTCCAACCTCAGAACTTCCTTTTATTACAGTCTGAACTTATGTCCAGAGTTAAAGAAGCTTCTTTTTCCACTAATATCTCCCCAAATCTGGAACCAAAGGATGGTTTTTTTTTTTTCAAGAATAAAATTTTTGTCCCTGAGACACTTCGTGTGGACGTTCTTCAGTTTGTTCATAGTCATCCTCTGTCTGGACATTTAGGTACAAAAAAGACTATTAATTTAGCCAAAAGACTTTTTTTCTGGCCCAGGATGAGTAAGGACTGTAGGCTGTTTGTCAGTTCTTGTGAGACGTGTGCTCGTTTTAAATCTTCTCATTGTCGACCCATGGGGCTTCTTCATCCGTTACCAGTCCCTGACAGGTTTTGGGGATCACTTTCAGTGGATTTTATTGTGGAATTACCTCCTTCTCAAGGCTTTAATACAATCTTTGTTGTGGTCGATCGTCTATCCAAGATGGCACACTTCATTCCCATGATTGGTACTCCTTCGGCTGCTTCTACTGCTGAGGTCTTTATTAAAGAGGTTATCAGACTACATGGGGTTCCGGATGAGATTGTTTCCGACAGAGGGGTACAATTTACGTCCAAGTTCTGGAAAGCACTCTGCCAGTCTCTGAAGATTAAACTTCTTTTTTCCACAGCCTTTCACCCTGAAACTAACGGACAAACAGAAAGAACGAATCAAACCCTTGAACAATATCTTCGTTGTTTCACTTCCTTCCTACAAGATGATTGGCATCAACTTCTCCCATTTGCCGAATTCTCTTACAATAACTCCGTGCACTCATCAACTAAGGAGACGCCTTTTTTCGCCAATTATGGTTTTCATCCTCAAGTTTTACCTAACCTTCCTAGAGAGGTGACACTGCCCGTACTTCAAGACCGACTTACATTTTTGTCCAGTAACCTTCAAAAGATCCGACAAGCTATGACTGTGTCACAAAGAAATTATAAATTTTTTGCCGACAAGAAGAGAAGAGGGAGTCCGGGTTTTAAAGTGGGGGAACAAGTGTGGTTATCCACCCAACATGTTAAATTAGACTGTCCTTCCAAGAAGTTGGGGCAAAAATTTCTTGGTCCGTTCCCCATCATGCAACAAATCAATAATGTGGCTTTTAAGCTGAAGTTACCTGCATCTTTCAAGATCCACCCAGTATTTCATGTATCTCTTCTCAAACCGGTTGTCAAGAACACGTTTCCTGGTCGTTCTTCTTCTCCTCCAATACCAGTAACCATTCAAGGAGTTGAAGAATTCGAAGTAGGTGCAATTTTGGATTCCAGGTATCACAGAGGTCAGTTACAATATCTAATACATTGGAAGGGTTATTCTCCTGAAGAGAGGTCTTGGGAACCAGCAAACAATGTTCATTCTCCTCGGTTTATTAAAATGTTTCACAAACGCTATCCTGCTAAGCCTGGGCCCGTCCAGAGGCCGCGCCTCGGGGGGGGGCAATGTCAGTCCCTTGGTACTGGCTTGCGCCCCGGCAAGAGGTCGCGGCGTGTGTGCGCACCGGCGCGGTTGCGTCGAGTTGTGCGCGCGTGCGTGGACGGAGGTTCGCGGGCGCGCGCACGTCTTTGACGCGCACGTTTTGACGCGCGCGCACGTTTTTGACGCGCGCGCACGTTTTTGACGCATGCGCACGGTGCGTAAAAGGACGCCGAGGCCTGCAAGTCACTGCGAAGTGATCTTGCCTCTGACACTAAGCGTTTTTGAATTCCACATTGCTGATCCACTGGTTTCCTGATTATTGGCCTGTTTTTGACTCTTCTCTTGGATTTCCCCTGGTACCGCTGATTCCGTTCCTGACCTACGCCTGGCTTTGACTACGTTTCCGCTTATCCCTGTTTGGCTACCTCGACTAGACTTTTTACAAGTGCCTATCCAACATCTATTACCGGCACCTCTGTTACTCTCCATCTGGACTTATTCCTGTCTCCACCCAGGCTCTAAGTTCCAGTGAGAGGCATAGGGGAGGCTATTATTTCGTCGGACCCATTACGGAGCCTGATATCTACTTATCACATTGCCAAAGACTAAAACACCTGTAGAATGTACAGAATGTGGCAGTGAGAGACATATCACGGCTTTGCACCCTGGCCCTGCTCCTGCTCCACAAGAGACCATAGAACCCGTGAAAGATCAGGGCAGGGAGCAACGAGAGACATGGATGTGCAGGGATAATTGATACCACAGGGAGAAGAGCTACTGACTTTACCATTGAGTCCTTCAATAAGAAAGTGCAGTTCCCACATCCTACCCTAATAGAATGTGACATGATACCCGACGACAAAACAGAGATCCCCTCTCCTGAAGTAGCCCATCATCACCGTCACCTTCGCTCAATTGCTCACCTAATTCCAGCTGTAGAGCCAGACACTTCTATCCTTCTACTTCTTGGGAGAGACATCCTGCAGGTACACAGCGTACCAGTGTACCAGCAAATCAATGGACCTTACAATGCCCCCTATGCACAGAGACTAGACCTGGGGTGGCTCATTGTAGGAGAGGTTTGTCTGGGAACAGGGCACCGGCCTGACAGCATTAGCACTTTAAGGACATCTGTGTTAACAAATGGACGCCCATCTTTTCTTAGTCCATGTTACAACAGCTTCATTGTCAAAGAAAAATTTGACAGCCCAACACAACACTGGAACTCTTCTATAGCATATGGCAAAGAAGAAGTCGGTTACAATATTGAGACAGACAATCTAGGGGTCGCAGTGTTCCAGAAAACTAAAGATGATGATAAGCAGACCCTCTCTATAGAGGATCAATCCTTCTTGCAGATTATTGATAGGGGGCCTACCAAGATGACAATCACAGTTGGGTGGCCCCCCTCCCCTTTGGCACACCCAGGCGTGCCTTGCCCTGCAACAGGGAGCAAGCCATGAAACATTTGCATTCACTTAGCAAAACACTGCAAAGAAAACCAGAAGTAAAAAGAGATTTCACTGAATTCATTGAAAGAATGTTAGTCAATGACCACGCCAAAGTAGCAGGACCACTTGAAACTGGTAAGGAATATTGGTATCTACCAATGTTTGGTGTTTACCATCCACACAAACCCAACCAGATCAGAGTAGTTTTTGACTCCAGCGCAGAGTATGACGGAGTTTCTTTAAATGATGTACTGTTACGTGGCCCCGACCTGAACAATACTTTGCTTGGTGTCCTTATGCGCTTCAGAAAAGAGCCCATCGCCTTTACAGCAGATGTGCAGCAAATGTTTTATTGCTTCCTTGTCAGAGAAGACCACAAAGACTTCCTGCGTTTTCTCTGGTACAAGGACAATGACATAGGCAAAGAAATTGTCGAGTACAGAATGAAGGTACACGTATTCGGCAACAGCCCTTCTCCTGCGGTCGCTATATACTGCATGCAAAAGACCGCCCTGAAAAATGCAGAGCGCTATGGGCAAGAAGCCAAACACTTCGTATTGAGACACTTCTACGTAGACGATGGCTTCTGCTAGCACACCTGAAGACGCTATCTCTACCCTCAGTAAGGCAAAACAAATGCTGGCAAAATCCAATCTGTGTCTTCACAAAATCGCTTCTAACAGCCAAAAGGTAATGGAAGCCTTCCCTGTAGCAGACAGAGCTAAGGACCTCAAAGACCTTTGCCTAGGTACAGATACTCTCCACTTGCAGAAAAGCTTAGGCCTATGTTGGGATTTAGAAGCAGATAATTTTGTTTTTCAAGTTTCCTCAGAGGAAAAACCCTTTACACGTAGAGGCATTTTATCCACCGTGAATAGCCTTTCCGATCCCTTAGGGTTTGTATCACCTGTGACAATAAGAGGCAAGGCCTTGGTTCGTGAACTGTCATCTGGTAAAAATGATTGGGATGCATTGCTTCCACAAGAGAAATTATGTAAGTGGGTTCAATGGAAAGAATCTTTGCAAGCATTAGAGCACCTAAAGATAGACAGATGTTATGTTCCCACATCTCTATCTACAGCTTGCAGAAAGGAGCTGTGCATTTTCTCAGATGCATCCACCACAGCTATAGGTGCAGTAGCTTACTTGAGAGTAATTGACGCAGAAAATGTAAACCATGTAGGATTTGTGATGGGAAAGTCCAAATTAAGCCCTAAACCAGCTCACACGATTCCTCGTTTAGAGTTGTGTGCAGCTGTACTCGCAGTCGAAATGTTTGAGCTAATCTCAAGTGAGTTAGACATTGACTTTAATGCCGTGAAATTCTTCACCGATAGTAAGACCGTCTTAGGGTACATTTGCAACATCACTAGGAGATTCTATCTGTATGTTTCTAACCGAGTGAATAGAATCAGGCAATCCACACACTCAGATCAGTGGTTCTATGTACCTACAGAGCATAACCCCGCAGACTTTGCCACTAGACCTACACAAGTAGCATGCCTACAGAACTCTATATGGTTCTCGGGCCCATCCCTTTTGTACCAATCACACTGTGAGAACATGAACACTGCTAAAGTGTACCTACTTGTAGAGCCCGAAGTTGACCCTGAAATCAGATCTGAAATTATAAGTTTAAGCACTAAAGCTTCTCAAGCCACTTTCCACTCACATTGCCTTGAGAGATTTTCTTCCTGGAAGGTACTAGTTAAAACCCTGGCCAAACTCATCCACGTCTCTAAAAGCTTCCAGAGGGAAACCCATAGTGGCCAGGTCAGAGGGTGGAAAAGTTTCCATGAGCTGGTTGATTTAGAAGAACTCTCTCAGGCAAAGTCTGTTATAATTTCTTCTGTCCAAACCAGACACTTCCAATCGGAGATTGACTGCATCTCAAAACAAAAGACATTCCCAAAACAAAGCCGTCTTAGAAAGCTTAGCCCCTTTTTAGACAAAAATGGGTTGCTCAGAGTAGGTGGACGTTTGTCTTTTGCTGAACTTTCAGAGGGAGAGAAACAGCCTATCATCATACCCCACGATCACCACATTGCTACACTGCTTGTTAGCTACTATCATGAACAAGTTGTCCATCAAGGGCGCCACATCACAGAGGGTGCAATCAGATCTGCAGGTTTCTGGATCCTTGGTGGCAAACGTTTGGTATCAGCAGTCATACACAAATGTGTCGCATGTTGCAAGCTGAGAGGGAAACTACAGAATCAAGAGATGGCAGAGCTACCAAAGGACAGAGTGGTTGCTGAACCACCTTTCACAAATGTAGGTTTAGATGTGTTCGGTCCTTGGTCAGTGTTAACCCGCCGCACCAGAGGAGGCAGTGCGGACAGCAAACGCTGGGCAGTTCTTTTCACTTGTCTGTCCACCAGAGCTGTACACATAGAGCTACTTGAAGCCATGTCAACCTCAAGCTTCATTAACGCTTTGAGGAGATTCTTCTCAGTTCGTGGCCCAGCAAAACTGCTCCGTTCTGACAGAGGAACAAACTTTGTGGGAGCTTGCAAGGAACTTGGAATTTGTGTTAGTGACCCACAGTCGAAAAACTTTCTACATGATAGAGGATGTACATGGCCCTTCAATCCTCCACACTCCTCTCACATGGGCGCTGTCTGGGAAAGACTTATAGGCATAGCCAGGCAAATCTTGGATGCTATGTTGTTACAAAATAAATCTGCTCACTTGACCCATGAAACTTTAGGTACCTTTATGGCAGAGGTTACAGCCATCATGAATGCCAGGCCTTTAGTCCCTGTATCTTCAGACCCGGATACACCTATGGTACTCACCCCAGCAATGTTCTTGACTCAAAAAATAAGCCATTTGTCTGCTCCCTCTTCAGAACTAAACACAACACAAGTTCACATGAAGCAGTGGAAACAAGTGCAATGCTTGGCAGACACCTTTTGGAAAAGATGGAAGATGGAGTATCTATCCACTTTGCAGTGCCGAAGAAAATGGACTGAGGATCGTCCAAACATAAAAGTGGGTAACGTTGTTCTGCTAAAAAATGACCAAGAAGGCAGGAATGCCTGGCCCGTGGGACTTGTTGTTAACACACTGCCAAGTAAAGACGGCAAGGTCAGAAAGGTGGAGGTCAGAATCACAAAAAATAGGAGTGCCAGAGTTTATCTTAGACCTATCACTGACACTATAATTCTAGTCTCAGATTAGTCAGGATTTCATTTTCTTGTTTCTATGTTTTCTGCATAGTGGTAGTTTATAAAAGTAGTGACATAATAAATTATGCCAGGCAGGGAGTGTTCTGCCCACATCTATTAATATGGGCATTCTGTAAGCTAAAATGTGAGGTTATGCTGACACCTAGTGGTAGTAGTGAGCAATAATGTTTAGTCAGATCAGGGTTACAGGATGGTGTAATTTCATGGGAGGATTTCAACCTTTGAACTGGGAACTTCCTGTCTTCCATTTTGTGAGTAGCCTGAAGAACAGCACATTACAAGAGCTCTTACTATTTCAGGACTAAATGGTGGAATTGTCCGTAAGTACTTTAACCTATGGATACATAGTGCTTAAGGTGCTGCTGTGTGATGTTATGTGTACTGATTTGTGCATTCTGTATTTGTTTATGTTGCAGTTTTACAGTAAAGTGTAATTCAACAAAGATCCTTACGGACTCCGGTCTCACGTGTCTTAATACTAGATTACTTATTGTTAGACTGTCTGACTAGCGTTATACAACTGCTCAATAATGCGAAGCAGAACATCATCACCAACATTTGGGGGGTACAACATCCCCTCATCGTGTGTGTGCAGAACCGTGAACAAAAATTTTCTGTTGCTAAGGGACCGTGCCGGGTCAACTGAGAACCAGCACCACTACTGCAGAGTGAGTAGTTTCCAGGTGTGCAGTGTATTTATTGGATAACTGTTAATTTTTGGCAAAGTTTTGACACCACACATTGCATACTGTGAACTTAAATTTTATTTCAATAAAAGTGTCATGTTAATGAGTAGGGGATATGAGGAGTTAACAATTCCCATGATGGGGAACTGTACCTGTACCCTGGGGGAGGGATGTGTTCCCTTGTGGGCTTATTTATCAAAAATTCAAATATCAGATTTGTGAAGTTTTAGATGTTCTTTTCTACTTTGAATGAATAATTTTTTTTAAAAACTAGAATGTTTGCTTATTTATTAAAAAAATCTGAATATAAAAAAATCAGTTACATACAATTATGGAAAAACACTTGATTAGCTTGAATTTGTGAGTTTACAAACTCCAAAAACTCAAATATGTGAGTTTACATGCTTCAAGAAACCTTGAATTTAAAAAAAATGGCTAGAATTTTGCCTAGGACAACTCCCACTGACTTCAATGTGAACTTGCAAGCTTGTAGATCCCGAAGTTTTATATTTTTATATTTTTTTTAAATCGTTTGAAAATATAGTTATAGTTTTTGTGCAAAACAATTTGAATCGTGGAAAAAATTTGGAATTTAAACCTTGATAAATCACCCCTGAAAGAACTTGGGTAAAATGACAGGTATCTCTTGTTAAAGAGCACTTCAAGTATGCTAGATAGTCAATGTGAGGTAGTCAAAGTAGCTTTGTGCTCCACCAAGGATTGTAGTGTGGGGTAATTCACTAGGGAATGCCAGACTGTGGGGACTCTATTTGCTAGGGATCAGTGAAATAGAGTAAATGTGGTGATATTTGCTGGGGGCAGACCCCTATAGTGTATGTATTATAAAATATGGATTTGGTGTTATTATTCTGTTATCTGTGGAGGTTAGTGTAAAGTTGTCTACATGTTTATATTTAACCTTTGACCTAGGCACATTCATAGGTATGCCTATAGAGTAGTTTGAACTACATTATATGGAATTGTGCAAATCAGAATATTACCATATTAACATGTATACAGTGAGTTTTAGAAAACGGTCATTTGTAACTGTTGGAATAGTATAAATATATGTCTTAATGATTTGCTCAGGATCAGTAATCTCTTTGTATTGCTGATCTACACAATTGTGTGTAATAAATCTAAATAAAAACTATTGGAATTTTCTTGGTCTCAGCTTTTGTTTATGCTTAAAAGTGAACATAAATCATTTATATTAAGACTGGATACAGAGCCTGGGAAAGGATAAATAAGGACTCACTAGTATTGGTGGCTGTTTAGCCTTTTCTGCTGTAACTGTGCCATTCTCTTTTAAGATTGTTATGGAGATAAATAAGACTGCTACTAATGCTTGGAGGAGGTCGTCCGGGGACTCTACTTTAAGTATAGCAACTACTGATGAGCACATTTTTTGCCAGCCATGAATTCGTGGCCAAATTCAGCCAACTGTAAAAAAAAAAATTGAAAAATATTGCTATACATCCATTTACTTTAATGCATTTGGAGCGAGGAAAGTTGACATGCGTAAAAAAAAATTCTGATGTCTATTGATCTTTCGTGTATTTTTTGTCGTTTCACAAATTTTTCACATTTTTGCTAATTTAAGTAATGGAAACAACCTAAATGTTTACAGGCCAAAATCTACCGCATGTTGCAAAATTCACCTAAATTACTATTCACTCTTTCAGTCCGCCTCAAATTTTGCCATGGACAGTAGAGAGTTTTGGGAAATCTTAAAATTGCTCTACAGCAAGTTTCTGCTTTAGTACTTCCAGACTATTACAAACAATTTACTCTATTTGGTCATGAATCTAATGGGCCTGCTGCTGGTGTTTTAGCTAAAAAATATCTATACTAAACTATAGGACTGTGGCCTTTTATAGCTAACAGTTAGATCCAGTTGCCAGACTCGTTTGTTCTAATCAGTGCTGTCACCTGTAAACTACACTGAATCAGGCATTGTTGTTATTGTCCCTCATGACTTTGCACAGAAGGCTGACACTCGTATGGTGCTCGTACCCCTTTTTTTATAAGAAGTGGGTGTTTTTGGAGGGCAAAAGTGTGTACAATACATAAAATACTTGCTTGCTCTGTGTTGTGCAACTGTCATCTGTGATGTTTGGCAAAGCTTTTACAATCATTAATATCTGCAGAAAAACTTTGAGATGTGATTGAATGATTTTTAGCTCATCTGTAAAGTTATTGACATGGTGGAGTCCATTCTGCTCATTAATGCATAACCGTACATCAGCAAATTATAGGTACTCAGTGGTAAGACAGATCTAGAATCCAGACTAGATCCTGATCATTTCAGAGCAGCAATAATACACTACTGTGCCTCACAACTGCAAGTCATCCCCATTCATAGTGGGCTGGGGGGAGCTTTCAACATATCATTTGTCTTAGAAATAAAATAAAATATATTGGCTTAATATAATATAAATTAGTGTGTGAAACAGATGAAAAGTTGGATATGGGAACTCCCAGCACCCTCACTTCTACCATTCAGCTCTGCTCTACCCAAGTCCTACACTCACACTGATATCACAGTAGGTAACCTCTTGCAATTGGTTCTCTTATTTGTGAGATGTAGAAGTTCACAAATACTGTAAGTGGCCCTCCCAGCATTTCATGACAGAAACAGTCTATGGGCCCCCAGCACTTCGTGACATAAACTCAAGACTTTCACAAAGAGACAGCATATGAGACCCCCATGACCAGTGGCATAACTTCGGATGCCAGGGCCCCCCTGCAAAAAAATTTCAGGGCCCCCTCTGCACAAAATAGTGGGAGAATTTCATGTATAATATCCCCAGGATTCATAGAAGGATGGCACAGTAGCGATTCCATGTATAAATACCCCAGAACTATATAAGGATGGCACAGTAGCAATTTCACATATAAATACCCTCGAATTATAGAAGGCCTGTAAAAATGGTGGTTGACTTGATCCCAATGTTATTAATAGGGAAAGGTAAATATATTTTATCCAGAAAAGGTGGCAACTCTACTCACAGCATAAAGACATACAGGAGAGAACATGGAAGGGGCCCCTGCACAGATTGCTCTATAGGGGCCCCAGTTTAAATCATTTGATCATACCAGCTACAGTCTAGTTCAGTCTTGTTAGAATAAAGCCAAACTTATACCCACCTAAGGGCTCCTCCCACTGACTGCCCCAGCATGCACTGCCACCCTAGCCTGCCCCTCCCAGCATGCATGGCCAGTCTATCCTACCAGCTCCCAGCATGCACTGCCACCCTATCCTACCTCCTCCCAGCATGCATTGCATGTCACACTGTGCGCCTCACAGATCCTGTGGAAACGCTGGTTGGAGTTGCACAGATGGCGCAGGCAGTATGACAAGCAGCTCAATGAACATGAGTGGCCCACACGGAATGGGCACGGCAGTCCTAGCGCGAAGGCACAGAGCCCCCAGGAAAGAGTTAGGACTATTTTACAGAATACATTATATAGCACAAATAGACTTGACCATGTAAACTGCTCCAGTTATTAAAAATGTCCATTGTATGCAAGTTATTCTATTCACATTGTAAAAGAACATCCTAATGCTTGTGACAGCCCTATGCTTCTCTTACTGTTAGTGATATGAAGGTCCAGTGCAGTACAATTAGAGATTAGCCATAAATCTACCACTTGAAAAGTAAAATGCCTTACCTTCTTCTGCTTCACAAAATTTCTGCAATATGGCGTTTAAAAGGAAAAAAAAGAAGAAAGAAACAGATGAAAAGTTGGATATGGGAACTCCCAGCACCCTCACTTCTACCATTCAGCTCTGCTCTACCCAAGTCCTACACTCACACTGATATCACAGTAGGTAACCTCTTGCAATTGGTTCTCTTATTTGTGAGATGTAGAAGTTCACAAATACTGTAAGTGGCCCTCCCAGCATTTCATGACAGAAACAGTCTATGGGCCCCCAGCACTTCGTGACATAAACTCAAGACTTTCACAAAGAGACAGCATATGAGACCCCCATGACCAGTGGCATAACTTCGGATGCCAGGGCCCCCCTGCAAAAAAATTTCAGGGCCCCCTCTGCACAAAATAGTGGGAGAATTTCATGTATAATATCCCCAGGATTCATAGAAGGATGGCACAGTAGCGATTCCATGTATAAATACCCCAGAACTATATAAGGATGGCACAGTAGCAATTTCACATATAAATACCCTCGAATTATAGAAGGCCTGTAAAAATGGTGGTTGACTTGATCCCAATGTTATTAATAGGGAAAGGTAAATATATTTTATCCAGAAAAGGTGGCAACTCTACTCACAGCATAAAGACATACAGGAGAGAACATGGAAGGGGCCCCTGCACAGATTGCTCTATAGGGGCCCCAGTTTAAATCATTTGATCATACCAGCTACAGTCTAGTTCAGTCTTGTTAGAATAAAGCCAAACTTATACCCACCTAAGGGCTCCTCCCACTGACTGCCCCAGCATGCACTGCCACCCTAGCCTGCCCCTCCCAGCATGCATGGCCAGTCTATCCTACCAGCTCCCAGCATGCACTGCCACCCTATCCTACCTCCTCCCAGCATGCATTGCATGTCACACTGTGCGCCTCACAGATCCTGTGGAAACGCTGGTTGGAGTTGCACAGATGGCGCAGGCAGTATGACAAGCAGCTCAATGAACATGAGTGGCCCACACGGAATGGGCACGGCAGTCCTAGCGCGAAGGCACAGAGCCCCCAGGAAAGAGTTAGGACTATTTTACAGAATACATTATATAGCACAAATAGACTTGACCATGTAAACTGCTCCAGTTATTAAAAATGTCCATTGTATGCAAGTTATTCTATTCACATTGTAAAAGAACATCCTAATGCTTGTGACAGCCCTATGCTTCTCTTACTGTTAGTGATATGAAGGTCCAGTGCAGTACAATTAGAGATTAGCCATAAATCTACCACTTGAAAAGTAAAATGCCTTACCTTCTTCTGCTTCACAAAATTTCTGCAATATGGCGTTTAAAAGGAAAAAAAAGAAGAAAGAAACAGATGAAAAGTTGGATATGGGAACTCCCAGCACCCTCACTTCTACCATTCAGCTCTGCTCTACCCAAGTCCTACACTCACACTGATATCACAGTAGGTAACCTCTTGCAATTGGTTCTCTTATTTGTGAGATGTAGAAGTTCACAAATACTGTAAGTGGCCCTCCCAGCATTTCATGACAGAAACAGTCTATGGGCCCCCAGCACTTCGTGACATAAACTCAAGACTTTCACAAAGAGACAGCATATGAGACCCCCATGACCAGTGGCATAACTTCGGATGCCAGGGCCCCCCTGCAAAAAAATTTCAGGGCCCCCTCTGCACAAAATAGTGGGAGAATTTCATGTATAATATCCCCAGGATTCATAGAAGGATGGCACAGTAGCGATTCCATGTATAAATACCCCAGAACTATATAAGGATGGCACAGTAGCAATTTCACATATAAATACCCTCGAATTATAGAAGGCCTGTAAAAATGGTGGTTGACTTGATCCCAATGTTATTAATAGGGAAAGGTAAATATATTTTATCCAGAAAAGGTGGCAACTCTACTCACAGCATAAAGACATACAGGAGAGAACATGGAAGGGGCCCCTGCACAGATTGCTCTATAGGGGCCCCAGTTTAAATCATTTGATCATACCAGCTACAGTCTAGTTCAGTCTTGTTAGAATAAAGCCAAACTTATACCCACCTAAGGGCTCCTCCCACTGACTGCCCCAGCATGCACTGCCACCCTAGCCTGCCCCTCCCAGCATGCATGGCCAGTCTATCCTACCAGCTCCCAGCATGCACTGCCACCCTATCCTACCTCCTCCCAGCATGCATTGCATGTCACACTGTGCGCCTCACAGATCCTGTGGAAACGCTGGTTGGAGTTGCACAGATGGCGCAGGCAGTATGACAAGCAGCTCAATGAACATGAGTGGCCCACACGGAATGGGCACGGCAGTCCTAGCGCGAAGGCACAGAGCCCCCAGGAAAGAGTTAGGACTATTTTACAGAATACATTATATAGCACAAATAGACTTGACCATGTAAACTGCTCCAGTTATTAAAAATGTCCATTGTATGCAAGTTATTCTATTCACATTGTAAAAGAACATCCTAATGCTTGTGACAGCCCTATGCTTCTCTTACTGTTAGTGATATGAAGGTCCAGTGCAGTACAATTAGAGATTAGCCATAAATCTACCACTTGAAAAGTAAAATGCCTTACCTTCTTCTGCTTCACAAAATTTCTGCAATATGGCGTTTAAAAGGAAAAAAAAGAAGAAAGAAATTATTCCATGTTCCTTCCTTGCAGCCTAGACGAGACTGTGGAGTCTTTACAAAGGGCTACGCCTTTAAGGAGTGTAAAGTGTCTGTTGCACAGAAGGAAAGGGGGGGGGGGCACGCGATTCAATGCTCAACAGAGGCAGCTCCCTCACACATCAGCAGGGAAGAATGCTATATTATGCTAAGTACTAGCCGCCCAGCAGCAGGACAAACTGGGAAATGAAGTTCCCTATGCGATATTTTATCAGGCTGGAGGAACAGGGAGGAACTTCCAGGCGCCCCGTGTGATACTTACATGAACCGCTCTGCTCGGGGCTGTGTGTAAAATTAAAGCGACGCGCCAACCAAAACGTATTTAATGATTGGCCAAAGGCGGCAGTCTGCCTCTGCGCATTGAGGCAAGTTTGTCTGGCTGGTACTGCTGCGCCTGCGCATACTACTGAGGAAGCAGGCCCCACCGGGCCCCCTGTACCCCCAGGCCCCCCGCAATTGCGGGGTCTGCTTCCTCGGTAGTTACGCCACTGCCCATGACAGAGTACATGCAGCCCAAGCATTATAAAACAGACAGACCTCTGGGTAATTAATTTTTAAATGAATTGTATAAAAACAATCCAGAGACAAACAAGAACACATTTTTTATAAAAAATAAAACTGGCTAAAAAGATAGGTTGTACAAAATAAAAACTAGTGATGGGCGAATTTATTTGCCAGGCGCAAATTCGCGGCGAATTTGCGCGATTCGCGTCAGGCGAATAAATTCGCAAAACACCCGCGAAAATTCGCGGAAAAAATTCGCAGGCGTCAAAATTGGTTTTTCCGAAAAAAAGGACGCCGGTGTAAAAAACGGGCGCCGGCGTCAAAAAAGGGCGCCGGTGTCGAAAAAACGGGCGCCGGCGTCAAAAACGAGACGCCGGTGCCGTTTCGCGAATTTATCGCCGTTTCGCAAATTACGTGCGAAATTCGCGAATTTTCCGGCGCAAATTCGCCCATCACTAATAAAAACTGTTTTGAATACAGTTAGTTACCCAAAAATATAATCTAACAATGCTGGATTCAACATTACACTTTTGGCTAAGTATTTTTTATTTTGCACAGCCTATTATTTTTTAGACAGTTACATTTTTACAATAAACTGCTTCTTTAAGATAAGATTAGGTCATAGTACTCACCAGCACACCCTGACCCTTAGAATTATGGTTCTGCCTGGTGCTTAATGTCTCCCGAGGGATGGGAATCCCCCAATTTGTAGCAAATAGATTGGAAACTGGCACAACAAAGCTTTAACAAGTGGGATAAATCCTGTATGTTTAGTAATTGCAAGTGATGTAACATTTCGGGGAAGCCCCTTCATCAGATGTACTAGGGAGTGAGGCAGTGCAATTCTTATAGGGTAACACCAGTGACATCATCAAAATTAACATATAACATTGATGCAAAAAACTTGATACAAAAAAACCACACCACAAGTTTGAAATGAATTAATCAATGTGAGTGAAAAGAGTGAATTTACACCCCCTGGTAATTTTTCATCCACTCATGTCTTTGGCGCATCGATAATGATGGATTTGGAAAGGAGTTTGTACAGTAACAATAACAAAACATGGAAATGGAGTAATAGATCTTACCCTGAAAAAATGGCTTTCAAATCTTTACAGTCAAACTCTTCCATCATCATTACACAGGCGGATAAGTGAGGTGGAACAAAAATGATTATAATATGCGCCTCAATGAAGCTTTATTACCATTCCCCTCGATTGCTAACCAAATTACCAATGATATAGAGGAATATTTCTTAAATTACTTAGATGATGCTTTATCATCAGCTCTGATATGGACAGCCCATAAGGCTGTAATACGAGGCCCATTTATCAGATTAGGCTCTAAACATAAAAGAAATTGTTCAGGAAAAAATAGAGAAAATCACCCAGGAAATTAAACAAACCAAAATCCCACATAAACAAAATCTCACCCCACAACTTACACAACAACTTCAACACCTCTGGTCAACCCTTACCAACCTATTAATGGAAGAAGCTGATAAATCCATTAGATGGGCCAGACACAAATTAATCAGACCAGGAGCTACATAACAATAGTTTCACAGCAGAGGAAATATCTTGGGCGATTAAACATATAAAGGCAAAATCTAGCCCGGGCCCTGATGGCTTCCCACCAAGCTACAGTACTATAAAAAATTTGCCCCACAATTGATACCGTTTAAATAACAGTATTTAATGAAATGTTAAAAGGACATGCCTGCCCCCCGGAAATGCTAGACGCTAATATCGGCTTAATCCTCAAGCCCAACAAAGATCACACAGATCCATAAAACTTCAGACCCATTTCAATTATAAATGTGGACATCAGAATATTATCCAAGATATTGGCAGCTAGATTGACTTCTAATATCCATATCATTTACAGTAGGGGGTACATTATCCCTTATAATACATGAGTGATACTCAGAGTTCCCTGTATAACTCAGCCTGCAGCCTTGTGTCTTTATATGGTCACAGAACAACCCCTCAGTGACTTCTAATATCCTTATCATTTACAGTAGGGGGTACATTATCCCTTATAATACATGAGTGATACTCAGAGTTCCCTGTATAACTCAGCCTGCAGCCTTGTGTCTTTATATGGTCACAGAACAACCCCTCAGTGACTTCTAATATCCCTATAATAAACAGTAAAGGTACATTACAATATAAATTAATTTTTAATGAATGCAGTTAAATGCAAAGTCTCATGACCTGACCTCACAAAACAAACAAAAATAAACTGAACAAAGCCCATCTGTCTCAACTTACAGGTGTTAAGCTTGTTTTAGTTCCTCCAGAAAAAATCAGTCAGATTCTGTTGTATTAATAATAAGTAAGAAAGAAAACATGCCATAAACATAAGATTTGATAAAGTGCTGGGGGTGCTGGCACCCAAGTGCATTATATACAGGGAGAGACTGGGGGTGCTGGCACCTGAGTGCATTATGTATGGTAAGAAGCAGGGAGTCCTGAAACCTAAGCACAGAATAGGGAAAAATAACATAAGCTTTCAAAGCACAATGTGCTCAGTAAGAAACACTGGTTATTCATACCCATATAATGACAAAATAGTAGGAACTTGCACCCATGTACTAATATTACTTCGAGGAGTTGGAGTGCAGCAATATATGGGGAGAATAAGAGGAAGCCGTATGGGTGCAGCCTTACTGTGATTTGTGCCTCTCCTGTTGTCTGTCCAGCTACATCTGTCTGTGCAAGTCCTGCTCTGAGATTTCTTCCGAAAGTTTCTTGCTCCCTCCCCCGACTCCGTGCGGCAGCAGCATATTCATTAGAGCTGGATGTAATGAAGCCCCACCCACAGGCTGCCTATTGTTGTGCCCTTCTGTTTTTCTTGCCTTCCTTCAAGGCAACAGAGGGAGGGAGGTGCCTGGGAGGGGGAAATACTGTTCAAACACTGAGTGAAAGTGAAATCTGAGCGGCCCACTTGAACAAGAAGTAGAGCGGCCCCTCTGGAATTTGCCCAAACAGGGAGATTGCCAGTCCGGGCCTGTTTGAGGGATATCAAGATTTTTTGACCTGTAAGTCATTATTGCTTCTATTGAATATATCTATCCATGAAACTAAATTTAATTCTAATTAACTATAACTTATTACATGAATACACGTCATAGTGTAAATAATAAAAAACTATATAACCGTATTCACGGACGGATTGCACGTCACTTCTATCAAACTTTGAGTCACCTTTGATTAATAATTAAGCTATTGTCCCTTGAACCTTATCAAAACAGAAATGTTTTTGTAATGCATTTAATTAAAAAGTAAGAGTTTGCAATACAGATTTTTCTATCTCTTAACATGTTAAGGCAAAAATTACTTTGGCAGACTTCTTATATAAATATATTTAATCATTGTTTTTCAGTATACAATTTCAGAAATTAGAAAAATTGTAACTAAAACATAGGACAGATATTTTATGCTATTTGGTAAAAGTTTGGAGCCAACAATGTTTGCGATTATTAAAACATTTACATTTAATATTATTACCCTGCGGCTCTTCTCTTTCTTTCCCACATAGAAATATTGTAATGGTTATTGTTAAAAAACTAAATAGGGGATGTTTAAAAAGTCAGAACTTTAAATTAAATTGTATTACTTGTGCTTCAAATTGATTCGTTGATGTAACCTTCTCTTCTCCACCACCAGTTTTTGATCTTTTTTTCTCTATATCACTCAGTTTATCTTTAGTACGCCTAGAAATGTAAAATACAATTACATTTGTGTAAAATGACATCAATACATTCACCAAAGTAGATGTCTGCAAGTATGGCAGTACTATACAGTAACAATGTAAACGAAAAAATATTTTAACATTGTCAACTAGACAAACTGATACGTAATTTTGACAGCTGAACAAAGAATCCGCACACTGGAGGACAAACTGGAAAAAACACAAAAAACACTCTGTTGATAATTTTATTGCTATGACCTCGTTATATGGAAAGATAAGGCTATTTCAAATAGAATGAGGTTTATTGAGTTTAACAAAGAACATATAATGGTTTTGCTTTGGGAAAAACAGTCAATGTGACACCGAAGTGTAACCTGAGGCTTTGCCAAAGACACTCCTCTTTTCACAAGCTTTTATAGATTAAAATGGGAGTACACATACATACGTTATATAACTTGAACCCAAAACGTTGGAAGAGGACTGGATGTTCTTAACTACAGATATTGCACTGAAAATAGTTTCCCGCTTACAACTGTCCCTCAGTCTTGCAGTTCTTTATCTGTTAAAAACAGACACAGGGAGGAACTCAGCAAAAGAAGAAAACACTTCTGTACAAAGGGGCCTCATTTAGTATCTGCTGACACTCTGAATTCTGTCAGTAACTTACAAAGTGGACTCTCATCACTGGGTGTCATTAATAAGAGAAATAATAAATGGGGAACATCACCCCTCCCTTCACCTTTCCTGCCTTGGGCATGTGGTAATTGCTGAGTCAGAATGATAGGGGCATTTGTTATTAGACTTTATTATTCTTACACTCTGACACATAACCATTTGTCCGTCATTGGAATAGGCTGTTCTCATATAAATGTGGTCATATAAAAATATATTATCATATCCTCTCTTGAAACACAGAAATGCATTTCATATTACCCCGTCGTTAGCATTTTAAGGGTACTGAGAGGAACCCTGAGAACAAGGGAGGGTTTGTCATAATGAAAACAGTGGTCTTGTGAGTTACAGTTAAACATCATGGCAGAACCAGTCACAGAAGTGAAAACTTCAAACTGAGATCAGATAAGAAAAACAGGAGGCTAAATAAATGACAAGACCTTACTGGTCACCTGTGATGTCACATCCTTATACACATGTATTAAACATAAGATGGGGATTAAATCTGTATATGATTTACTTGAGAGTGAAAGCAATTACGATATTGATTACAGAACATTTTTGACAGATCTGCTACAATTCTGTTATACTTATAATTATTTTGTTTTTAATGGCACCTGTAGGTACAAGGAACTTCTTTTATTTAAAACCGGATTGCTGTGTTCCTCCAGAAACAAAGTTTCACGAGGACGGGGAAAACAGAAAAGATTATATAGTGTAGTATCTCAGTGTAAAAGTATCTCACCCTTTGTGAGTTAAGTGCCTTAATTATTTAACACCTCAAGGAAGAAGCCTTTCAGGTGAAACGCGTTAGCGAGACCACACTGTGAGTTGCAATAGCAATAGTGGATACAGCAACAAAATCATTAAGAAAGGTCGATCTAGAGCCTTCAGAACCCCAGGATCTGACACTTTGAATTCAAAGAGAAAAGCAAATCAGGAAACTGTGAGAATCATTACTACCTATTGTAATCAGTGGGATAACATTAAAACTATCCTAAGAAAACAATGGCACATACTACAGACTGATTCTAAATTGTGTGCATATATAGGATTGTTAATCAATAAAATGAAAGACACGACCGCTCCAGCTCCCCAATACTCCCGTCGTCCAGGTTCTCAGTCGACAGTATCCCCACTGTAAGTATAACAAAAACTCCGCAGACAGACGGCACTTCTGGATAGATTTATTTGGAAAGGCTGCTGTATACCGCCTAACGCGTTTCGGGATTGTGTCCCTTAATCAAAGGCTGTGTGGTGGTTATGAATACCATTGACTATATAGCAGAAGCTAAAAGACAGTTGAATGACATAGAAACCTACACTTATCTCCCTTCAAACCCACAAGACAGTTTTATGATAGCCATTGAACAACTGGTGTCATATGGTATATCTTTAGGAGTGGTGGATACACGAGATTGGGATTATTTAGTGAGGCGGACACCTACCATCCCTATTTTCCACCATCTCCCCAAGATACATAAATCCATTCATACACCAGAAGGCAGACCCATAGTAGCCAGTATTGGATCGGCGAATGAGGGGCTCTCAGACTGGTTGGACCTGAACTTGAAACCCCTAGTTTCAACCCTGGGATCTTACATTAGAGACACAGGACACCTTATTGAAAAATTGTCAAATCTCACCTGGCGGGACTCCTATTATTGGGTTTCTATGGATGTTAAGTCTTTATATTCTATGATCCCACATGATATGTGCATAAAAGCGATCTCGGATACACTGAACGAATCACACAAATTCACACACGATTTTACTAATTCCAATTTATTAGTTCTAGAATTTTTATTAACTCAAAAAAAATTTCACTTCGATGGGGGTTACTACCTCCAGAGACATGGCACTCCCATGGGGGCATCTTCATGTGACATGTTGTTTCGAAGTCACTTTGGTAAGAAAATAATCAAATCAATCCAATCACCCATCAGGTATTTTTCCTTGTGATTCGTGTACTATCTGTCCTTTTATTAAAAATATTAGAGAGATAAAAGACAGATTTGGAAAAATACACTATATTACACAATGGAATAACTGCAACACAATTGTCTGTTTGTTATCTGGCAGTGATTGTTTGTTAGTAGGTGCTGTAAAACCGATATTTAGTTCCTAAAAAAGAGCCTGGTAAGTTTAGGTTAATACATCACCTATCCTACCCAAAAGGTGAATCCGTTAATGATGAGATTAGTAAGGCGGATGCTTCGGTGTCTTATGCCCCATTTGATCGAGCAATTGCATTGGTTAGGCAGATGGGCACTCCTTGCTAAGACTGGAATTGAATCAGTGTTCTGACTCCTGCCAATCCACAAAGAATGTTTCAATCCATTGGGGTGCTTTTTTGAAGACTGTTTTTACTATGATATGTGCCTACCAATGGTTTGCTCAATCTCTTGCTTCTATTTCAAGATTTTTAGTTTTTTCCTGGAGTGGGTCGTTAGAAGTGAGTCAGGCTCCCGTTCAGTAACCCACTACCTGAATGACTTCTTATTGGTAAGCCCATCATCCAACAACATTTGCCCATGCCTGCTATCCACCTTTTTATTTTTTTTTACTCCTAAATTTGGTGTCCCTCTCGCTGATTACCTACAGTAGTTTTGACATTTCTCAGCATTGAGATCAACACCATGGAGATGGAGTTCCGTCTTTCGAGTGAAAAAATTCTTAAGTTGCTGGCCTTAGTTGAACAAGTCAAGGCTGCATCTAAAGTTACATTGAAAAAGCTTCAATCCTTATTAGGCTTACTGGTATTTGCATGCAGAATCATGCTTATGGGGAGGGTTTTTTCCTGTAGGTTGTCACTGGCCACAAAAGGGGACAAATCCCCCATCACTTTCTTATTATCATTCGGTAGTACTAGTGTACAATGGGAGGTCTTGCTGGATGAGCCCTGAAGTACCTAATAGTGACTTATCCCTGTTTACTGATACAGCAGGTTCAGTGGGTTTTGGGGCCATCGTAGGCGACCAGTGGTGTTTTGGGGCCTGGCCAGAGTACTGGGCAGAGTCTGGGCTTTGCAGGAATCTGACCCTACTTGAGCTATTCCCTATTGTGGTGGCGGTTGAACTGTGGGGTGCTGTCATGGCAAATAAAAAAGTATGTTTCTGGATGGATAGCATGAGCGTTGTCTTTTCAATTAACAATTTGACTTCTTCTTCTTTACCTGTTTTAGCTCTATTGCGCCAGCTGGTCCTGCTTTATTTAACGCACATCGGGTTTCACACTAAGCATGTGCCAGGGGTCTTCAATGCAGCTGCTGATGCTCTCTCATTCACAGTGGCTGAGATTCAGAGAGTTAGTCCGAGAGGCAGGAATGCCCAACTTCCTTGTGGGAGATAGTGGAACGCAGCTTATGAGCCTGGTATGAACTTTGTGCCACCTTCTATATGGGTTGCGCATCATAAGTCTTGGGTAGAGTGGGTATCTTTGTTCCCACATGGCACCCCTTGGACATCTGAGAACTGTTTTCAGGTTGTAGTTGATTATATGTTGCAGCTTCGGAGTCGAGGCCACTCTGTGGCAGTCACTAGAATATATTTATCGGCCTTAGCTTTCTTGTTAAAACTTACGGGGGTGGAAGATGTCACAAAAAGGTTCCCCATACTCCAGACCATGAAGGTCTGGAGATGGAGCTATGTCTGAAAAGAGTCCAGGAGGCCAGTGTCCTTTGCACTATTGCAAAGGCTTTTGTTAATATTGCCTGCAGTCTGTAAGTCCTCCTACGAGGTCTCTCTATTCAGAACAGATTTTGTACTACCATTTATTGCATTGTTGCGAGTCAGTGAGTTAGTCCCGCCCAGCAAAGTAAAAAAACAGGGGTTTTTTAGCAGCTGATGTCCTATGCCACAAAGCCAAGATTCCCTTGTGAATTAGGAGGTCAAAGACAGATGTTTTAGGCCAAGGGTGTTGGATCCCAGCCCAGCCATGTCCATTTACCATAGTACCATGTGGTTCTTTATACCTTAGCTTTAAGAGTAGTCGGTTGCACAGAAATCACGCATGTCTCCTCAGTCTTTAGATGAGACAGGACAATCAGATAACAATACAGATAGAACAATGAATAGTAGTGTATATTCAGAAAGTGAAATAACATTACCTGCTATTGAAAATAATTATGTTACTGAGCCAAAATACATAGTCTGTAAGCGGCATCGCAATAGAAAAATTAGAGAAGCATGTTTTAGGCTCTTTTCTTTCTGCAGATGCTGTTTGTAAAAAGTCACACAAGATCAGATTGTGGGAAAGTCAGCCAAAAGAGGGAATAATACCATTTGGCAATATATTATTGTCATCCACAATAGTTATGAGTGGATCCAATTTTAGAAGTGTCTAACATGTTTAAGCTTATGGGTGTAAATGCCATCGGAAAGTCAACACATTACCAGAATCAAAAGTTATATATATTTCCTACTGTAAAATTTCCCTGGAATTTGCAGCGTAACAGAATTATTAGACAAGATAAAAGATGTGGCTGTATACATAGCTGGAGATGGGCCATGCAACAGCACAGGCTTTTCTGCAAAGTTTTTTGGACCCAGTGTCAAAATATATAATTGATTTTTGGGTTGAGCAAGTGCAACCAGATATTTCTTCTGTATTGCTCAAAAAAAATTGCTTTTCAAAAGCTGTTAGTAAAACTCTTACAGGAGGCATTAATGTGAACATGATGTGCACTGATAGACACAAGTCTATACGTAAGTTGATGCATGTTTCCTACAGAAAATTCATACATGAGTTTGATGAGTCCATAGGCAACAAAATTAATATCACAAGTAAAAAAAGACATATAAAGAGCTTTCACAATGGATTGCCCCTATAAAAAACACTTATGGTGGTGCACAAGTACATGCAAATGAGAATCCTGAATTATTGCTAGAGAAATGGAACTCTTTAATGCACCAGGTTGTCAACAAGCATGCATGGGATACTGCGAAACTGGACCATCACTGTGATCATGACGATACTGATAATCCAAGTCATCACATCAAATGGATAAAAAGGGATAGTATAGCACATGTAACATTGCACAATATAGTTCAAAATAAGAACTTGCTGAAAGATTTAAGACATTTGTCACATTTCTGCTATACAGGAAATCTTAAAACATTTCACAGTACCGTATTGAAAAATTGATGAAACCACAACCATTATTTTTACGATGGGATGCTATGTAGAGCACAGCTGGCCATTTTAGACCATCAGTTCAACATCAACCATGGACAAGCATTGGTAAAAAAAAACGTGTGATGATGGTGACCCTTTGGGAGCACCACGACACAAACTTGAATTTAGCAAGGCTATAAAGAATCGGGTGGTAAATAGGGATGGGCAAATTTTCTCGCCTTGTTTCTCTGCGGAAATGACGCCCATAGACTTTAATGGTCGTCGCGACATTTCACCGGAGGCAAATTTTTAACGAAATGGGTCAAATTCGCCCATCCTTAGTGGTAAAGGCAGTGTATCAAGAAACAAGTTAAATGTTCATGTGCGACATAATTCGAGATGTAGTCGAATGTGCATCATGTCGCCTCAAAATACCCACTATTGACAATCACCGTAAGCTACCTCCAAATATTGCACCTTTACAAAAACCAGACAAAGCTTCAATGGTGGCCAAGCATCTACAGTATCTAGATTTTCCTATTGAACTGAAATGTACATGAACACCTCTCAGTACAGTAGTTTTAGTAGTAGGTGTGTTCATTACCGTATGCCATCCTAATAGGCTTGCACTGAAGATTAAATTTGAGGATGCACTTGCTCAACCTGGAAAGTCAAAAATGCACCAGACTGCAACATTTTACCTATGATAGTGTTTTACTTTTGTACAGCCTAATAATAACATCACTTTGTATTGTGTTATGCAATAAATGAATTACATTTTTCAAATAAATGTTTTTTTTGTTGACTCAAGACGGTTTTTATTGATAACATTGCAAAGCAAATATTACATTTTGTTCATTACTAATTTCTCATTTGTTGGAAAGGGGAAAAAGAGAATCAAGCCAAACTCTAATTATCCCTCTGGGTGTCACCAATACTAAAAATCCAATGTCATGTCAGTAGCATCAATATCCTCTGCATAAAAGAAACCAGTATATTTTCCCTTTGGGTCAGGGAATGTGAATCGTACAATTTGAACAATACAAGATGGGATCAGCAGGCGATACTTCGGCCCTAGAAAGCCATGGACCAAAACCGTAAACGATCTATAAGCTGCTTTGTGAAGAAACCTAAATAAAAAAAATGAATTACAATTTATATTTTTTAACATATTATTTTATACATTTCAATAACTAGCTTACATGTACATAGTGGACAACCTTAACTCATTTAAATAACAGTGATTTGTTACCCAGTCTTTCCAACGCATCCGTTTAGGGGGTCAGTGATTTTTACAAAGCACAGTGAGAGGTTTATTGATCAACACTAGAGACAGAAATCACCTTTTGTTTTCTAACTTGTCAGTGACCACTGAAATGTAAAAGCTGATTGTTTGCCAATGGGTTGTCTCTATTTATGCCAGTTTGAAATACAATCTCCTTTTGTACAACTTATTTCACAACCACAAAAAATGGCAACTTTTCAAAATAGTTTGTGATATTTAACATACCGGTGCTTGTGTTCTTTAAACTGACTTGCTGAAACTTTGTTATGGAATCAAATCATCAATGTTAACATATCCTCACACAGTATTATCTCTTTTACAGCTGGTTAATGCAGGAGATGTCTTCACTGAGGTGTTATTTTAGATCATCAAGCTCATGACAACATATAGATTCAGTGAATGTAGGCATAGAGACACATAAACTGCAAACACACCAGTTTGTGTTGCCAATCCTGGAGTTTTTAACATTTTCATCAAGAATGTTGGACCCAATAGGCCATACAGCAGTGATCCCCATCCAGTGGCTCATGAGTAACATGTTGCTCACCAACATCTTGGATGTTTCTCCCAGTGGCCTCAAAGCAGGTGCTTATTTTTTCATTTCTGGCTTGGAGGCAAGTTTTGGTTGTATAAAAACATGATCTACTGCAAAACAGAATCTCCTGTAAGATTTCAGTTTACATAGGAACTACCAAATAGACAATCACAGCCCATGTTTGGCACCCCCAGTTATTTTCATGCTTGTGTTGATCCCAGCTAATTAAACCCTTAAACCATTCACACCCCAAAATTATGTAATAAACAATATGGTTTAATCACAAATGCAGCCATTTAATATATGTCATTTTTTAGATATTTATACGTTTCCTGATTTGTGTTTTAATTCCCTCTCTCTCCTGCTCACAAGGTTCTGACATTTATATTTCAGTGCTGATATTAGCTCATTCCCTTAGGACTTGTATTTGTGACCTACGATTAAAAAAGATCACAAACAGACTTTGTCTTAAAATTCTCACTTGAAAATAATATTTAAGCGCCTGCCGAAAGTATAACTTGGCTCTGCTGTTGGAGACTGACATTATGGGAGGCTGCTACTGTACCTGTCTATTTCCACTGAAAGAAACATGCTAACGCTGATAATATTGCTGCTTGTGGTATCAGAGGTATCAGCGGCATCCGGCAATCAGATCAATTCCAGACATGGGTGCACTTTAAGAGGTCACAAATATCCAGTCAAATTTAAATCTGGGGACTTTGTTATTGCAGCTTTTATATGGTTAAGTGAATATATGGATTTACAGCAGCATACATATAAATCATATCCATCTGAATATTCATGTACACAGTAAGTACTTGTCTCTGTGTTATTTACTGAGATGTGATGTACAGAAGCTACAGTATACATTAGCCCTGCTCTGATTACATTCATTTATAGGGAAAGGTTTCTCCACCAATAGCACTACCTGTCTTTCACATTTTCTTGGCTTACCACATATTAAGAGGGTTATTTATTAAAATGTAAATGTTAAAATCTTGAAAAACTTTAAAACCTCAAATTTTTTGAGATTTATTGTAGTCTCCTGATGCTGCAAAATTACTGAATCTGAAAAGCCCCCATCTCAGACCTGTAGAGGTCCTGTATAGGTAAATTTGAAATTTCTGTGGTCTGAGCTGGGTTTAGCTCAAAAATCTTAGTTTTTCAGGTTTTTCGGGCAAAAAAACTTGAAAATTTTTATTGATTTGGGGAAAAAGCCCCAAAAAATTTGAGCAATTTGGGATAAAGCCCAAAAAAAAGTTATTCGGGTTTTTCATGAGTATAGCAAAACTTGAAGAAAGTCTCCATAAAGTAGAATTATTACTCCCCACATTAGGGATGTGGCCCAGGTGCACTGACCGAAGTCCTCAGCATAGGGAGCGGATAAACCGAAAAGTATTATGGGGCAGGTACTCAAATGAAGGCAATCTTCCGCAAAGTAATTGTAGCAAAGTAAAAAAGGTTTATTGTGTCGACAGCCTTTTTGTGAGTACAATAAACCTTTTTTACTTTGCTACAACTACTTGGTGAAATATTGCCTTTATTTGAGTGCCTGCTCTATAATACTTTTCGGTTTGTCCTCTCCCTATGTTGAAAGCTATGGACATACTACAAGTGTAATATGGTGAAATATGGGAAAAGAATCATCATAATTACACCAGTGTATTGTTTAAATGGCTAAAATAATTCCAGCGATAGAAAAGCACTGCTGTATCAGCCAGTGAGAAATGATTTAAAAATATCTAGAGAAGCATATACGTGTTCACACAACATTTCACCATACAACTATAATGGGTAATGACCATAAAGCAATGAGGTATGTGGGGTATTAACAGGGAACATGTGACTAAGATAATGAGAAACTAAAGTAACTGGTTTATCTTTTTATTTGATTTTCAAAAACCTGGTAGTAGCAAGATTCCAGTGCTGAAACCACAGCTAATTTATCTCTAAGTAAGCACTGCAATTAAAACTGTTATCCTGAGTTTTCCAGATAATGGGTCTTTGGATCACCTTGTCTTAAATCTGTTAAAACCCATTTAAACATTAAATAAATCCAAAAGGATTAATTATATCTTAGTTGGGATCAAATACAAGCTAATGCTTTGTTATAGAAAAAGAGGAAATCTTTTTGTAAAATGTAAATTATTTGATTAAAATTGAGTTTATGGGAGGCGGCTTTCCCGTAATTCAGTGCTTTCTGGATAATGCACTTGTAAAACTGCTCAGGGGCATATTTATCAATATCTGCATGATCGCAGTAAAATAATCACAAATGTGAAAAAAGTAACAAAACTTGATGGCAATATTTTCCACACTAACATTTTTTTAAAATAAATTCTGCAATTGCTTTCGTATTTCTGAGAAAATATTTAATGGCTTCACTGTGATTACATAGGGGCAGATTCATCGAAGGGTGAGATTAGAGTTTACAAAAATGTACCCACTTTCTATTCATTCCTATCAGATTTCAAGAGGCGTATTTAACAAATGGTGGACACTAACTGTCACTTAATGATAAATGCACTTCTAAAGATCCCATAGAAATTAATAGAAAGTGGGTGAAACCCTGAACTTCAACTTGTTTGACTGCTATGGCATCTTGACAGGTTTAGGTGGCACAATTTTCAATTTAATTTTTTTTAAATATTTTTTTTAATTTTTTTTAATTGTATTGCTTTTTAAATAAAAAAACCCATTAAATATGAAACCCATTAAATATAAATCGTGTTAACAAATCACGATTGCACAAAATGCCTCTTTCCAGAATGACTGTGAAACATCAAAATTACAATCACACTTGTTATGATGTTTCTTAATTCATTTATTGTTTATGCTAGCACTTGGAAATCTGCATTATTACTCCTGCTTAAAGTGTTCTGAAAGTTCAGAAAAAGTCAAAGGATAATGTCACATTTAAATAATGCTCATTTGTTAGCAGCCTCTTAAATATAACTGTTATTCATGTTTTTACTATTGCTCAATACAAAAAACATATTTAAAACCTATTCGAAGAATGTTTTTGGTGTTAATCAAGAGATAAGGAAATTCTAGATAAAAAAACATTGATTGTCAGTAGCTATTTGAATAGACAAAATGATCCTCTTGATTCATCATTGTCTTCACTAAATAATTGTCCTGTGAGCTACTTCTGTATTACAGCATACGATTTATTTGGATAAATTAATTAAAGGTAAATATATCCACCAGGTCATCGTTCCAAAACTATCGCCATTATCTGGCTTTCCAATTTGCAGTTGATGAAATAAATAACAGTTCAAAGATTTTACCGAATATTTCCCTGGGATACAAGATATATGACTCTTGTGCAAATGAAGTGAAAACTCTCTACGATATGTTGGCCATAATGTCTGGAGCAGGAATTCAAATTCCAAATTATGATTGCTGGCAGAAGGCAAAGTTAGTGGGATACTTGGGAGACGTGACTTCTAGCACAAAATTCTGCCTTGCCCAAATTGCATCAATGTTTAGATACCCACAGGCAAGTAGATCCATAATTTACTATTTTCTTTTGATATGGAGCCCTGGAGAAGCTCAGTCTTTATCTGATTTCACTTTCATAAATAAGTGCCTATGTGAGCAACTTAGGAAATATTTGTCGGCCATTTTTTCCAAGGAAAGCAAGAACAAAGCTAATAATTTTGACTTTAAAAGATCTGCATTTTGTGTGTCTGAATTATTTTCCCCTAGACTGGTTTCAGTGGAGGCTGCCACTAATGAAAGGAGAACCTCTTTGAGGCTCGTGTTTCTTTTAAAGCCACATTTGTCATGTTGCCAAATATTAATCTGATTATGATCTTGCTAAGAACCCTCTAGTAGGAGGATTTAGATTTTTGCTGCAGTAATTAAACAGTCTGTTAATCCTCTTTTGGTAATTCCTTAAAACAGTTGAAACACCCCTCTTCTGGCCCAACTTGTCAAGCTTGGGGTCACACAACACACTGAATTGATGTCAAATAGCTATGTAATTAGATCATTTTAAGATAATTGATCCACAATCCTCCCTATAATAAAAAATCAGCTTTATTCATATAGCTCATGTGTACCCAAATCTTCAAGGTTAAAGATCTATTAGTTTCTCACATATCTAAATTGTAGCTACACTTAACGGAGAAGGAAAGCTCCAAGACAGTTTATTGCCAACAGATTAGCCCCAATAGTGCAAGCTAGAATGCCATTTTTATTCCTTAGAATGCTTTACCATACCTGAGTAAACAGCTCTAGACACTGTCTCTGTTTAGGATAGCAGCTGCCATATTAGCTTGGTGTGACATCACTTCCTGCCTGAGTCTCTCCCTGCTCACTTATGGCTCTGAGCTCAGATTACAGCAGGGATGGGAGGAGGGAGAGGAGCAAACTGAGCATGCTCAAGCCCTAGCCCTGGAGGTTTAAGCTGAAAACAGGAAGTCTGATACAGAAGCCCATGAGTACACAATAGAAGGAAAGAAATGTGCTGTTTCTTTTGAGAGAGGACTCAGAGCAGCATTACTTTGAGGGTTTACTGGTGTATTTATATAGACCTTTCTGATAAGGCTTACTTAATTTTAGTCTTTCCTTCTCCTTTAATCAGATACATTTCCCCAATGTATACTGGCAATTAAATAATCTCCCAAATGGAATTGTAAAACTATCTTTGTGGGGGGGGGGCATTGCAAAAAGTATCCTTTTTATATTTCTAAGTTTTTTGGGGGCCTCCATTTCTGTTATATTAATAATACTTTTGAACAGGATACAGGGGATTTTTCCCCAAAAAGTTATACAGCACTTCCTCTTCCCCAAGGCTATATAAGAAGAGATTTTTTATCCACTAATTTATAAAGATAAAATTATACACATACTTAATGGGTTAAGCCCTGCTCCATCCCTATAGTACAGGAAAAAGACAACCAATCCGATTAATACACTCTGCTACATATCCCCTCCCTCTCCACCCCTTCCCTAGTGTTATACACAAGCTGTCCCCAATAACTCATACTAAACACTTATTATTATTATTTTATTTTTTTCGGGAGGGTATACTTGTGCTGCCTTTCGGACTACAGAAAGAGAAAAATTCGGTAAGTATAATATTATCTTTTCCTTAGTCCTCAGGCAGCACATACTTAATGGGATCTAGCAAGCTAGAATTAAGGGATGGGATTTTTAGGACTCTTTAGCACTGCCTCCAGAATTGACTACCAAAGGCTGCATCATATAAGGCTGCTAAGTCCAATCGGTAGAATCTTGCAAACGTAGAAACGTTACTCCATGTGACAGCCTTACAAATCTCATCTATATTCAAAGATGTTTTCTCAGCCCACGATGTTGCCACAGCTCTTGTTGAATGAGCTCTAATTTGATTAGGAGGATCTTTCCCCGATGAAGTATATGCCAAGGAAATAGCACCTTTCAACCAAGCTGAAATGTAGATTTTGCTGCTTTATTTCCTTTAGACTTGCCTCCAGTTTATTAAACTCTTCTTCTTTTTTATCTGCAGGAGAGGGAAAAAAAGATGGAAGTACAATTTGAGCATTTATGTTTTCTGTAGATGAAATTTTTGGCCTAAAGAAAGGTAATGTTCTAAGCACCACCTTCTCTGGAAAGAATATTGTGTACGGATGAGTTGTAGCTAGAGCATGTAACTCTCCTACTTTTCTAGCCGACGCAATGGCCACCAGAAAGGCTGCTTTCCATGCCAAATATTTTTGACTGATTGTTTGTAGAGCTTCGAACGGTTCTTTGCACAATGCTGACAACACCAAGTTAAGATCCCATGTAGACAAGGGTATTCTTATTGATGGTCTCAATTTGCTGATAGCTTTTATGAAACGTCTTATCAGGAGATCCCCTGAAAAAACTCTAGCTGAAATTGCTGAGAGAGCAGAAAGATGATCTTTTAAAGTTGCTGGCTTAAGCCCTTTTTCAAACCCATCTTGTAGGAATTTCAAGATATCAGAAACAGGACAGACTTTGTACTGGATGTTTGTTTTTTTGTTTTTTTACAACACTGAAGAAATTTTTTCCAAACTTTATTATAAACTTTAGATGTAGATTGTTTCTTGAATGTAGCAGAGTTTTTATTACACTTTTAGAAAGACCTTGTTCTGTCAAAATTTCCTTGTGAAATTCCATGCTGTCAAATTCCACCTGAAAGGATCTGGATGATTCATCTGTCCCTGCATTAGCAGATCTGGTCTCTGTGGAAGCTTCCAGTACCTCCCTTTGGACAGAATCATTAGATCCGTGAACCATACCCTCCTTGGCCAGAAGGGGGCTATTAGAATGACTGACGCTTGATCTTCCTTATCACTCTCTGGATCATACAGTAGGTATCAGTGGAAACAGGTAAGCTATTCTGAATTTCCAAGGAATTGACATTACATCGAGGAAATTTGGATTGTCTGCTTTTGACAGAGAGCAAAACTTCTCCACTTTCCTGCTAATTCTGGACACCATTAGATCTATCTGAGGATAAACCCAGAATTCCACAATCTGATGAAAGACTTAAGTATTCAACTCCCATTTTTTCTGGTCCAGTAATTTCCTGCTGAGTAGATCTGCAAGATGATTTTCTGATCCTTTTATATGCAGAGAATATGCTGAGAAGAATTAAATTCTCCTCTGCCCAATACATCATCTTTTGGTATTCTCTCATTAACAAAGGAGCTCTCGTTCCCCCTTGTCGATTTATATACGATACTGTTGTCGTATTGTCTGCTGACACTCTCATGCTTCTGTCTAATGATTGAGGCAAGCGATCCCAGTTGTGTCGAATCTCCTTTTATAAAGGACGTATGTGTGCCTTTGCCCACGAAACTGCTTCTAAAGTGGCTGTCATCAAACCAAGTACCTTCATCGCTTGCCGAATAAGCAGGTTTTGAACTTTTATAAGATTCTTCACTGCCGTCATCAAGATGGTATCTTCTCCTTAATTTTCAATGTGTCTAACTGCAGGCCCAAGAATTTTACAGATGTTTTTGGTTGTAACATAGATTTTTCTAAGTTGATGATCCAACTATGGTCTCTTAGCAGATTTAATGCTTCTCTTGAATCTTTTGACATTTGTTCTATTGACTTTGCCTTGAGCAGCCAATCATCCAAATATGGGATGACAAATATGCCTTTCTTTCTCAGAGCTGCCTCCAACACCACAATTATTTTTGTAAATACTCTGGGGGCTGAAGTTATGCCAAATGGAAGGGCCTTGAACTGAAAATGACTGCAATGCGTAGATATTTCCGACTGGCTTACACAAAACCTCTGTACTGGGCAGTGTCAGACTGGCCCACCAGGATACCAGGAAAACTCCCGGTGGGCCAAGGTGTCAGTGGGCCCTCATGCTGCTGAACATTTGGCTTATTCCATGGCCATTCTCTATTTCTATGAGAACAAAGAGGATGAATAGATGGAATAATAGATTATAATATGTAAAGAAAAGAGTATAGGAGAACAGAGGTTGAGTGAGGAGAGGAATTATAATAGTACTGAGAGTGGGCCCCTGGTCTAAGGTATCTGGGTGGGCCCCTGGTGTCCCAGTTTGACACTGTGTGGGGGCCCCCAAGGTAACAGTCCCAGTGGGCCCAGGACCCCCAGTCCGACACTGGTACTGGGTTCTCTGAAATCTTATAGAGTAACCTTCTTTAATCACAATTAAAACCCATAATCTGTGGTTGTCTTCTGCCAAACATGTTGAAAGAAAGTCAGTCTCCCTCCAACTTCCTCCTGACTCTCCACTGGAATAGTTGTTCATCTGGCCAATCTGGTCACGGAAGTATCCACCTTTGGAGGTTCCTCCCATTCAGCTACATCTGTCTTTTCAAAGGGGAACATTTGTTTAAATCTTTTACTCATCTCTGGCTTTTCCCACTTTGTTAGGAAAAAACTGTTTTACAGATTCATGAATAGGAAAACACAACTGTTTTCTTTCTGTAAAGAAAAGGGAGACTTGACTTGTCTGTTTTCTCCTGAGTAGCAGTCTTTTTACATACTACTTTTCTGACTTCCTTGAGCAATCTAGGCATCTTTTCAATATAAAATAAGAAAACCTCTTCCCTCTGTTTAACTGCAGAAGAAGATTGTTCTGAAGAAGAAGATAATTCTCCTATTTCTGTTTCAGATTCCGATCCTGCAAGAGATAAAACCTTATCAGGCACTCTTTTTGTTTTTTTAAAACTTTCAAAAGACCTTTCCATCATTTCTTTAAACCATGACATAAACTCTTCAGATTTGTCAGTGTTAGAAACAACACATAAACCACAAATGAAAGAACTCCATTCTTCAGGAAGGGGCTCTTTACATTTGGAACATGTATTATGTTTTGCTTTCCTTTTTCTCTTGCCTTCAGACATCTAAAGCAAAGAAAAAAGGCGGCAGTCAATAAAGCAATTAATATACAACAGGAGGTACCATTAGCAGCCTTAATACAGACCGGTAGCCACAGCCACGGTACTGCAAGGGAGGCAATCAATCACTGCCTAAACCAGCAATAAATACCTTTACTGATGATTAATTACATGCCCCATGCTTCTACAAACATTCCAGCGCAGCTCTCCTTACTCCTGTAATCGATTTATGCTGATGACGTCATTAACCTGCGTCCCTCAGCAGCACGCGTTTAACTGAAGCTGCATTTCTTCTCTCTATCCGTCTGCCAAGCAGAAGCCTGCAGTCCGGACGCCTGCAGCCCATATCCAGCTGTCAGGGAAATTCCCCCTGGGAGAACTCACCCTCGGGTAGTTCTCCTATCACCTTCAGACACCTAAGCATCTGGATCTTCGACCTCTTGGTCTCCACAGGTCTGTACCAAGGATAGTCGCAGGAAAAAGAACACTAGGGAAGGGGTGGAGAGGGAGGGGATATGTAGCAGAGTGTATTAATCGGATTGGTTGTCTTTTTCCTGTACTATAGGGATGGAGCAGGGCTTAACCCATTAAGTATGTGCTGCCTGAGGACTAAGGAAAAATTTGTTTTTTAGTCTGATTTTTCTGAAGTACATTGGATAGTATAAGTTGCATCTATACATTTCCTTCTTTATATTTAAGATCAGTTACAGCACCACTGACCCAGCACTCAATGACAGGATCCAGTTTCCATCATTCTACAGAACTATCCCCAATGAGGAGGCAGAAATTGATGGGATTGTGCAGATACTGAAGCACTTTGGCTGGAAATGGGTCGGACTCATTATATCAAATGATGACACTGGATACAGAGCCCAGGAAAGGATAAGTACAGCACTTTCCAGTTATGGGGGCTGTTTAGCTTTCACTACTGTACTTAGAGACATATCTTTAAGTTACCATTATACAGAAGAGATTTTCCAGCCAATCAGGAAAACATTTGCTCATGTGATTGTCGTGTATATAAGCAAAGAATATGCTTATGTCTTTGCATATCTATTTGGAAAATATCAACTCCCAAAAAAATTTTGGATAATGTCGTCTTCTTTCCCCAGAGTTATGACTTACAGATATAAAGAAATAAAAACCAGATTTAATGGATCTTTGACATTGTTAATACAGGATGGAGCGATTCCCGGTTTTGAGCAGTTTTTCCGTCGATTTTCTCCTAATCGCTACCAAGATGATGATGATTTAATTCTATATACCTGGGCAATTTTATTTGGCTGCAATTTGCCAAGTGTCATTTTTATACCTCTGAATGGTGAAGTGTATAAAGACTGCACAGGGAATGAGAGTCTCAGTAATGCAGATGTATCACTGTATTGGAATCTAAATTACAGAATCACTTATAGAGTTTACACTGCAGTCTATGCACTGGCACACGCCCTGCACAATCTCTACTCTGCTCAGCCACCGACTAACCAACACTTAAACAAATTAAAAGTTTGACAGCAAAAATAAAGCCATGGCAGGTAGGGTGTTATTTATAATACTGTTGTCTATCTGTCCTGTTTTGCCTCTATAGGTGTAATCCAGAGGTGCTAAAATTCCAAACAAGATCTATTCAAGTAGATTAGTAAAGGTGAAACCATAAAGCCAATTGGTAAATGCAGTGTTGTTACCTTCCAACAGGGGACACTGTGTTTGTCTTCTACCTGCTCTTAACCCAGCCAGGTGAGGAGCAATTCTGCAACTCAGAAGGGCCCTTACTACATCGGTAGAAGAAAGGTACTGAAGTTTACTATAGCTCTCAGGTTGAATAAATCAGTTGGGCGCCAGTGGTTCTTAAAGGGGACCCGTCAATCAAAAAGATTATTCAAAATCCTATTTTATCATATCAGTCAAGCAAAATGAACTTTAATTACACTATATAAATTATCTGAATCTTGCTTCCTTCAGTCCGGGATTTCAAAATTATAGCAAGGAGGCAGGAGCCATTTGTGCACACTGTTATTAAGACAAGCCTTGTATCATCTCAGAATCTTGTTTGTGCACCAGAATGGGGGACCTGATGTCCATCCCATGTCCTGGCTACACAATTAAATGGTAAAGACAACGGGGGAATGTGTGGAGAGAAGTGACATGTAGGGAAGTGCTGAATGGAAAGTGAGAGTAACTGTCAGGCCCGCCAGCTTGCAGGATTGGTGAACTACAGGTGTGCGGTAGGAGAATTACATTGTAGGCATAGAGGAGGGGCAGACAATATTTGATTGACAGCTGAGATTTTTAAAAGAGTTTACAACAGCTATGAATGCTTTAATAAAAAATAGAAATTGGATTTAATGTTTAATTTGAAAAGGACTTTTATTATACAGCTTTTTGTGTCTGGGTGACAGGTCCACTTTAAACAATAAATGTTTATTTGCTGGATCAGAAAAACAATCACTTTGGAGTATGAAAAAAGATGATTCAATATAATTGATCAGTAATTAGCTCTCAGGTGACTAACGATGCTTTCTCTGTTCAGGTATTAATGACAATATGTAGAATATTACCCACTCAAAAGTTTCAATTATTTCCTTGTTTACTAACTACCTGATCCTCTGGGGGCAGATTCATCAAAATGTGAGATTAGAACTCACTGCAACAAAAAAAAATCACAAACTTTCTATTCATACTTTTAGAAGTGTATTTATCAAATATCTCATGCAAAACTCAGCTCTCCTGAGAGTCCTTAACTGCCCACTAAACTGTGTTCCATAAACAGGATGAAGTTCCGACATTCTGTTTGAGCTTTTTAGCTCAAAAATTCGAATGGTTATTTGAAATCAATTTTTTTGGGGGGTCAAATCACCAACAGGAATTAGAATCAGAATGTGAGATTGATCACACCCCGACCCTGTAAACTGTTATATTCGCCACCTAAAACCTGACAAATTCATTTACAAGTAAATGGCAGAGGTCAGTTGAACCATTTGACAATGTTAATTGCCTTCCTCACATTCAAGTTTTTTTTGAGGAAAACTTAATTTTAATTAGATTCGAATTTCCGGGTCTTTCACAGTCGATCAAACATTACACATTCAAGTTTTTTCATAAATAACTTCCCATTCGAGTTGTGAATTTATTAGAGTTAAAAAAATTCAAATAACTTCAAAATTCTACCTTTGATAAATCTTTCCCTTAGCTTAAAATGGATTCCAGGATATTTGTCAGATATCTTATGAAAAGCTTGAATCTCTTGCTTTATCTTATCCATACGGATCAAGTAGACATGGTCCCTCTGAAGGAGGCAAGTTCTACCAATATAAAACATGTTTTTAAATTATATAAATACAAAACTAATATTGCTATCAAGAGAAGCTGAGGATGCTTTTCTTTCCTCAGTGACCCTCCAAAACAGATAAACATGGCCCCTACTGTCCAGTCCACAATCATGGCCATTCACAGAGACCCTTCAGTCTATATTTAAATCAGTAACTCTCTTGTTTAGTTGCTGTAACGTGTTCTTTGAAAGGCAAGTGCTATCAATTCTATAGATATATAAAACCTTCCCAAACGTACTAGTTAAATTACAACCCAATCCTGTCCTAAATAAAGGCAGATTCAGATTACTTAAAACCAGCCATCACCAACACCAATATTCAGAGATAATTCAAAGACATTATTCAAAGAGATGCAAGCCTGCATTTTGATGTGGAATCCAGGATGATGGGGAAATCTTAAGATGTTTAGATTTAATTAAGCAAAACGTATTCTTGCAGACTCTAAAAGAGGCTAATAGGCAAAGTGATTTAGGGCAAAATTATATTATAGCAACAAAAGCCCAGTTAATTCACTGTAAGATAATCCACTGGTTCTACACATTAAATAGATTAGTACTACACTACATAGATAGTATTTCAGATAATTGTAGGTAATGTAAAACTAAAACTAGGTCTTGAAAAGGGCACACAGCAAGGTTGCCCCTTGATATAGCTATAGAGCCTTTCGCAATAGCCATAGGAAGTTACCTATATATCTATGGCCTTTAGGTAGGATCCTACATATTCTTAGCTTAATTCGCAGATGATGTAACAATACATATATCCCAGCCACTTACATCATTACCTAATTTATAGAAAAGTATTGCAGACATTCTGGACTAGTAATAAACTCTACTAAAACCAAAGCCTTAAATATGCCCCCAATACTCTTATGGAATCCCTAAACAAGGAAAAGATTGAGCTCAATTCAGTATAAGTGTTCCACCCCACTGCAAGCTTCAAACACACTAGGTGTAATCAAAATCAAAATCAAAAAATTGTGGCGAATAGCAGGACACCAATAGGCAGTAGGTGACCCTGCATTAGCCACTAAGTAAGCTAGTTCAGGAAGTGGTAACACTGAAAAAAGTAACAAAGTATAATTAAAACGTAACTTTTACTGCTATAATTCTAAAAAACACACTCATAAAGACACACACCCCTAGCCAACCAATCCGTCGGCAGTGCTGGACCGTTTCCATAAAATTGACATGTAGTTTAAAAACAAGTTGCGCAAAAGGTGTGACGGTGGGGGTCTCAAAAAAGACCATCAATTATTTGTTGTGGAATTAAATTTTAACCCTCCATATACCTGGAGTGCACAACCCGCCCGCTCCCTCCCTTCCAAGCAGTTAACCCCCGTGCAAGACCTGCCTATCTACGTTGGGACTGCGTGGGAGCTAAGCACTCCACCGTCCACTATGCCCGCCCCTACGCGTTTCGCCGATACCTTTGGCTTCGTCAGGGGCATAAGTGATGAGCGCGTCTTACCGCAGAGTTTAAATAGCTAGTTTGAAATTACCGGGTGTTTCAAATCTCGCGATGTTGCGGCCGTGACTTCCGCAATGGTCACCTGACGTCGCGGTTTGTCATGGCAATAATACACAGTTTGGAATAGCCGAATGCCTAGAGATCACGCGAATGCTACGGCGGTGACTTCCGCATTAGTTATTTGATATGGTGGTTGTCAGGGCAACAATACACAAAACTACAGTGCATTTTACCTTTGTTGTATGCTGCAGGATCCAGTACCCCATGGTTGGAAGCAATGTTTCTATTTTAACATAGGTTAGATGCTGGTATATGATCCAGTTTGTCCTGCCATCTTTTAATTTATAGTGCCTTATTTAGACACATATTAACATTTTTAATTTTTTAATTTTTAACTATTACAGAGAGTTTTCAACATTATCAAAAGATGTTAATTGTTGGGCAATGTTCAAAATAGAATACATAAAAAGGACACGAGCTTACGACCCCCAAATAAAACCTGAATAGTGGGGTTTCTTTTTTGTATTTATGTCCTTAGATGGAGTGCTTTATTAACGTAGCAGATTGAATGTATTGGACCAAACACACACAAATGGGGGCCGTATTGGAGGAGCCATTGGAATTCTTAGAGGAATGGACTGAAGGTAAAACCTTCATTTAAACCATTTGGAGTTTTGCTGTTTAGCCAATAGATCCATTTGGCTTCACATTCCAATAATTTTCTATCTATATCACCCACCCGAGATGTGGGTTGAAAGTGTTCTACCCCACAAAATCTCATTACATCTGTGTTTCCATTGTGGAACTTCATTGACGTGGGTAGCAACTGTTGTGTGCGACTGTTTTTTACATCTCCCACATGTTCGAGAATCCGTCTTCTGAATTCCCTCTTGGTTTTCCCCACATATGTTTTTCCACAAAACACATTTCATGACATATACGACCCCTACTGTTTTACAGTTAATGAACTGTGCTATCTTAAAATTGGCAACGTCAGCCCTCCTGAATGCAGGTAGCCTTTTGTATGAATGCACATGCCATGCAAGAACCACATTTATAACACCCCTTGGTTTTACTTGTTAACCATGTGGTGTTTGTGGGGGTCTTATAGTGGCTGTGAGTCAATTGATCTCCAATATTTCTACTTCTCCTGAAAGTTCATCAGTGGTCTGTTACCAATTATTTGTTTTAGATCTTTGTCTTGTTCCAAGATATGCCAATGTTTGGAAAGTATCCGGGTGATTTCTTTGTGTTCACTACTGAAATCTCCTATCAATCTGATTTGTTTATTTTCTTTTTGTTTAATGGGAGACATTTGTTTATGAGGGACCAGGAGTGAATTCCTGTCCTTTGCCAGTGCTATTTGATATGCTTTTTTCAGTGAATTGTGGGCTGTAGCCCCTTTCCCTGAATCTTTCATATAATTTTTGGACTCCACTTTGAAATCTTCCAGGGTGTTGCACAGTCTTCTTAACTCTTAAGTATTGGCCAGTTGGAATTCCTCTAATAGTACTGCGGGGATGCTGACTGTTAGCGTGTAATAGACTATTTGTGGCAGTCCTCTTTTTCTATACCCCGTTGTTTTAAGTTCGTTTTTGGGCTCGCCCGATAAATCCTTATATCTAAGAAGTTGATAGTATCCTTATTTATCTCAGAAGTTACCCTCAAGTTAATTATATTAGTATTAAGTTTGTCAACAAATTCATTGAAGCTTTTTTGGGTACCTGACCATATTATCACTACGTCGTCAATGTAGCGTAACCATAAGGAAATATTTTGTGTGTATTCTATCAAATCTTCATTGAAGACGAAGTTTCGCTCCCACCAACCCAAATACAAATTAGCATATGAGGGAGCACAGCTACTGCCCATCGCTGTGCCCCTCTGTTGGTGGTAGTATTATTGTTAAAAAGTGAAGTAATTGTGCTTTAGTATATACTCCAATAGTTCTACCACAAATGCATTATGATCATTATATTGGCGACCCTCTGTTTTAAGGTTTCCTCTACTTGCTGTTATGCCACCTCATGTAAATGCTTGTATATAGTGATTCATATCCAGCATGCTAGCCATTGATTGTCACCGAGATTGATCCCATCTAAATGACGCAGCGCATCCATTGTGTCCTGAATGAAGGAGGGGAGGCTGGCAACAAACGGTTTTAATATGGTATCAATATATATGCTAGCAGGTTCATTGAGGCTGCCTATTCCCGAAACTATAGGACGTCCGGGTGGCGACTGAGCATTTTTGTGAATTTTTGGAATTGTGTAAAAGGTGGGGATAATCGGGGATTTCACCCTTAGGAAATTGTATTCTTCTTTGCTTATGAGTTCTTTCTCTCTGCCTGATTGTAAGATCTGAGTTAGTTCAGACTGGAAGGTTTTCGTTGGATCGCTGCTCAGTTGAATGTAGCAGCTAGTATCACTAAGTTGGCGTTTGCACTCCTTTACATAGGATGTGCTCTCCATGATGACGATGTTCCCTCCTTTATCACTAGATTTAATTGTGATGTCTGAATTATTAGTTAAATCCCTTAAGCCCTGTCGTTCTTTAAACGAAAGGTTACTTAGGTAGTGTCTGGTCGAGCCTCTAGTCAACTGTAGTGCCCTCAAGTCCTCGACACAACTTTCAATGAAAATTTCTACTTTGGACAGAGAGCATTGGGGGGGGTGAAGGTACTTTTTAGATTTTAAATCAGTGAAAGGACCTTCTATTCTATTTCTGAAAAACTCATTATCATCTAAAAGATAACACAAATCCTGTAAGGCTTTTTGTTCCTCAACTGAACAGCTATTTTGTTTATTCTCTTTTATGAAATATTATATGTAAATAGGGCAACTTTCTTCCAGAAATCGATGTAAGTCCTTTAGCAGGTTAAAAGGTATTAAAGGAACTTCGTAGGAGAGAATGAGCAGAACCTTTTGTGAGTGCAAGTAACTTGATGTGTGTGCTCAGTTTCATAATTGAGAAATATATAAGTTAAAGATTTGTAGTGTAATATCAGTCACGCAGTTATTTGTTGAATCGGTACAGACAGCCCTATCTTTTCTTCTGCCTCTCAGTCTCACCCTCCCGCTTTTTCGCCGCCATTTGCCTTTCTTCTAAAAAAGTCATCGGGTTGGAGGCGTACTATCTGACAAAGAAAGAGATGGCGGGCTTTTGCTGTCTGCTCCGCGGTCATTGTGAAAGACTTTTTTTTTAAAGATTTCGTTGGTCTTATTGAAGCAGCTGCACGCTTACACTGACATCCACTCCTGCTGATGTGTATAGTGCAGAAAAGGGAGAAAGGGTTTATAGCATGATAGAACTGACTGTGAGCGCAAAGTCAGTGCTTGGTAATTTTGCTAACGGTGCAAAAGTCGGTTTTGTTCTCGATTGAAATTTCCTTCCATTTTGCGCGTGACTTAAGTTCATTAGCCAGTGTTTATCAAAGCTGTCGGTGAGAGTTTGTAAGTCGTTTTCTTATGGATATCCCTACTAAAGAAATAAAAACAAACTCCTAACCATGAATCTTCCTAAGCAGGCCAGAATGAACAAATACTACGGAGGATGCCCTGCTATGTTTAAAATAAGATTGTACAGGCAGATTTTACTTAATGAAAAAACTTATCAAGCATTATTGACAGGATTATGAATAACATGGTTGGCACTCTCTTTTGTGTTATTAATTAATTATGGGCTCAATGATGTTATATGTACTTTATTCCTTCATACTTCTGCTCTTTTATCTTATTATTTATATGGTTCTATCTTATTATGTTGCTGCTTGTGACATGAAAGAATTATAGAATTCATTTATTACGTTATAGCTGATTTTATGTTTCTTCAATGTTTTCAAAGATTATTTTAGGGTGTAACCAAATCTTCGACTCTAAAGAAGCCGATGTAAGTTTCTCAGTCAGACGTGCTGTCAGGCCTCCCCTGCAGGGGATGACTCCCTCCACAATTTTGGAGAAATTATAGAATTATCATCTAATGGAAACCCCCTAGCCTATAATAAACCCCTCATTCAAACTAACCTTCCCATCTCTATATTTGTTACATGCTTATAGCAACATGTATTTATGTATTTCTTTTCTTTAGTTGTTTTTTTTAATGAACTAGTGGCAGGTTTTGTTAGGTATTGCGGGTTCAAAACTGATTTGTAAAGTAGTGTGTGTGTGTGATAGTTTGACGGAAATTAACATGGGCGTTCATTTGCATCTTAAGGAAATACCTAATTGACTAACTGTGCTGCAGTTTTTACAGTTTGTGGTCCCTCATCACTGTCTTTTAGATAAACTACAGGGACATATCAAAGGTATCTGATTTCCTGTTAAATGATTCAGGTGGTGGTATTGCAATGTGGGACCTTGGCAACAGGATCTTGACAAACTGGCAAATTCGGGCATGCTAGTGGCAAATGGATTCAAGTGTTGATAATGTAATGTCCTGCAGGCGCTGGATGTAACATATATCCACTTATATCCCTTAATGGGACTTGCACTAGTCAAATCATATATGGAATAAAAGGACCTTGTTAGTGGGATGAAATCAAACCTTGGCTGTAGCAATGCAGATGGCAGTCAGCCAAGAATCGAGGGCAAATAAGGTCTTGATAGGGCTTGTTATTAAATGGATTATTGAATTCACAGGAAAGGAGGGGGGCCATTTGTGTTCCATGCTGTAGTAAGAGCCTGGGAGTAGGTGCCCAGCTAAATATATGCCATATTGCAGTTTTTGGTGCTCCAATTGCTCATTCCAGTGAGCACATTACATACGTATTATGAGATTGAGGCTTCCAAGAGGGAAAACGAAAGCTGCTAAAAGGTTTGGACATAAAATCTTAGCGGGGTGAGATAGAGACTGGCCAAATTTGGGGGATGTT